>NW_028258377.1:34983635-35292270 GCF_053883595.1 Heterocephalus glaber | reverse complement strand
AACTTGAACGCGGGTTTAAAATAAGAACACCTTTTAAGGGAACAGACTACAGATCTAAGTTTTATAACAGACTGCTTTATAACTCAAATCAGCAAGAAACAGTGGATGTAAAATGTGCACAAGGGAATAAGGGAAAGATAGGGAATGCATTTCTTTTTCGTAATATTAAAGTTCTCCTTGCTTTAAAAAATCTGACTCAGCTAATATTTTAGATTTGGTGATTCTTCCACAAATGCTAAGAAATTATTTGTCACTTAACCATTGTGATGGATAGTCTGGTCTTGACTGATTTGACAAACCATCAATAGACCGCGCCTATAGCAAATAATTTATATGGAAGAGGGATATAAATTTAGTTAAGTTTAAACGTAACAGTTAATAAAAACATTGTTATGAATAGATTGTATGTAATCTGAGGATCTGGGTAATTAAAATAGTAGTCATTTGTATTAAAAAATGTTTAACACTTTTTCTCACATAGCAAATTTAAAAGTCTGGATGAATGTACTCCCTACACAATACACCAATTGATCTGGGCTCATTATATGGGAAAGAATCATTCGTGCTTCTTTATTAACATCCAGTAGTTTCAAGTTTTCAGCAATAGCTAAAATGGAGAATGTCTTTCATGGTGTCAGATATAAGTACAGACTTAAACTCAGAACTAGTCTCATTAATTTTACTTGACTTGAAATTCTAATTAACCTAACCCTGAAAGTAGGTACAATATAAGCCACTGAATTTGACATTTAAATGAACGTAAAACAATGAAATTTGTGAATACAGCTTCCAAATGAGAGAAAAAAATATTCACAAAAGTGAGACTCAAGCAGGTATTTTTCTTCCTCTGAAACAATATTTGACAGTCAAATATATATATATATATATATATTTATTTATTTATTTTAGGCTCTGCTTATTTTATTAGATCAAGGTAGAAAATTATCTTAACCTTATTTTATTTCACCTAAAGTGGAGATATAAGACTATTTCTTTTTCTAAACTTTTTTCATTTTTTGAAAAAATAATTTTATAATAAAACAAGGACATTAACAATAGTTACTGTGTATCACTATATGTCAGTATCTTCAACATGAGTATTCACTACTATGAATTTCCCTTGTAAGACTGGTTTCATTGCATCCCACAAATTCTGATATGTTGTATTGGCATTGTCATTTAATTGTGGGAACTGTCTGATTTCTTCCTTAGTTTCCTCTGTGACCCATTGGTTATTCAGAAGTGAGTTGTTCAATTTCCATGCGTTTATGAAATTCTTGCCTCACTTATCTGTATGTCAAATTCTTTTCTCCTGCTTGGGAAGTTTTCTGCCATTACTTCTGTGATCAATTTTTTTACATTGTTTGCATTATTTCCTGATTCTTCATTGACTCCAATCATTCTTATGTTATTCTTCTTTGCATCATCTAGCAGTTCCTGGGTTGATTTCTCCTGGTCCCTTGCTATTTTTAAGAAATCTTTTTTTTTTCTTGATCACTAATTGCAATCCTGTCTTCTATTTCTGATATTCTGTCCTCACATTGGCTCATTCTGATGGGTAAACTTCCAATGGAGTTTTTAATCTCACGAATATCTGTTTGAATCTGTTTTATGGATTCCATTTGTTTCCTATGCTGGAATTCCATCATGTTCCTCAGCTCCTCTACTTTTTTTTTAAATCATTGTCTACTGTAGATTAATTAATCATGCCTTTCACTATGGACACAATCTCCGTTGTTATCTGATAAGTTTTTTCTGATTTTATTTTTTCCAGATCCTCTTTCATTGCCAGGTCAAGGAGTCCAGGTGGTTAAGTTTCAGATTGTTCCATCTTGTTGCCCCTTGGGGTTGCCTTTTGTGATCTGGATATCTGGTTTTGAGTCTTGTATAGGTGTCTTCTCATTTCAACCAATGCAGTCTGGTGTACTTTTATTGAGGTGACTCTTTGCTCTCCCAGTGGGGTTCAATTCTCAACAAGCCTCAGAGAGGCCTTCTCTCTGCTGCTCACCACTGGGTCAATTCCTGGGCTCAGAATGATGGCCTTCTGGATCCCCATGCTGGGCTGTTGTCTGGGTGGGCTTCTGGCTGTGATCTGTGTGCACTTTTTCAACACTCAGTATATTTTGAAGAAATATACAACCCTTGCCAAGTATGGAGGTTTGAGAAGAAAATGTATTAAGGAGGACAGTAAAAAGAGAACTATTATGAGACTTGCAATCCTGGAAGTTTTGTCAATAGTATAGATGAGACCTTCGGTGGGTCATTGAAAAAAAAATCCACATGCACACACACTCAGACAAAATGTACTATAAACATCATTTCACCCCAAACATTGCCTATACACACAATGAGAATTTTTTTTTTTTGGTACCAGGGATCAAACTTGGGTCCTTCCACTTGCAAGGCAGGTGGCAAAACCACTGAGCTAAATCCCCAGCCCTACACAGTGAGAAATTTAGCTTTTGGAAAGATGGAATAAAAAAGGACAATTAAGAGATGTAGATGACAGACTGAGAGAACTAACAGGTATTTGACAGAAATCCTAAAAGAAAAAAGAATGAAGGAAAATGGGGTGGGGAATAATCAGAATTTGAATGAAAAATGGCTGAAATTTTTTCAGACTAAAAGACTAAATGAGAAATGGGAAGAAAATGTACAAATGGGAAGGGGAACAAGGGAAGAGGGAGGGAGAAAGGAAGGAATGAATAAGGAAAAAATAGGAAAAATGGAAACAAAGCTTTTGTACATAGGGTGAGAAGGGGCTTGAAGTGGGGGGACATGGGAAAAATGAGGTGGGGTGTATCATGTACAGGTGCAAATTTCCTACAATAAATGTTAACATTATGTATGCCTAAAATGTACCAATAAATGTTTTGCTGTTAAAAAATGTCAAGGAAAGAAAAATTATAGATTTCAGATGAAAAGAAAGCTGTTGATATTAAGTAGGACAAATAAAAAATTCATAAATAATCTTATTTATCACTGTGCAGGAAGACAAAACAAAACAGTAAAATGTTCAGAGATCACCCTGGAGCAAGATCAGTTATCTTCAAAAGAACACAAATTAGATTGAGAGTGGACTTTTCATCAACCGTAATGGATGTCCAACCCTAGAAGTGCCAGGGAAAAACAGTTAACCAAAAATGTTACCCACCCAATCCTTCAAAGTCCAGAACAAAAGAATTTTTAGGCTTCTGAAGACAACAATTGTTTACCTATAGCCAAACAACCATTAAGGAAAAATGGTCTCAAAATGAAGGCAGGGAGTTTAGAGGAGTACAATGAATGCAAATATTGACATAAAGTATTGGTAAGTTTTCAGGTGATTGGAGAAATAACTGTAAGATTGTCTATGCTAATTTTTATTTTAAACTCTTATTTTTCACATTAACATCCAGCTGCAAGAAAGGACAAGGTGTAGGGGAAGGGCTCCCATTCAGGGTGGAAAGATTTCAGATTTGGAAAAGCATCACAGTAGACCAATTCAGGCAAGAATCATTAAAGAGAGACATTATATTGATAGGCACAGATGATTTCTGTAATAAAGAATCTGACTCTATTGCTGGATGCTTTTCTATTGACAGGTTTTTCAGCTTTACCTCTCCCTCTCCACTTCCTTTGTTCTACGCATCTGGGCAAGCTGTTAAGAAAGCCCAGGAGCTTCCTTCTTCAGCACTAGGAAGAGTTTGAAATGTAACTCATGTCAATCTTCTAACCACAATAACATATCCAATGCAGTTTCCTTTCCCTACTCCTTTTCAAGCCATTTTTTAGGCCAGAGTTGGAAGCGTGCACTGCTCTCCCCCCAAAAAGTTCCTTTATGTGAGCAGTATCTGTTTTCATACCCTTTTGATATATGTGTTGCAAACAATTTTAACAGCCAAACCCAATTTTGGGTCTGAGTATCTAGTCATAAAGAGGAAACATATCCTTTTGTAGGGGAAAAATAAAATGCCTCGGCAGGTGGCTGTATGTAAGCACCCTATGAATGTCATGCCATCTCTGCAGTTTTCCAACTGAAAATGCACAATTGAAGACCAGTTTCCAGGAAACAATAGGTAAATTCAAACTGAGAAAAATCCATCAGAAAGGGAGAGGGTACAGATTTTATTCTTCACAAAATGTCAATGTCTTCAAAGACAAAGAAAAGCTACAGGAATGTTTCAAGTTAAAGAAGACAACCAAATGGAGTACCAGAATTGAGATTGGATTCTACACCGAACAGGCAAAAATGCTGTAGGGACACTGGAGTAACTGACAAGAATGGAAGACATGGTATACTAACTAATTCTATCAATGTTATCTACACTCAATTTCATGACTTTCTTATTATTTAAGAGAACTTCTTGCTCTCAGGAAATACATATATAAGGATTTGGGTATAAAGAGCCAGCATGTAAACAACTTACCTTCAAAAAGTGTAGAAATAACACTGTGTTTCTATATACACAGACACAAATAGAGCAGGATACAATGAGGATATTAACTAAGTATGTAAGCTAAATATCTATTTTTCTCAATTTTATTAACATATGTTTGTGGTACATAGTAAATACATTCATATTGTGGGTACTGGTATACATATATATATGGTGTGTATATATATGGTGTATATATATATATATATGGTGTGTGTATATATATATGATGTAAATATATATATATATATATATCACATCTTGATCCTTCTTATATTCCCTTCTCTTCCCCCATCTTCAGAATCCCTTTTTATCCTTTCAAAGAACCAACTCTTTGATTCACTGATTCTTTGTATTGTTTTTACAAACATGTTTTCATTAACTTCTGCTCTAATCTTTGTAATTTCTTTCCTTCTGTAATTTCATATTTTGATCATTCTTGCCTTTCTAGGGCTTTGCATGTATCCACAGCTGTATTCTTATGTCTGCATTTACAGCTTTAAACTTCCTTGTTATAACTCTTTCAATGTATCTCATAGGTTTTGCTATGTTGTACTTCAATTGTCATTGATTCTAGAATTTTTCTCCATAATTTTTTTCTATGATCCATGTATTTATTCACTATTATTTAATCTCCATATATTTGCATAGTTTTGTGGCTTCTTTTGCTGTTGATTTCTAGCTTCATTCCACTTTGATCTGATACTATGCAAGGGATTGAATTTTTTTGTATATAAATTTTATATAATTTTTATATAATTTTTAAATTTATTTAAGCATTGCTTTATGGCCTAAAATATGGCCCACGGATCTCTGTTAAGTCTATTTGTTCAATGATATAATTTAATTCTGATATTTTTTGTCTGCTTGACCCAATTTTGAGAGTGAGGAATTGCAATTCTTCCCACTATGATTGTACTGGTGTCTGTCTATCCTTTTATCTCTGTCTATCCAGGAGTCTGTTTTATGAAGTTGGGTGTGCCAACATTCAGTGCAGATATATTTACAATTGTTATCTCTTCCCATTGAATTGTTCCCTTTACTAGTATACAGTGTCCATCTTTGACTCTTTTGACCCATTTTGGCTTGAAGTCTGCTGTGTCTGAAAATGAGAGAGCTACTGCTACTTGTTTTCAGGCTCTGCTTGAATGGAGTACCATTCCTTTCCTTTCCTTTCACTTTCCATTTATGTGCTTTTGGATGTGTTATGTCTTCTGTACACAATATACGGTTGCATTTTGGTTTTTGATCCAATCTGTGTCTTTTAACTGAGGAGTTGAGAACAAGGGCATTGAGAGTTATTATCATAAGATGTTTATTGGATCCTATCCCTATATTATTTTTCCAGTGAAGATTCATTTATTCTTATTTTCCTTTTGTTAAACTATTATCCTCATTGGACATATACTTTTCTTTAAGCTTTTTTGTGCTAGCGAACTCCCTGCCTTTGTCTAGAATTCTCTTGAGTATTTTCTGCATTTCTAGTTTCTTTAGAATTTCTTTGTTGTGGAATTCTTTACTCCTCTAGTCAATTATGAAGGCAGGATAAAATTTTGAGTTGACAATTTTTTTTTCTCTAAGGGCTGAAAAGCTTTATTCTGAGCTCTCCTGGCCTTATGAATTTGTGCTAAGAAATATTCAGTTATGCTGATGGGTCTAACTTTATAGGTTGTTTTTCTCTAACAGCTTTTAGTATTCTTTCCTTGTGTTAAATATCAGGAATTTTGATTATGATGTGTCATGGAGAGGTTCTTTTCTAGGCATGTTTATTTGGAGTTCTATATGCCTCCTGCCTTGCATATTAAATTCTTTCTGAGCTTTGGAAAATTTTTGCTATGATGTCAACAAATAAATTTTTATACTTTGAGTTTTCTTCTGATTTTTCCTTTATTCTTATAATCCTGATTAAGTCATTTTTGACTCATTTAGCAGCTGTTGGAACCAGATTGCTTAGTACTGTGTAGTACTTTCAGGTTATCATTGAGTTTAGGATTTGCTGCATCCACCTTGTCTGTTTCTGACACTCTCTTCTCACATTGTTCAAGTCTGCTACCCAAGCTTTCAACTGAATTTTTCACATCACCTCTGTTTGCTTTCTTTCCACAGTTTCTAATTCTTTTCTGAAGTTTTCATTCATTTCTTGCCTTGGTTTACTCAACTCGATTTATTATATGTTTGTTCTTTAAGCTCAATGAACATTTCTTTAGTAAATTTCTTTATTTGTTTAATTAAATCCTCTTTGACCTCACTAAACATTTTATGCATTTGCTTACATGTTTCCTTCATCTCTTCAAACATTTTCACTATTTGGTGTTTGAGTTCTATGCCTATATCTGCCTCTATTTCAGTGTTCATGGGATCAACCTTTGGGGAATTAGGGGTTTTAGGTGGCATCTTATTGCTGTGCTTTCTCAAGTTTCTATTATTTTTGTGCTGTTGGCTGACGATGAGTTAAAATATAGAAAATGTCACTACTATGGAGATCTCTTTAGCTACGTTCTGCATCCCTACAATAAGTGCTTGAGTTTGATAAGGGTTTGGTGTTTATAGCCCTCTTCAACCCATTCACCACAATATCTGAGGGTCTTCTTAGTGTTTAATCTTTTTCTGAGGGCTTGTTGCCAACCACCACTCAGAGAGAAGGTAACAAACTGCAATAATGTGAATGGCACAAAGATAAACCAGACTTACAATAAAAACTAATTAAATGCAAGCACTATGCCACAATTAACAATGGAAAACATCAGTAATAGTCATATAAATAAAAGACAAACCAATTACTAACATAGCCAAAGAAGCAATAATAGTACAACCATACCATTCTTAACAATGGAGATCTGCAATAATAAAACAGACACAAAGATCAAATACCGAAATGCAATAAATACCTACTAAAAGCAACAACTATACTACCATTTACAATAGAAAGGAATTCAGCATTAATAGCATAGACTCAACTAAACTGCTAAAAATTAACAAAGTTTAATAATAATGATAAAAACGGTGTGGGTAGGGCAACTTTTAGAAGAAATAAAAGGAAGATGAGAGGGAGGAAAGATGAGATGAAAATTAAAGAATAAAAGTTAATTGAGTTTGACAAAAACTAAGGGAAAAGACAAAATATGGAAGAAAAAAAAGACAACAAAGAACAAAAGAAACGAAACTCAAAAAGTCAAAACAAAAGACAAATAGTAAGAGACATGAGTCCAGAAAACTGCTCCATGTGTTTGGATGAATGATTCTTTTCAGGGCCTGCGATATTGGAATCTACCAGCTATAGGTGGGGGATGGTGAGTTATAACAAGGACCCACTTTGTTTCCATGACCACTTAATTGTGTGAATGCAGAGTCTGGGCCACCTTTCTCACTGTGTGTGGTCAGTCAGTAGCGTGTTATCTTTTGTTAGGGCTGTCTCCAGTCCAGTGGCTCTTAGCGTCATGTGTGCCCCAAGTCACTGCCCTGTCCAACTATCTCCATGACCCGTGGGCTTGTGAGGTCCCTCCCTTGTTCCAGAGGCCCCTTGGACTGTACCCCCAGGAACAGTCCAACTGTCCGAGCTGGAGTCTATCCCTGATCATACTGGCAGATGGGAAAGCGACCGATCCACTGAGCTCTGGGCTGGCAATAAGCAGTAAGGGGAGCAAAACATTCTGTTGGACTTCATATCAGCACTGTCAGACCCAGCCCTCCAAAAATTAAAGCCACACAACCAGCCTGGCTTCTCACCACAGGGGATGGGACCATCATGTCCTTCATAACCTGACCTCACAGCTGCTTCAACTTCTCGGGGATTCTAAAGCAGCCTGTCCTTTCTCTGTGACTGCTTTGTGTGACCGTCTACCACCCAACCTCTGTGGTAGGATGACCCCACAGACACTGAAGTTCGTTGTTTTGTGACTTCGGATTTCCCGAGTACCTCAGTCTTAAATGAAAAACTCTTTCCCAAAATGGCTTCTGATCACATTAGGCCCAAGTTTGGTAGACACTGCAGGGATTTTTCTTCTCCAACTCTAGCCTCTCATGTGGAAGGAGTCATTTTCAGAGTAAAACCCATTCCATATTTGCAATTTACAACAACCTTGGGCTTTTGTTGGGTTTGTGCTGCTGGTCCACTGTTTCTCCCTGTAGCTGTCAATCCTCCAGCCATGCTTACAACATCATAGGGTTCCTCTAGCTGGCATCGCTAAACCTTTCCAAGTTCCTCTCACATACCAGTTGGAAAGGCTTCTTAACCACACATTCAGGTATAGTCAACAACTGCCCCATTTCTCTGGCACCAATTTTCTGTATTAGTCATGTTCCCATCACTAGGACAAGATACATGACCCTCACAATTTAAAGGAGAGATTTATTTTGACTAATGGTATCAATGGGTTCAGTTCACAGTTGGCAGGTTCCAAGGCAGAGGGATTGTGGAACTGTGTGGTAGAGGAAAGCTACTCAATTCATGCCAGCCCGAAAGCAGGGAGAGAAGGGAGGAGCTGGGGATGAGAACAGACCCTTCTAGGTTATGGCCCCAGTAACTCACTTTCGCTGACCAGGTCCCATCTCCGACCGACCAAGACACTGAGCTATAAATTCATTAGTAAATTAATCCACAGATAAGGATAGTACCTCCTTGGTCCACTCATCTTCCAAATGCCCTATCTCTGGACACATGAATCTAAATCAAATCAAAGGAAAATGACCTAATATCGGAATAAACAATAATTATGAAAACCATCAACAATAGGAAATCCAGTCTCCAGTTGATGGGCAATTGGGTTGTTTCCAAGTTTCAGCTATCACGAATTGTGCTGCTTTGAACATGGGTGCACATATATCACTGTGGTATGATTCTTTTAATTCTTTGGGGAAGATCCCCAGCAGGGAAATAGCTGGGTCAAATGGGAGTTCTGATTTCCTAGTTCCTAGTTCTTTGAGGTATCTCCAGATGTGGTGTTTTTTTTATAAAATGGAGTATTACTCAGCCATAAAGAATGAGAAACTAGACATTTATACCTAAATGGATGCACATTGAGGCGATCCTCTTAAATGAAATAAATAAGACACACATGTGTAAATACCGCATAGTTTCTCTAGTATGAGAAACAAAGTGTAAATAAGGACTAGAAAGTATAGTAGAAAATGTGAAATAGGAAGAAAAGGGGCAAAGGGGAAGGGGAAGTGGGAGGGGGAGGGGAAAATAAAGAAGAGAATGGAATTAATATGAGAAAAAGAAAAAATGGAAGCAAAGTCTCTGTAGATAGGGAGGGGTGGAGGGGTTGAAGGGAGGGCAGGGAAAGGGGGAAAAATGAGAACCAAGATGGATTATGTAAAGGTGCAAATTTCCAATGATGAATGTCATTATATTATATACCTTAAATGTACCAATACAACTAATAAAGTTTGAATTTTAAAAAATAGTAGGAAATTCAAACAAGCCAATTAAAACAACTCAAAAAATCAGTACGCAAAAGTATCGCATCTAATTTCCCTAGCTTGCCAAAACCCATAAATAATGTAAAACCCACTGAATTCTGGAAGCAAAGATGCCACTGGAATATCCAGTGATGATTCAGTGAGTGATCCCGAGATAAGAGCCTTCAGTCCAAAGAATCAATACTCCACGACTCCATGGCCCAGAAAGAAGAAATGAGATAGATAAATGAGATATCTTCCTGATGAAATTTTCTGTCATATTGACTATTTATTGTACTAATGATCTTCATGGAAGCCCCCTATTGTACAAGCACCATAGCCAGTTGTTTGTTATCTAAAAGGATTGCCATCGCTGCATTAGAGTATTACTATAAGATGGCAAAATGAGTTGAAGAAATTAAAAATTAGCCATTTATTAACCAGCTCTGCTTATACTATGTTTGGTTGGGTTTCCAAATAATTTATGTAAACTATTGGAAGCAAACTGTCTTACTTTCTCCTCTCTGATACATAATACCTGACCCTCATCACTCCAAGGAGGAGAGGTATATTTGACTCACAGTGTGTAGCAGTTTCAGTTCCTAATTGGCTGGATGCAAAGCAGGATGACATGCCAGAGAAGAAAGAGCTCAAGGCATGGTAGTAGGAGGCAGAGAGAGGGATCAAGGGAGGAAAGAGGGCCATAGACCCCCAGTGACCACCTCCTCCCACCAGGCTTTACCACAAGTTCTAGGTGAACCCTAAAAGATGAAAGAACCACATGATCAATGTGTTAGAAGGTAATGGTGAGGTACAAATAGTATCGCTCTAATGATGATCTCATGGAGAAATCCCAAGAACAAAAACAACTTTCCACTCCCTTCACCATATACCATTATATAATCATCGCACCCAGAGGGTCCAGCACATGGCTCAATTTTCCCTTCATAACTTGGTGCTCTGCAGGTGTGGATATAGAGAAGAGTACCCATGACAATATCCTGGACATGAGAAAATGTCCTGTACAGGGAAGTAGGAGGACAGATAGGTGGTTATAGAGTGCTGCACACTTTATCCAGAGAGCAGAGCAGCAGTTGGTTGAAAGTTGAATTAATTTTGTCAAAGAACATCCATATGATCTCCTCTGTTCTCACAGGCCATTGACCAAGACCAAAGTTACTCAGTTTCTAACTCTTTTACTACAGAGAGATTTCAGTGGGAAATGAGATACCAGTCATTTGGAAAGCAATGAAGATTCTATAGAGGGAGGTAGGGTTACCCTTAAATATTCAATAATGAATTAACCTGACACATATTTTTATTATGCAAAAGACATGTTGGAAGAACATGCTCACCAATGACTTTTGCATGGAGTTTCTACATATGTTCTACTTCGACTATTTCAGGAGCATAAGAATATTACTGGGGTAAAATTTCAGCATGGTTTGCTGCTGGGACAGAAGCATATTTCTCATCTACAAATATTATCTTTGAATCCCTTTGAAAGTGATCTCCTTGTTAGAATTGGGTGACATTTTTTCTACGTCTCTTCTCAAAATTTTTTCTTTTACGGCTGAGGCCAGGATATGTTTGCTTCTGATCTTCTTTTAGCAATCATATTTATTATACTTATAGTAATCTCAGGGTGCACAGGCACTGGGTTATACAGACAAAAATATAAATTACTGAAACCGAGTAACAAATATTAGCTGATGACCTCTACTGGGGCCAAACAAACTCCCTGATATCCAACCATGTAAGTAGTCAATACAGAGTCCATTTTAGAGTTGCTTACAATTGATTTGGGGAGAGCAAACATATGCACATGAAGCAATTGGCAAACAAGCCAAAACGGTTTATAATTAGATTCTGCTTTGTGTGACTCAGTCTATTATTGAGTTGGATAAGAATAGGGAGAGATCAATGTGCTTTGAGTCACTGAGAAAGTTTGAGAGGCAGCTAAATTTGGGTTGGCACCTGAAGAATGGGCAAGAACAGTAGAAGAGGCAAAAAAGAAGAGGTGAGAATTCCTAAATTCTTTTTGGACACCCAATATCTGAATTTTTTCCCATGTGTGAAGAATTTCTTACCATGTAAGACAGAGTTGGACTACAATCATAGAGGTTAACATGCCATAGACTCTGTGTTTTTAAATCAGCCCTTTGAGTTTAGCATGGGCACAGGACCTGGCTTTGTCAAATCAGATATTTCTCTTCTAAACTATCAAGCAGAAGATAGACTGCTTGCCAAGAAGCCAGCTGCAGAATATCTTCACCAGAAAGACCAGTTAGCGACATAATTTTGGACATTTTTCCTGGCTTCATGGCCTCACAACTTGGCTTTCTGGATTTTCTAAATATTCTCCTAAGCTACCATACATCCTATTAATAAACCTAATAACCTACTTAAACCTGTTAGTTCCTATTGCCTTCTATTAACAAAATAAAGTAGGAATGTTACACAGATGGAGACATCAGAAACAAGCTGAGGAGAGAAGAATTAGCCTATGGCATAATTTTCAGAAGCCATCATATCTGAACAGGAGAATAATGAAAAAAAAATCCTTTCCCTGGACCTACCTGACACATCCCCTTGGACTGGCCCAAAGAGCCCCTGAACACCAGGTACTTACTCAAAAGACAGGAAGCCCACTGTTTTTGGCGAAGAGAAAAATACACCTTTGCATTATTCTTCTTTCAACTGGCTCTGAATACATGATAGACTCATAACATATTCATTCTCCATAGTTGGCCTGACTAGTGAAGGATACAGATCAATGACTTCTTCCATTTGGGCCTTAACATCCCTTCCCTGGATCTTATTTGGGTACCTCTCTGGAAATAAACCAAGATGATGGGTCTAAAAATATGCTATGTTCATAGGCTGCTCCCCACCAAATACTCTGAAAGCTTGTTTAAAAATACAGATTCGCTGGCCAGTCCTTTCAAGATTTGGCTCAGTTGTTGGCTATAAAAGGCCCTGGAATCTGCCTTTTAACAAACCCTGTGAGCCATCCTTCAGAGTATTAAAGTAAGAAAACCAGGGACCCAAGAGATCAAGCTGGCTTTCAGTACACAACCCCAAAATGGATTGTGAGTTGACAGGGGCTCAAGCTTAAGAATTTCTCCTCAAATTCCACCCCAAAGAGGCAGATTTTGTGCTTCTCTGATTTGTTTCCCCATCCATCATAAGTTTAGAATCAGGATTTTGTTCTACTACTCTCCTCACAGAAAACGGATATCATTTATTATTCACCTCATTAATTTTAGTTAGGGTTGCCAAAAGTAATGTTGATATAAGAACATTATCTCATGGCAAAGCTTCACTGAACAACGCAAACAGTCTCTACAACCTACCCACGGTGCCATAAAAGTAGACTGGTGTTAGGTAGCGGGGCTCATCTCCAAAGGAGAGACAGAGTCCAACAAAACGACTTCTGTAGTCTTTCTGGATCTCTCCGAAAACTAGGAGGCCGTCCCAAAATGTTATCAGACCACACTGACTGTCGTATGACTCTTACTAATCAAATACACTGACCTTCTACAATCCCTTCCCACTCAACCAGTCTCACCCACCAGACAGCGACAGTGACTGTATGATTTCTTCGGTCCTAAGCAATTAGGATGGGATTGCTCTGAATAAATGGCAACTATGAAACTCTCCTAACCTCTTTAATCTGACGAGATGGTGATACGATGTCAAGGGAGAGAGCAGAAGGCATAAATTCACAGGCAAAGCAAGAAATAATCCGGGTTTCATAAATGCGGCCAACACAGTTCCTCATTTCAGAGGTCCCTCTTCTATTCTCGAGACATTTCCCATTCCCAACGTAATTTATCAATTTTAATTTGCAATCACTATGAACTCATCTACTGTTTCTGAGGCCATAGTTATATCTGTAAAACACTAGTAATTTGCCATTATTGTTAAACCATTTTTATAAAATATCTCCCTTTTAATTATATGCTCAGATATACAAACGTGTTAATTTCTTTTTTCTAATTCTCAGTAAAATAAGTAACAAATGTTAGAAAGTGTTCATGAATTATCTCAATTTATCTATACAGTGGTATATTACATCTTGAGAAGCACTGCCTTCACTAATTCATACATATTTCTAATGAGCGTCTTTTATATATCCTGACCCAAGGGCATCAAATGGTATGGCTGTTTGGATATCCCAAAGCAATTAAAAGACTTAAACTGATTTAAAGAAAAGTCAACCAATCAAAGGACAATGCTCTTCGAGAGTCATTTGAAGTACTATGTGTATGTGATTATTCTGTCTCTTGAGAAAGCTGTTATAGAAAAAGAAAAGTTTCCAGAAAACCAACTACCAGTGACTCATGAATTCCTTGTCAGGTTGTCATTTTTCTACCCATTTAATGAAGTCCTGCATGGTAAATCAGTTTTATAACTCAGCCTGCCTGATGCAAACTGGGCAGTCCTGGAAGGCACAACCCCCAGCCTTACACTTCCTTGCAGAGAAAAACGTTATGCCAGGATAATAGGAACACACATGGTACTGATGAAACAGCAGGCGAGGAATGAAGAGAAATCACTACTCCATGTTGACATGGAGAATGGAAATGAGACTATGTGGATGAAAAGTCCTTGGGTTCTTACGAAAAACAAGACTAGAAAGGGAGGAGACGGAGACCATGGTGAAGTATCAGTGCTCTAAAAAAATGTAGAGACCAAACACCTTGGAAATAGAGTCTAGAGCTGGGGGAGGAGCCAGAGATGTACCATAGCGAATTTCTACATTGCTGGTTTGGGGCCTTCCTTTCTGCTCTTCTGGATTCAGGTACTTCACCCATTTACTGGACAACTATCAAATAAATGAGTCTTGATATGCGATGATTACCAGATGATTACCAATAGTGCAGGCTCAATGATCAAATTCACCTGTGTTCTAATTTTTGGCTTTGTCATTTCACCCTCTTAAACATGCAACAAGTAGTTTTAAGCTCTCAGCCTCAGTTTCCTCAAATATAACACGCATACTTGTAAGAATTAAATGTGAAGGCGCTTGAGCACCTGGCCCAGACCCTTACGCCACAAATGCTCAGGAAGTTTAGCTAACATTTTCGCCATCCTATTAACTGGCACAATTCAGAAATCAAACAGGCCTGGATAGTTAAGAGATTGTGAGTGACATCAGAATCCCCTGGAGAATCCGAAAGCCAGATTTAGGGGGCCAGAATTTGTGATTCAGTGGGTGTGAGACTGGGTCACAGATTTGTTCTTCTCAAAATTTGCAAATAATATTGGTGTGGCTTATCCAGGGAAATGACTGATATAGTGTATAAGACCTCCACTGAAAAGGAAGAAAATAAAACTTGAATTACACTCCGTGTCCAATTCATTATCTTAAGTACGCTGCTTTTCCTTTGTGAGCTTCAGCTGAGACAACTAAACTAAAATAATGTTTCTCAAGTGTGTTTCTTAAATCATCTGAAAGCCAGTTACTCAGGATACTCGGCACAAACCCAGATATGGTACCAGCAATCTGGCACTGGTGCCTGGGAATCTGTATGTTAATCACCACCACCATTGCTGAGTCTCACAATCATTAAAGTTTGAGAACTGCAATCTACTACTTCTAGTGTAGCCATTAGCACAAAAATGTCATAAACACTGATTATGAAAGAAAAAAAATGACATTTTTCTGCCTCCAAAGAGGCAATAATCATCATCTTCACGTAGTATAAGTAGTGTAGATTAATCTCCACACTGCAGTGGACTCTTGACTCACGAACTCAATCTGTTCCTGAGGGCTGGTTGTAACTCAAGTGCATTGTAAGACAGTACAGCTGAGATTTAGATGTTTACCTGGGTACACACTATAGATAACAAGAGGCAGATGAATCTTCCATTAACCTAATTAACCCAAGATGTTCGTATGTCAAGCCAGTCGTGAAAGCATGAGCCAAACAGTGTCTACATAACAAATTCACCTGTACTGTCGGTAATACAAAAACCTCACAGATTCTCAAGCTTAATCCCAAATTTTCTAAATCAGAATGTAAGGAAAAGAGATGAAAAAACTTCCATGGAAAGCCAATGAATGGACTCTCAACCACTCCCACTCCTGGCTTTTGTCAAAATGCTTAATTTCCTGTATTCAGAGTTCTTCAGAGAAACAGAACCAAAAAGAGATATCTATCTGAAAAAAAATACATATATATATATGAGAGAGAGAGAGAGAGAGAGACATATTGAGTTAGAGAGAGAGGAGAGGTATTATTTTAAGGAATTGGTTTGCACATTTATGGAGTCTGGCATGTCCAAAACCTGCAGGCCAGGCTTGTATGCTTGAGACCCAAATAATGTTGAAGGCATTGCTGGAGGGAGGTCAGTCTTTATTCTGTCAAGAACTCAATTTACTGGATGAAGCCAACTGGCATTATAGAGGGTGATCTGCTTACTCTGTTCCATAAATCTACATGTGAATCTCATCCAAAATCACCCTTATAGAAATATATAGAAAAATGATTGATCAAATACCTGTGCACAAGCATGTTGACACATCAAATTAATCATCACATCACCTTTTAACCTACAGTCTACTTATTTGCTATGCTTATTGTCTGTATCACACCAATAGAACTTATGCTAGCTTCATGGGAACAATGTTTCTCTGTTTTATTAACAAATATAAAGTGGACCCTCAAGTTACAACTGGCCTGACGTACGAAAAACTTGGGTTAATTAAGTCGATGGAAGATTCATCTGCCTCTTGTTATCTATCCTGTGTATCCAGGTAAATATCTAGATCTCAGTTGTATTGACTGACAGCCAACTTGAGTTATGATTGGCACTGAGAAATGATTGAGCTCATGAGTCAAGGGTCCACTGTGTCTCCATAGTTATGGACAATGTCGGATTCATTGTGGGTATATACTAAATTCATGTTCAATAAATCATTATTGTCATTAGTACCCTCTGTCTTCAGACAACTTCAGGTGGTAATGTTTGAGAGAAATACAGAATTTAAACCTCAAACTACTATTCCTTATGGCCCGTGGTCTTTCCATTTGTATAATGGAAAATCTTTCTTCAGAAATATGATTAAGCTGTACGAGTCTCTCAAGAAAGATGGGTGCTTTGTACTTGTGAAATGGTTCTTTAAAATCTAAGGATTATCTTTGGGCTGAGCTCTGGATATTTTATCTTTTCTACCAGAGATGGCCTGAAGGTATTTCTTCAAAAAGGTGAGGGACATCCAGATTTCTCTGTTACCCACGGAAATCTCACAGCTGAGCAGCCTAGCACATAGATAATAATGCTAATTGGAAATTATTTACAGCTTTAATATCCTTTTTATATCCTGGCTGTCTGAGTTATGAGATTTCTATTGCCAAGATTCACAGTGACAGGGCTGTGGCTCATTCTGTTCCTTTCTTTCCTCCTTTCCTGGATTCAGATTCATGGCCCTCAACCTACTGGTGATTTATGGAAAATCCCTGAGCAGGGCCCTCCATGCTGAGGAAAGAGTGGGTGATTCCAAAGAGCTCTAGATATTCATAACCTGTCCAGGAACACGGTTTAATAAACGACTGCTCAATTCCGTCAAAGTAGAATGAAAATTGATACACTATTTTGGAAACCAACTGGCAACAACCTGTGTCAAGACATTTTATCACAGGCCTTATACTTTGACCCAGTAATTTCACTCTAGAGAACCTCAACCAAATGTCAAGAAAGATTTATGCTCAAATATTTCCATCATGATATTTGCTCTAATAGCAAATACTGGTGACAACTTAAATGCCCAATGCTGGGTTTTGCTTAAATTGCAGCCAATAAATAGAATACAAATAGAGATTGTAAATATTGTTTGCAAGGTTTACAGCATTCCAGATAGAACCCTTCACTGGGGTTAGTAAAATGTCAGCACGTAAAATTATTTATAAGATATGATCTAATGTAAAACTGATGAAAATTGAACTAATCTGAAATAGGAATAAAGAAAAGATAATGGTGTTTTATTTGGATTGAGAAAGTATGAGTGATTTTTCTCTCTTCAGTTTTCCAGCTTTTAAATACAATATATACAGACAGATACTCATACAGTGTTTTGACCCCATGTGGAAGAAGGGCTCATCTTTATTAACTTTTAGAGGGCATGCTTTTATTAACTTAAAATCTTTTTTATCCCTGTGCAACACAAAGTGGAAATGGCATGCCTTGACTCTGTGGCTGCTGGAAGCTATTTTTGTTTCCTTGCCCATCCTTTTACTAAGTAGCCTTTGAACAGAGGGAAATGTAATTTGTCGTTCTAATCTAGATATTTCTGAAGGGGAACCAAGTGCTATTAATAGTCATGAAAAGACTCCAAGCACAGAGAGGACAGTCCCTGGCAAGTAAGCATGGAGGGCCCCCTTTCCTGAGAGTCCCCTTTTAACCGGTAAGGACTGGGGTGGAGTGCCTTTTCGAAATGTCCACAAGGTATCTGAGTGGTCTGGTCCTTGCTTGGGAGTTAGAACCCACAGGGGAGGGTCCTGGTATCCCTGAAGGCAGCTACTGTTTGTGGCTGAATTTGTAGGTTTCATGCTCTGGATTTTGCCTTCCTCTTTGTTTTTGCAACATGTGGATTTTCTTCAAGGTCTTGCAAGGTCAACAGTATTTTTAAAGTGTTCTATTTTACCCAGGATCCTTGGTGTTTTATAGCAGGACGGCAGTTTCCATTCCAACTTTCTAGATCACCAAACTTCCAAAAAGTAGAGGCCAATTAGTGGTTATGAAAGCTCCTGGGGACTTTTGGGAAATGTTTTCAAAGCTTTTATGCAGAAATTCATGAACCACATGGGAGAAACTGGTTTAGATTCCAGAGTCTATGGTGCAGGAAGTATCACTGAATTCACAAAGCCTGGTCTTTCATCTGGAAAGCAATAAACAAATAAATACACGCTCATTTAATATGTAAGGAATAAAAGAACAACTGAATGCACAATCATTTACCAAGCTGCATAATTTTCATTGTGCTTTATAGTAATATCCTCCTTTCCTTTTATCTCAAGTATGTGATTCCATTCCTTAACCAAAAATAGTTTAAACAATGGCATTAGGTTATTACCTGCTTATAGCCCTTGTTAAAGAAATGTGTTTATGTGTTTCTTGACTAATACATTCTATTGCATGTGAATTTTGTGGAAAAGCTAATACACAAAAGATCTGATAGAAGAATTTCTTTTTCCAAATTCTGAATGAAGCATACTTTATATTAGTAAACCACAGAGACCACTATAAGAAATTATTTTGACTCTCCTAAAGATATTTTATTGGGGGAAAATGTGGACAGAGGTGAAATGTTTGACAATAAATTCTTTCATAAATGGCACTGAGAGGTAGAGCTAAGTCAAGAAAAACCTCATTTGCTCAACTCCCTCTTAGATACAGCAGCTGTGAATGATCCTCATCACTGTTTTTAGGGTCCTGTCTTCTGAGCCTTTTCTCCTATTTCCACCCAAACTGCCCTTTAAAAAGCTCTTACCTCATCTCTACACTTTTCATGGCTTTCACTTTATTTCTTGATCTTTTTTACAAGATAATTTTATCACAGTCTTACTTCCTTGAAGAGCGCAATAAAACTGAAACTCAAACTCCAAGCTTTTTTTATTCGGAAGCAAACATAAACGTGTAAGTAAATCTACTCAATTTGAAGCAAGATTGATTTAAAAATATTACTCTAACATGTACAAAGTGTCATGTAGGGTTGTATCACCTAAAGTAATTCATATGCTGCCTTTCCCCATGAAACTGACTACCTACAAGGAAAAGGGAAGAGAAGAAACGTGAACAAGATAAGAAATAAAGGAACCACAATAAAATTCATAAATATTATCAGTTTGGGTCCCAAAAGAAATAGGTGGCATACTTATTTTATTCAGGCTGCTACAATATAAATACCATGGATATCATAAACTGGGTATAAACAATAAAAAAAATTATTTCGCATAGCTCTAGAGACTAGGAAGCTGAAGCTGAAGGCTTTGAGAGATTTAGGGTCTGGGGATGGTTCACAGATTGGGTTGGAACCTTGGTCCCCAGCAGATGGTTCCACTGGGAGGTGTTGGAGACTTTAGGATGTCCAGTTGAGCTGAGGCAAGAGATTAGGGTATGGCAGAACTGTCTAGGGAAGTAGGAGTGACAAAATCCCAGGACACATGCACAGAGAAGTTCGCAAAGCCCTGCACATGGACTTCTTGCCAGAACTTGAGCAGGTTTTTGATAGGGAGGCCTAACCTGACATCAGCCTGAGAGTGGGTGTTACAGAAATTGCTACTATATCCCTTCATTGTAGCCTGCTCTCTCATGTAGAGTATACTTATTTTCCTACTTTTACTTGGTCCAAACTCACTCTGCAAAGCCTGTTTCTTTTTTCTGTCTTTAATAGATGAATAGATGTAAAACCTTATTGCCATTTGCATTTGTCTTGACCAATTCTTTGCTCAGGACAGAAAGAGCCTGGAAATCACCTCTAGAAGGAGACTCCAACAGACCAAAACCTGGTAGCAAAGCGGAAGGAAGTTGGGTCACTGGGAGCGTGCCCATGAAAAGGGTACTGGGACTCTGGCCCCTCGTCTCTCTCTTTGCTTCCTGACTGCCGTGATGGGAGCAGCCGTGATGGGAGCAGCCTTCCTTGGTACACGTTCCTGCCATGAGGTACTGTGCTGCTATAGGCCCGCGAAACTGAGCCACAAGACCATGGACTGCAACTTGTGAAACCATGAGCCAAAAGGAATCCTTCATCCTTTCAAATGGTTTATCTTGAGTGTTTTTCCACAGCCACAGAAAGCTGAGTAAAACATAAATGGTACCTTCTGGCTGTGTCTTCACGTGATAGAAGGGAAGAGCTGACTCTCTGGATCTCTTCTATAAAGTTACTAATCCCAATCACGAGGTCTCTGTCCTTAATCTAACCACTTTCCAAAAGCCCTACCTCCTCCTAGCTTTATGAGGAGTTAGGATTTCAATATAGGAATTTACGGGAGACACAAACATTCAGATGATGGAAGTACTAAAGAGCTGGTTTCCCCACAGCCCTGACCTGAAGCAGCAAAATGATAAAGACCCAGCACAGTGAAGCGAGTGTCTGTGAAGGCCCTTTCAACAGCTCTTAAATACATGACTGGACAGCCAGAGGAGGAAATTCTCCATGATGGGTGCAATGATTGCCTAGGATCTAAAAACTGGGCATGACTTAGTCAGTTAACAGCGTAAGATGTCCACACAGAGGAAACATCCCAGGGAAAGTGTGGAAGTGAGGGAGACTACAGATTACCAAAGGAGCTAAGGAAACTCATTATACTGAGACCAGAGAGAACAAGAGCGAGGATAAAAGGAGATGAGGTCTGTGACAGTCAGATTTCCATCACTGTGACAAAGTACCTGACATAAACAACTTGAAGGGAGGAAAGATTTATTTTAGCTCACAGTTTTAGAGGCTGCAGTCCATGGCTGGCTGGCCCCATTGCTGTGGGCCTATAGTGAGGTAGAATGTCATGGTAATAAGCAAAGCTGCTTGCTTCCTGGTGGCAAGGAAGCAAGGGGTAGGGAGAGAACTCAAGAGTAATAGGGCCAGAAACAAGATATAGTCCTCAAGGTCAATGCCCCCATGACCTGTTTCCAAATGGGCCCAACTCCTAAGTGTCCATTACCTCCCAATAATGCTACCAAAGTATGATCTCATCAACGGATCTATCTACGAATATGGTTAGTCCTCATGATCCAATCACCTTTGGAAAGCCCACCCCCTCCCCCGACCCATGAGCCTTTTCAGAGAAAATTTAGATCTAAACCCTAAGAAGGTTGAAGAGAGGCTTTGATGGGAAGCTATTGGAGTGTTTTACATACACAAATGCAAGGCTGACTTTACTGGGTTCTGTGAGAGAACTCACAACGCAGAACTGACTCTCAAACGAAAATCCTGGAAGCCACAAACAAAAAGGTATCTCAGTCAAATCATCAAATCACGTTCCAGCTGGAGAAATTTTCCATTTCCTTATGAGGGCTTTTCTAACTTCTGTCCTAATTCATTACATGTATATATATTGGAACACAGTGCTAGGAAAGCAGCTCACGCCTTTTGCTCTTAGCTTCCTGAAGGGCACCTCATTATCACCTGCACAGGGCCTGCAGACTCCATGGCCATCCAGGTCACTGGGCATGGCTCCTACAATCTGATGATTCCTTAATGTTGCACAGGGTATAGGAATAAAGGACGAATGTGAAGTTGAGCAAAAATCCATAGGGTAGAGAGAATCGCTGTCCTCCTTTGTGAGTTTGTACTTTGTTCATAAAACAGCTATATTAAAGTTCTCCTTTAGATGAGAAAGTTGTTATGCTTCATTGTCATGCAGATGTATTGTTCCCAACTCAAAGGTAGTTCTTCTATTGGAATAAAATGGGAAACTCAAATTCTAATATTCCAACCAGCAGGGGATTCCTCCTTGTCTCTCTGGGGAGCTGACTTTGTCCTCTTCCTTTGTCTTTAACTACGCTAATTTGTTAAAGCAAAATGCTCCTCTATAATCTTTACACACACATCCACTTAACAGCACCTATTTGAAAATGCATCCTGCAGTGGTAATGGGAGGGGAAGCAAAGCAGGAATCAAGGCACATAGGTTCTAGGAGAGCGAGTCCTCTTGCTAGGGAATTTTCAAACTGACCTCTGAAAACTCACTGTATTTCTCTGGCCTTGTGTTTGCCCACATATCCTATCAAGAGTTTATTCGTTCACTCATTCACCTGTATACATTGAGGGAATACCCTGTGCCTACTGACACCATGTGAACACAGCAGTGACCAAAATATGTACCCATGAGGTGTACATATTAGTGAGAAGATCAGACGATGATCAAAATGAGGAGAATTCATAGTATTTCATAAAGGCTATGGAGAAAAATACAACAAGGGAGGTGCTATATGGGTGCAATTTTAATGGAGTAAACAGGAAAAAGGGAGTTCTCACTAAGGATATTAAACTGGCATGAAGCTCTGATGTAGCCGAGGGCTTGAACCATGTAGATATCTGGGTGATGAGAGGTAACCGCAAGTGCAAAGGCCCTGAGACAGGAGAACGTCAGGCATACTTGGAAAGCAGCCTGTACAGCAGTGTGACTGGGACAGAAAGAAAGGGGAGCAATAAAAGGAAATGAGGTCAAAGAGAGAAGAGGGAACCCCTGTAATACAGACTCCTAGGCTATTATAACAATTTGGGTTTGACACTTCAATGAGTTGCCCATAGATAACATCTATTCATTTCTGCATTACTTTTGGGTTTTTCTGAAACCAAAACAGATTGGATTGGGCACTTACTTCCTCTTCTTCAGAAGTTAGCACTGATTTCCCTAGGCTTTGGCAGTGCTTGGCAATGGCTTAAGACTGGGGATGGTTCCTGTACATTAAACAGGCTACTCACTTGCTCCCGACTTTCTTCACGTATTCAGTCACACCTGGCAAGGGTCTCCCGGGGTTTGCCCGCTCATCACGTCACCGGCGTGTTATAACCCTTTCCTGGTGTCACAGCCTCTCCCAAAAATCCACTTCTTCCTAGGTCCTGGTGGATGGAACATGTGGTGAGTAGAGAAAGGGGCCTTCCTGATCAGCAGGTGTAGAGTTCTTTCCACAAACTATATTGGCTAAAATGATGTACTTTGGGTGGGTTATTGGGTTGTTTGGGGGATAAGTGCAGTATTTTTTCTTTATGCTGAAAGAGAAACACTTGTGTGCATTTTCCATCAATCAGACTCATGGGGAAGGATAAATCCTAATTTGTTCCACATTTAAATTTCCTGGCCAAAGTTAGAAAGGGCTACAGTTTACAAATAGGAAGAGATGTTAGAGGACAGGAATATTGTTATAAGATTTGAAAAACCCAAAATGAACAAGCACATAGGAAACTTCAGTTGTAAGTATGGCTTTGTGCTGATAGGCAATTTCAGTTATGGAATCAAGCAACGTCCATTCCAGCCTCTATCCCACAATAAATTATTTGTAAGTCTCAAGATGCTCACTTAATTTATCTGCACTTCATTTCTCTCATCAGTAAAAATGGGGGAAGTCCTATTTATTTTTTCTGTGAACATTGATGAGATAATGTTTGTGAAAATTATGCAAAGAAATAAAACAACTACCCTGTTTCTCCGAAGATAAGACAAGACCTAAGGGGAAAATAATCAGCCTTCAAAACTAGAGATCAAAAATGCCAGACCCAGTCACCTGGCCCTGCCTGCCATGGCAGGGTAGCAGCCAAGCAAGAGCTCAGTGAAGTGTAATCCTTTGCATGACACTGGCCATCACCATGGTAACGATCAGCACTTATTTTCTAGTAAGGTCTTATTTTCAGGGAAACATGGGTATCGTTCCCATATACATTATTACTTTTAGTAGCATTGTGGTTATTGAAAGGAATAGTTTCTGTTTCCCCTTGGGCGTATTCAGTGTAGTATGATCACAGAGTCTCGAAAGCCAAATCTCAGAAAGAGGCAAACTCTCCCTTTCCTGGGGATTCTCCCTAAGCTAACCAGTGATAATGCCAATGGCAGTCTTGGTGATGAAAACAATAAAAACACAAAAATAATATAGAAAAGTGATCCTGGATTGGGGCTTCAATCAAGCTTCAAGAAAAGAACCATTAGAGAATATAAAATACTCTACAACCCAGCGCCAAAGTGCATAGGACGAAAATACTGTACACGCTCTGGGAGCTTCAAGAACAAGGTAGACTGGAATGGGGGGTGCTCTTCCTTATCTTCTTCCTCTTTGAGAAATAGAGGCAAACTTCCTCATGAAAATGTTTTCATTTAGTCACCTCAGTCTGTTCTGGTGGGAAGTTTGGGCAGTTTGAAGACAATATGGCTTTTGAAGAGGGTAAGAACCCTTTACCAATTTATGAACATGCTGTCTCATTGAGGGAGGGGTAAGAGATAGGGCCTTTGCCAAAGATGAAGGAAATCAGTTTTAAATCCACATTTCTTCAATATGGCCAAGTTCAGTAAAATGTGACTTATTATTTCCCTCTAATGCTTGTACTCTCACTTTTAAGTTTTAACACCGTATTTTATAAGCAACATGTACGTTATAGAGAAGTCACAATAAAAACAGAAAAAAATTAAGTAACATATTATCCTACCACCTATAAATTCTTAATGTTACTCTTTGATTACGTATATTCCAGTCTCTTTCTAATGCATCTATACCTACCCAGTTCCATTTTATTTTTCAAAAATTTTAACCTACTATCCACTTAAAACGTGTATTAGTTTCCTCCTAGTAATTAGATACTCCATAATACTAAGCTTATAGTTTACATATGACTTTATGTAAATGAACTGAAATGTATTTAATCAGTGCTCTATTGATAAATCTCTAAATCTTTATCAATTTTTCATTGTAATGAAGTGGTATAAAGAACATCCCTGCAGCTAACTTCTGCATGCATTTATATTTACTTCATTAAAATAAGTTTCTAAAAGTACGATCGTTATTATAGCAAGAATGAATTAGTCTATATTACTCTTGTACTATAGGTACAGTATCATTATCTCTTAGATGCAATCAAACCCAGCCATGAGCTCTCACTAGGTTTAAAATTCATCATTCAAATCAAACCCAGCCAGCCATGAGGTCTCACTAGGTTTAAAATTCATCATTCTTCTTGGTACTTTAATAGTCCCTTGAGTTGTAAATTCCCTGGACCTCAGACATCCTAGAACAAGAAGGGGCAAGAGGCTTCTACAAGCCTCAGTGCTTTGGTACTGTTATCATCCCTCCTCCTGACACACAGGGTCGTAAGGTCGTAACAAGTGGCTAATTCTACTCATTGGTGCAACAGTGTCTTTGAGTACAGCCACTTGGGTTCTTCTGGGAACGGTAGAATGTAACTGAGGTTCAGGGTAAAAATGTCCTTACCATATGTTCAGCGGCCCTTGAAAGTGCATTTCAGGCCCTTCTCCTCACCTATTGGTAAAAGGCATGGAGCCCAGGTTTTTTGATGCGTCCAACTTGGTTCCTCACTCTGCTCTAGGCAGGCTACATTGACCCTTAAAGCTGCTTCCACCCACGTGTAACCTTATCCGGAGCTTCCACAATAGTACATGTCTCTTGGCACTCCAGTGCAGGCGATCTAGAGCGGGGTTTGCACTGTCTAGCTCCCTCATCTTCCAGCCCAGCCACCCAGATCAGGGTGATGAATGGTCAGTGCCCACGAGAATCCATTCCGGGATCCCCCACTGAAAAGAGTCCTGCCTTACACACACTATTTTGAAAGATCTGGGCTTTTGCCCCAAGAATCCACAAAAATCTAAGCCTGGAGTAGTAGGAAAGCTTCTGGTTGCTGCCTCCCCTTCCCCTTTTTCGTCCCCTTCCCGCCCTCTCCTCTGGCTGCTTCTCGTTTTTCTACTGCTGCCGCGGGTCCAGGCCATTTCCGGGCCAGGCGGGCCCAGTATATGACCTGCTGTCCGACCACCCCCCCTTCCCCTGCCCCAAGTGGCTGCGGGCCACAGCGGTGCTGCCCACTATGGCCTGGAAAGCAGTTACCAGGAAGCAGAAAGCTCCTGAGCGATGGCCAGGGTCCACAGCTTGGCTAGGATCACTCACCTCACAAAAGGAGAAGGCTTCCCCCAGTGAAGAGATCCTTAGTGCATTACCTGAAGAACCTGGAAGTCAGGCTGCAGGATGAAACCAGCTGTTCTCGATTGTTGCATGGTTATGCAGCACAGCAACTTCCCAGTCTTCTGAAGGAGAGAGAGTTTCAACTCGGGGCCCTTAATAGTGTTTGCTTCGCAGTGGTTGAATCATAGGCAAGTGGCGTGTGGAACAAAATGCAACACACTATTTGTAGTGGACGTCCAGACAAGCCAGATCACCCAGATCCCCATTCTGAAGGACTGAGAGCCTGGAGATGTGACCCAGCAGGGCTGTGGCATCTGTGTTATTGAGCTGAATCCCTCTAGAACACTGTTAGCCACAGGAGGAGACAACCCCAGCAGTCTTGCCATCTATCAACTGCCTGCTCTGGATCCTGGGGGCGGGGGGAGGTGATGGACCCAAAGGAGTGGATCTTTTCCATCACATGCAGTGTCTGGCTGTGTGATGGTTCTACGGGACTGTAGGAGGTGACAGATGATGTGTTGACCAAAAGTGATGTGAGGCACAATGTGTCACGGGTCCCTGTGTATGCTCACATCACTCACAATGCTGTAAAGCACATCCTCAAGGAGGACACAAACGCTGACAACTGCAAGGTCCAGGCTCTGGCCTTCAGTAACAAGAGCAAGGTATTGGGAGCAGTGTCTCTCGGGAAGGCTGAAAACACATTGCCTAAGCTCCTCTCCACCAAAATCCCACATCGGTGGGAGAATGTGTGTCTGGCCTATGGTAGTGAATGGTCAGTGTATGCAGTGGGCTCCCAAGCTCATGTCTTCTTCTTGGATCCACGACAGCCATAAAATAGTGTCAAGTCTGTGCGCTCTAGAAAACAAGGCAGTGGGATCCAGTCAGTGAGCTTCTATGAGCACATCATCACTGTGCGCACAGGGTGGGGCTCCCTGCTCTTCTATGACGTACAAGCTCAGAGATTTCTAGAAGAGAGGCTCTCAGCTTGTTATGGGTCCCAGCCCAGGGTAGCAGGGGAAAATCTGAAACTAATCACTGGCAAAGGCTGGCTGAATCCCGATGAGACCTTGAGGAATTACTTCTCAGACATTGATTTCTTCCCAATGCCCTTTACACCCACTGCTAAGACTTGTCCGGAACAAAGCTCTTTGTGGCATGAGGTCCCCTCCCTTCAGGGCTCCATGGGAACTACGCTGGGCTCTGGAGTTAATGATGACTAAATTTCTCCCAAAATGCAGATTTACACTAACATCCACCCTTAGTTTCCTTGTTTCTTCCTTTGGTTTGTTTTCCCCCATTGCGTGAGGCATTTCTGTTGTAGTGGGAATACCAAGTTTGCTGGTGGTTTAGGCACCTAATAAGAACAAGCTGTGTACAGAAATCCAGAGGGTGTTTTTTGTTGTTGTTTTCTTCTTCTTCTTCTTTTCCCATCTGGCACTCCATGTTTTATTATCATTTTTTTCTTTCTAACATCTCAGCCAAACATTGTTGCAAATCTTGTTTGTATTTTTTCTTAAGTGAGGCATACATACTCTTCCCTCTTTGGCTTCATTAGGCTGAAATGATATGGTCATTCTCACCCTTACTTCACTCTTGAGAGGTAGGGCTCCTTTATAATTACGTGGTTGCCATCAGACTTTCTGTGAAAGTTGGGGAGCTGTGTGTGTGTGCGCGTGTGCATGTGCGTGTGAACTTGTGTGCCTAGAGGTACTGTGTCACTGAAATTACCTGGAGTGAGGATCACTTGTAATTCAAGTATTTATAAAAGAAGCAACTTTATTTGGAGTCCGACTTTGGACTGGTCTGTGTCTTATTTTCTGAAGCCTAACAACAATGATAGTAGAAAGTAAAGCCAGAAAAAAGTTACTACTGGGAATACCCTTTGCGTTAGATTTCAGAGTGCTTGGGGCTTTCCATGCCAGGACTCCAAAGTGATCTTCCCCTACTTGCCTCCATACCTATGTGTTCCCCAAGTAAGCACACTTAGGTGTGTGTGTCACTTCTACTTGGCCAGTGGCCACTTCCTGAGAACATTAAGTGCAGCTCTGGAGGCCATAGAAAGATTTGGTAAAGAGAATCCACATCCCAGTCTCCTTTTCCTACCTTCAAATAAGACCTGACCTGGCATTTCAGAGGTCTGAGGCTGGGAGGGGTCGCAAGTTAGTTAAGATTCCCATGCATAGTCCTCTTGGCTTTGAGGAAAAATTTCTCTACCATCCTTCCAGCCTCCCTAGTGGGTTTTGCAGCTATCTTCTAAATTGGGTTCAGTCCAGGAGGGTGGGGTTATCTGTGTGTAGTGAGTGCTTCACGTGTGGAGTATTTTTCTCAATGCCGTGGGGCTTCGGGCTGGAGTCACCTCTCCTACTCTGTTGGCTCAGCCCTGGAATGGAGATAAAGTGCCCTGTAGCCAGCATCACTGTGCATGTAACAGGATCGATGTGATTAGTAAGATGTCTGTACCTCCCTTCAACTGTCTGTTTAGTCTGAAGTTTTGAAACTTGCAGGTAACTGACTGTGATACCCAGTTGTTCCCTGCTTTGTATACATCATAGTGAAGATAATAACTGTTCTATCCACAGATTCCTCCTCTAAGCAAATACATTGCTTCTTTGTGAATGAACATCCCATCCTGGGGAATGGAAAGGTCATATTTATTCCTGTACCCCAGTGTCTGTGTTGCTCTCACAGTTATCCCCTTCTTCTCTGGTGTAAGAGGGGAGACTGGAGAAAGGACCACTGCCTTCATAATGATGGGGGACTCATGGAGAGGGCAGACAAGTCTGTCCTAACTTGGTGGTACACAGCATACATCACTGACTCTGAAATTCTTATCTTCTAAAGAAATAGGTGCTATAAACAAGGAAATAAGCAAAATTCTGGATGCTGGAAATCTTTTGTCTTAATTTTTTTCCTATTAAACGACAGGCTGTAGATTTCTTAGTTCTCACAGAACTTCTATCATTTTAAACTGACTTGTGTATTTAAAAAAAATCTTCAGTAGGATGTTTTGTATTCGCAGACCCTCTTCTGTGATGGGCAATGTGTTGGATCATTTGAGATTTTCTGTTTTTAAACATGTAGCAATTGAATTTTTGCCAAGGAAAAGATAAATATTACTGCATTAAAAATAAAATCTAAGCCTCTGTTATACTTTAGATCCCTGAACGGCTGATGTATTGAAGGCTTGGTCTTCCAAAGGCTGGAAGAACCTTTGAGAGTTGGCACCTAGTGAGAGGAAGTTAGGTCATTGGGGACGTGCCTGTGAAGGAAATCCCAGGACCAAGGCCTTCCTGGTCTCTCTCTGTCTCTCTCTGCTCTCTCTCTCTCTCTCTCCCCGCCCCCTTCCTGGCTGCCATGAGGTAAGCAATTTTTCTCCATCAGACATTCCCCACGACGATGTCCTACCTCATCTCATCACAAGCCCAAGAGTAGTAAAGTAGTGTACCAAATCAATCATGGACACAGCTAACACAAAAAGCCAAAATAAACCTTTCCTCTTTTTAAGTTGCCTATCTCAGGTATTTTGTTTTGGTAATGGAAAGAAGACAAACACAGGCTTCTTTCAGGATCCCAATAGGTATGATCATCCACAGATTTTTTAAGATGTCCAGAGAACTCTGTGTGATTCCTATAACCACACTGTTTTCAAGTTGTTGGAGAAGAAACCCCACAAAGGACAATAGGTGATCCCTGGAAATATTTTTGGTTGTCACAACTAGGAAGAGAAATTATGAGTATCTAGGGGGAAACATTTCTATCCCTACTTCGCACAGACCTGTTCCCACACTTTAGGGGTAGTTGGTTTCCAGTGACTGTCATCTGCCTGGAAATTCCAGGGAATAATGTCACATGACAGAGTGCGCCTGCAAAGAAACTACAGCTTCTTGGATCCCACTGCTTAGATTGGTTGTCTCAGCTCAGAATATACATGATGTAATCATCTAAAGAACTTCTAAAAAACATCTATAATTACCCCTTATACATGCACCAATGAATCCATTGAATCGGAAACTTGAGTAGTCCTAGATTGGAATATTTTTTAAACGTACACAGCGGCTCCAATGTGCACCCGGTGTTGAAAATTTCGACTCAGCCTTTCTTTCAGGGTCTTCCCCCTGTCCTCACCCCTCATTTCTCAATGTACATTTAAACCTATCTGTCTCTAAGAACAATGCTAATGTTATTCACAAAGAGATATGAAAGAGAGAGAGGAGCTATAAGCATTGCTCCTGTCGGATGGATTTGTTTTAAAAATAGGGATCAGAGTCTGAAGCTACAGCCTTACACATGATAAAGAGTGGCTGAGGGCTTAGTCAGTGAGTGAAAGCGCTGAAAGCCATTCTGCCATTTTGGACATTTTCCTTCCTCCTATGGCTGACAGTAACTCTTTCGGTGGTATTGCACTGTACTTACTAGTTCTCATGTCTGTCCAAACCACTATGAATTTAAGATATAAAGACCAAGATGCAAATTAGATAGAGAAAACTTCCGTTTCCTTTCCTTGGGTGTGATCATTAGGTAACATCGCAAAGGTAAAAATGAAAAACTCCGCAACTACTCCTTGTCAATGAAGTATATTTCTCCCACATCTTCCCTGTCTATCATTCTTTAATTCTCGCCATTACACTATCCCTTCTATTTATCCAGCACTTATCTCTGAGTATATCCTCTAAGACATTCATTATTATAAAGGTAAGAAATAAGACAAGCAAACTTTCTGTACCCATCATTGCTGTTGCATTATAGTACAGATACAGGGAATAGAGAAGGCAGTACACTGGGTATGAAAGATAATTGAGATGATGTTTGATGTTGATTCACACTGTAAAAGAAACAAACTGAAGTTAAAGTTCATGCTGTAAGGAAACAAAGCAGAGTGAGAAGAGTGCTTTAGTCAGTGTGGTCTAGGATGAGCTGACCCAAAAGATGTTTGAACCAAAAGTTGAATGAGAATAAGCTCTTCACACATGAAGATGTGGAGGGAGAATACTGGAGATCCTAACAGCCAGATGAAAGACTCTTGAGGCAGGAAGAAGGTAGAAGTCATCAAGAACTGCAAGAAAGATCTGAGATGAAGTAAATATGGGATGAGGAAAATCCCATTGCACAATCTTCTGGGATTTCAGAGGTTATCAGTGGCCAGATGGTGAATGATCTCATAGGCCAAGAGAGAGTTTAGATTTTATTTCACTAAATGGAGGCCAATGCAGGCAGAAGAGTCACCATCTCATTTTATTACAAAATTCCCCGCTGCACTTGGAGAAAGAACTTGGGAGGGAGAACCAGGGCCCCCAGGATGGCCAGGACACTGCATAAGAGTCCAGGCAGGAGACAATAATACCTGAGATGATCTCGAGGACAATGAGAGCTCAGTTTCCTCTGTGGAAGAACATGAAGGCTTGATGTCTGCATACAGATAATAGCACAGTTCCCGGGACATGTAGGAAACAGAAGCAGATTCTGAGACATGCATGAGTGAATGTTCTCCAAATCTGCCCACCAACCTAATGAGATGCAAGAAGTGGCAGATGTGCGAGGGGAAATGGAAGGGGTGGCCCTGTTGGATAAGGAAGGCCCAAGATTGCTGGACTTGGATATGAAAAATTAATCATAGACATTTCCTCCTACTTTTAGAGACCTGTGGTTGACAAATAAAAGTTATATATATTTAAGATATACAATGAGATCATTTGATACGCTACACATATAGACTGTGAAATAAAGGCCACAATCATGCAAATTAACACAGCCCTCATCCCACATAGTTTGACCAATGTGTGTATGTGGTGAAAATACTGGATGTATTACCCTCAGCAAATTTCAAATATTCTATATGTGATTATTAAGTGTAGTCACCAGGCTGTACAGATGTCCAAAATGTGTTCATCTTATAACTACAACCAGAAGCTCCACATCAGCCCCATCTCCCAGCTCTGGTCACCTCTCTTCTACTTTTCCTTGACACTTAAAGTTATAAGGCATCCAAGACATTTTGGCCAACCTTGCCATTGCATACTTGGAAAGATAGAGTATTAGACAGGGATTGACTTGCCCAAGTCGCAGAGGGAGGGGATGCCAGAAGCCATCTCTCCTGTCTGCTGTCTGGTGACTTGTTCTGTTGTTACCTTTAGACATCAGAGTGAACCTGTTTCCATATAAAGCCTATGATGAGCCAGAAGATGAATGCACTTTCGAACGTTCTCATGTGAAGTTTGCCTTTCCCCTTCCTGTAATCCCTAAATCAGGCTCCATTTGCCTAAGCTCCTACTATCAAGGGACACTTTGCCTCCTCGGGGATCTGCCACTGTGTTCAGGTGTTCTTTTATAAAACATAATCACCGCCAGTTGCAGTCTCAGATTGCATCCTTTTTCTACCCACCTGCTTTTCCTTCTCTGACTCACCCCTTTTGGCCTGTTGGGGGCTGAGCAGGCCTCCCCTTCACCAGCAACCTGCAAAGCTCTCCACCAGCCTGGTGCTAACCGGTGTCCAGGAGACCAGAAGGCAGGGAGAAAACAATCGTGGAGTGAGATGAAGTATTCAAGATTACAGATCAAAATAATTCTTTTTCTCTATCCACAGCTGACTTCCCTTGAATAAAGGAATTCTCTTGAATGTCCTCTGAGATTAAGAAATCCCTTTCATATATAACATCTGACAGCATTTGGTGCTTCTCAGATGATTCGTGATTTTTCTGACATTGGCGCCCTCACCCCTGCTGCAAATAAATCACTCCTTCCACATTCTGTAGCACCTCTTTTCCTTATACAAGCTTCAGGGGTGTTTTCACACTATTTTGAAATGCTGTATTTGTCTCTTTTCCCTATTGAAATATTTGCATTTCCAGTGTGGGTAGAAACTGTGTCTTCTTTATCAGAGCATCAGCAGCCCCTAGCAAAATGTCTGAGACATTATAGGTACCAGATCCATATGTGTTGACTTCTAATAATGGGCCTTAGGAGTCCTCTAAGTCCTGATACCGCAAATGTGGTTTGAGGACCCAGAGATTCAACACCATCCGGAAGCATATTAGAAATGCAAGCTCTCAACCCCGATTCTAGGCCTGGTGATCACATATGCATTTTAACAGAAGCTAGAAGGCATGCATCTGCACTTTAGAGTCTGAGAGGCATTGCATCTGAAACAGGTTCATCTAGTGGAGGGAAAAACTGAAGCCAGGGAGCACAGGGACATGTCTAAGCTCATTCAGCCTGTAGGTGACGCTGCTGTGGGCAGGACCTGGATCTTGCATGGACGTCTAGTGCTTCTGTCACTGGTGCTTTGCAATAGGGAGTCTGACTCATCGTCAGCAGGAACTGGTACAGATTTTAAAATGAAATCTCAAAGGTCACAGAAGAATTCTTTGTCATTTCAAAGGATCTATTATCTCCCATAAACAGAGTCCTAGTTGGTTTAACCTAAAGAGCCACTCAAACAACCTTGACTTAAATCCTTCAAGTCTACCTCATCCAGAATCTGAAATTTCCCCATTAAAAATCAGATATTTGTCCCTTAAAGGTAAAAGCCCTCAAGAGAAGAAATGATTGAAAGGCAGGCCTATTATTACCTTAATAGAAAATTACTGTATTCCTGGCTCAGCGGCAACAGGTGCTGTGTCTAAGACAGAAGCTTAGTAACTGGAGACAGTCAGGGCTGGGTGACCTCCAACAATATGGAGTCACCAACTATTCACTAAATATGTTGAGGTGTGTGTGTGTGTGTGTGGTTTACTGGATGGATCCCAGGATCTTCAAACTGAACTATATCCTCAGCCACTTGTTTCATTTCTGTTTTGAGACAAAGATGTGCTAAATTTCCCAGCATGGGTCCAAAATTACAATCCTCTTGCCTCAGTTTCCTAGAGTGCTGGGATTAGTGCACCACTACGCTCAGCTTAAATGTTATATTCTTGATGGGAATATACCACACGTCTGGGAGTTTGTACCACTTTGAAGGAATTGTGACCATTTGACTCCATGTTTCTACTGGAAGATGAGAAGTAACACTTGTCATTTCTGGGTGAATGTCCAAGAGCCAGCACACAGTTTTACATCTTCCATCTTTCCCTCGCCTCATCACCTGACGGTGGTTCAGGACATCCTCTCTGTTGGTCAGAAACCTGGGAGGGGACAGGTAAAATGGAACAGGCAACCCAGGATGGACAGGAAGAAGAGCAAGAAAGGCACCTTACTTAAGTCAAGGACCTTCACTTTTTGTTACCTGTTATGTTATTTGTTTTGGCTTGAACAAAGTAATTCTCTCCATTTCATTCTCCTAAACTATATACCCTTCTAGGTCAGTTCAACAATGGCTTCTTACACTGATACTTTACACAACAATACCTACCTGGAAACACCTTCATGAGGATTAACTGATAAGGTATACAAAATGCTTATTATAATGTGTGGTCCATACAAGAGCTCAGTAATTCCTCTACCTACTTTCTTTAGTTGAGTCAAAACTTAAAAGAAAGAAAAGCAGTATAGAAATCCATGAGGAGGGAATGGGAAAAGGAAAAGGAAAGACCAGGCTGTTTGTGATGGGGACCAGATGAAGCCAGATGAAGCGTCTGGCAGTATGTTTATCTGAGTGAAATAACATCAATTCTGCTCACCATTCACTGTCCTGGGAAGAGACAGAGCTACAGCCACAAGCCACATGATTTGGGCGGTGGGGGCATCAGTGAAAGCTGAGCAGATGATAACTGCAGGGTAGCAGGGTCTACACCACAGATACATTGCATTGTATTTACTTCCACCCTTCTCACATCTGTATTTTAGTACCTGCAGTCCTTTGAGGCTCAGATCCAATATTACCGGCTCTAGAATTTCCACCCTCCAAGCTGAAAGTTATGTTTTCCCTGAATTTCTATGATACTCAACTGGAATGGTGTATATTCTCCATTAGACTATGGACTTCCTCCTGCAGACAATGGCCATGTCTAATTCGAAGTAGTGTGTTCCACAGTAAGTTGTGCAACACTATTATGATAATAGCTTCTGTTTATTCAAACAGGCTGGCACAGAGCACTTAAAATGCTACATTCATTTACTCTCCTAATTACTCTATTATTATTTCCATTTTACACAAGAGGACACAAAGACTGGGAGAAATTAAGAAAGTACCCAAAATTTACCCAGTTACTAGACGCTTGACTTGACACTTGAGACTCTCTCTCTCTCTCTCTCTCCCTCTTAAATAGTATTTGTTGAAATGATGGATGAAAAACAGATAATGATAATTTTCTCTATCTAAGGAACAGCTTAGGCCCAACATTTCCCCTGCCTGCCATTGAAGTTCTAGGTAACATGCCAAGGTGTGTGTGTGCGCGCGCACACACACACACACACAAGTAATCTAAGGTGTGATGGCTTAAAGTAAATAAATACATTTCATTGTGATGATCTGGAAGTTCTGATTCAACTTTAATTAGATTGCCTCAGGGCAGGCTCTCCTAGGACCTCAGGTGACTGAAATGGCTGTGTTGGCCTTGACCACACAAGTGAGTGTTATCATGATTGTGATTCCTAGGTCCTAGGGCACTGAGCTATCATCTTCCTCTTTGAGAAGATCCACTGTCAGTACCACATAGCTCAAGGGCAACCAAGCTCTGGAGAAAAAGCAGAGCTCTGCACTCTCAGTCCATGTTTTTTCCAAGAAGTTCAAAGGACTTCTGGAGGCCATGACCTATCCTCGGAGAAGGCTGCCTGCTGATCATCCACAACACGCAAAAAACAGGTCTCACTACAGACAGCAGCTGCTAGAAAATTCTTCGCTGAGTCCTGATGATAGTTCTATTATGAGTGATCATAACATATTAGCTAAAATCAGATTGTGAATCTTCTCAAGAACTATCATTCTCCCCAAAATATTGATTGAGGCTGGATTCCTGCTAAGAAGCACAAGTGAGATTCAAGCACATCATTGCTTCCTGGCAGGCAGTAAAGGCTGTAATAAATTAAGATGAGCTCAGTCCCAAGAGATGATGATAGGCACCAATATAAATGTAAATAGGCTACTCATTTCTAAATGTGCTAAAATGTTATCTCTGTTATTGGGCATTAGCTTGAATTTGCTAAAGGCCCAGGCATGGCACTAAATATGCATCCAGGCATGTGACACCAAATTGAATCCTCTTTGTGGTTTACTTATCCAGTCATAAACACTGACTATGTAAAAACACTGGGTAGGTCTTATGCATTTAGTAAAAAATAAATACATCCCACTCCCCCCAAAAACAAGTCTGTTTGGGATACACTGAAAATATATATACAAATAACAAAGAAAGAGTGATAAAAGCTACTTATGCGTTTAAGTATTTTTTTTCTTCGGCATTGGACGTAAGTATGTGCATGACAGCCTAAGTAGTGGTAAGAGATAAAACTGCTCTACCAGGCTAGGAGAGTTTGGGATTCCTCAAGGTGACCCAATAGCCAGAACACATACCGGGGAAACTTGAATCATTATTGTTTCTCTGGTCCCATCTCTGCCTCCAAAATGTCGAATATGAAACTTAGATACATAAATATATCTTGAGTTCATCTTTCTAAATAAAAGCACCTTCTGAACAATTGCAGTAATTTCATTCAATGTAACCTCATCGGATTTGCCTTCTAATCCTCTGATAACATCCCTCAACCTCAGCAAGGCTTCTGGATCTAGGACCGGCACACTAAGCTCCACCTCCAACCCCCTTTTTTATCTTCAGACAGGGACACACCAAGTTGTCCAGGCTGGGTTTGAACTTGTAATCCCCTTGCTGGGATTGCAGGCATGTGACACCACATCTGGCTGACAAAGGCTTTAAAATGTATCCCTTTGACTCCAATTGACTCCAAAAACCTATGTCTTTGATCTTTCACCACATCCTTCTTTAATTCCTCCCTCCTGCTTGCTTGTTACATGGTGTCTCAGCTACTTTTCTCATTGCTGAGACAAAATATTCAACACTCAAAAGTAAAGAAGGAAAGGTTTATTTGGCTCACAGTTTGTAGAGTTTTCATTCCATAGTTGGCTGGCCTCAAGGGAGGGTGGGATCACAGAGGGGAAACAGTGCATGGCAGGCAAAGGGAGCAAAGGAGAGAAGTAGTGAAGGAGCAGCTGCAGCAACACCCTGCCTCTGCCTTTTATCCCTTTCAGGCTACCCACTCCTTGGGTGGTAGCATCCACATCCAGGGTGGGCCTTCCCATTATCCACACCCAGAACTATTCCAAACCAATCAGGGGAGTAATTTAGTAATCACACACCCTTAATCCCAGCTTCACAACTCTAGGTCCAGCCACCTCTGAAAGGCCCACGATGACCACATGAGGCTTTGGTGGGCCATCTAGACACAAGCCGTAGCACATGGCCTCCTCTTTCTCATCGCTGTACTTTCTCTAGGGCTTTGTTCCCTGGTACAGCTGTGCTTTGCTCCCAGTCTCTATATGTTGAAGGCTTAAACCTTCCTCAAAATCTCACACTCTTATGTTCTCCAAAAGACCTCAATGCTTCCAATATTTCTAGCAACACAAACTCAATATTTTCAGGCAATTTGTTTAACTTCTCTGTTTTCCACCATATATATATATGCATAATAAGAGTACCTACTTCACAGTGATCTGGTGATGACTGAGAGATATGAAATACGTAAAACTCTTGCTGCCCTGCATGGTACACCATGCACATTTAAAAAGGTTACTTTTAAGAGTACTGGTCATATTATTGCTGTCATTTTCATGGATATTTTATTAGTATTGCTACTTGTATGTTCTGTCCCTGAAATGTATGCTCCTGTTACAGCTCTGAGACACCAACTGTGCCTCTGGTTACAACCGTAAGTCGGTCACTAAGTTATGAGCTTCGGGTGCACAGGGGCTGTCATAGCCATTTCTTGCCTCGGCACTGCCCAGTGACAGACATAGCCTTATATTTAGCAAGCTCTTGATGAATGACTGTTAAATCTTAGTGAGCATGCATATTATGTGTGCTCTATAAGCTACAGCTTATATTCACAAAGAGGCTAATGGCAGCATTGCACTGAAGAATGAGATAATGGTTCACAGATTAAATTGACTCTGACAGAAGAGAATATATTTTCATCAATGCTGAAGAATTTAATTTACAAGGTTAATGAAGAAAAACATAACCATGTTTGGTGTGTATGTATGTTTATTTCCTTTCTGTCTTAGTTATTTTCCTTCTCTTTAAAATCTCCATTCTGTGCCAAAAGGTCAGTCAGGACAAGGGTATAATTCTGTCTAGGAAGTGATGCAGGAGAAAGAATGATAAAGCTGAGGATGTACAGAATAAAGAATTCCTGTACTCTGATAGTGATAATATAATTTAATGTCCCTTGTCATCAGCAGTATGTATTAGATGCCATCAGAAAACACAATCTTTGACCCCTCAAGTCTGCCACTGGGAAATTATTTGAAGGAAATCATGATAAATGTGAATGTGGAGATTTTTTCAAGAATAATATTCATGAAACTGGAAATAAGTCAAGTCTTGAAAATTAGGAGATGGATCACATAACTTATGGCACATCCACAAAAAGTATAATCCCTTACCTATATATTCTTTCCACACAAGAATCTTTATGGGAACTCCCCACATTGCTAGGGCAGAGGCAACAGTGGCCCCAGCTTTCTTATTCAAGGAGCATTATACATACAATTAACTCAACAGTTGAAAAAATACAAGACTACAGTTAAGGCTGTTGGCCTGGTGCCCAGGCTTCTTAAGAAAGCTGTACTGAACAGACTTTATTAGGGAAGACTAGCCATCTTCCCAGGAGTAGCCATTTATTTCTAATAGCAATACTTTTGTTTTTCCTTTTAAGAAAATCTCAGTGGTCATGATGGTTGCTATCAAATCTCAGCATCTTCTCCTAATACTCATGGTGATCAAGTGGAGATTCTAACTGAAGGCTAACATTTTGATACTTTCAGAAATCTCAAAACAAAATGTCTCAATATATTACACTTGAGAAATCACTGTGACCTCCTAAGGGTTCAGGTAGGGAATAGGGCATGGATTTCTGCAGTCAGACACTTGTAGTTTTGTCACTTATTCTTTTTGGAAAAAATTCCCTAATATCTCAAACCTTCTCAACTATAACATTATAATAGTGGTATTGATTTTTCTGGATCCATACCAAGCTTAAGCACATTTATGGTTCTGATTGCATTTCCTGACATAATTGTCACAAGTCTCTCTTCCTCTTTTACATTCAAAGATATTACAACCTACATGGAGAAACAGTTTTAGTCACTTGGAAATTTTAACAAACAGGAAAGACCATAAAGGTGTTACAAAGCAGTACTGCCAAGGACAAACACTTTACGATGTCGTCATCCTCTTCGTCTTTGTCATGGCTAGTGTAGCCTTGTATCCTCTTGGGCCTCACCATTTCATTCCATCCCAGATTGCCTTTCAAATGCAAATCTGCACTCTTTGGCTGAGGCTTTTTCTAGCCCTTGGAACCTACTCTGCTCCCCTGCCTAGCAAACTAGATATCAAAAAGATGAGTCTTCATACAATCATTGGAACAGCCTTCAACCAATCATTGATAGGAACTGATAGACTCTAGCAGTTTTAAATTTTAGTGGGCATCAGATTATTTGGAGAATGCTTGATAAATCATTATTGTTGAATCCATTCCCAGAGTTTTCATCCAGTAGGTCTGGGGTATGCAAGAAACTTTACATTGCTAGTAAGTTTGCAAACACTGCAAAGATACATGCTCCCTGGCAGCCTCACTCTTCGGTGGTATCTGTACTGCTCTGACAGTATTCAGGTACTTGGGCTCCCATATGAAGTTTCTATAGGCTGAGTTTGTTAATCAATCAAAATTAAATTTTCTGCAGTTCTGGAGCTAGAAGTCTAAAGTCAAGGTGTTGGCAGGTTGGCTTTCCCCAGAGGCCACTTTGTTCTTGGCTTGCTGGTGTCCACCTTCTTGCTCTCTCTGCTTGGCCTCTGTCCAGTGTAGGTGTGTGGCTACTGTCTCTCCTGCGTCCAAATGTCCTCTTCTCATATGGACTCTGTGAAGTGGGTTGCAGATCACCCTTATGTTCTCCTTTAATGCAGTCACCTCTATAAAGGCCCTGTCTTTAAACTTCATCACAATCGAGATCAAGCCTTCTACATATGAATTTTTGGAACATAAGTCAGTCCACAGCACTGGCCTGCAAAATTCTTCATGCAATTAAGCTGCAGGCATGCACTGGAATAATTTGTCTGAAAGTGCACCTTTGGTCTTGCATCCCTTCTGTCTCAGTTACTCACTCCCCTATTGGTTCCTAAATAAACCATATTATGTTCAACTCTTTGTCTTAGGGTAACCTTCTTTGATCCCAAACTAAGGTAATAAGTATGTATCTATCGAGGCCTTGCTTTACAAAGAATCCCTGGCCCACTATTTGACTTTTCTACATAGCAATGATGCCAATGTAGGTGAAGGTCATGAGAAATCAATATCAAGCCCATGAACTCTACGAGGGAAATCACCCAAGTGTGTCAATAAATTCAATATGTTCTAGGTGTAGTCTGCTCACTATAGATACAGTTGTATTAGGTACTATTTAATTTGATAAATATTATCATCAATTAGGATAGGAGGATTCTCACTCCTGAATGTGTGCTGCAGGTAAAGATGGCTTTCCATTTCCAGCAAGCTTCTGATAAAACTGGAGAAAACTGGGGCCAGGGATTTAGCTCAGTAGTTCCGCTGCCTGCCTCGAAAACACAAAGTCCCATGTTCGATCCCCGGTACCAAAAACTAACAAGCAAAAAAACTCGAGAAAACCAGAAGAAATCAAAATACTATTCACTACCACCTTTAGACCCACTCTTCACTACCATATTTGGACCCATGTTCTTGAAGGGAAGTAAGATAATTAAGCAACATCTGATTATCATGGTGTAAACTGCCGCAACACCAATTTTATATCCATTACATACCTAATGAATGATCTCTAAATGTGTCCTCATGAAACTGTCATGTATAATATGTACAGTAATAGAACAGAGTCTGACAAAAATTACATCCACAGGACTTCCCTTTGATTGTACAAAGGTAGCGAAAGAAAAGACCCGAAGGAAGAAATCTCCTGGTAATACTTGGAGCTCTGTAATGGAAAGGCAAGGTAATTTGATTTTCAGACATGTGGAGACATGACATGACAGAGAAGAATTACTTCTCATTCCCATCACACACACACACATACACACACTCTGCAGTTAGGAAGAAGGAATGTGTATGGGTGATTACGGCTCCAACTAAACATCTCTATTAAAGAACAAATGAAAAATGAAAGTGCTAGTGCTTTTTTTTTTTTTTTTTTGAGACAGGCCCTTGCCATGTAGTTCTGGCTGGTCTTCAACTCATTACGTACTTTAAGCTGGTCTCGAACTTGCAGCAATCCTCTGGCCTCAGCCTCACAAGTGCTAGGATTACAGGCGTGCGCCACCATGCTTGGCAGTACCAGTGCTTTTGAAAGCACATAGTTTCATACCAACACAGAAGATGATTATTGTCCTCCTGTTATCATTTATTATACTTTTTATTTATTAATTCTAAGTGTCTTAGCAGAGAAGTTGAAACACTGAGAAGGAAACAAGTATTAAATTGGGGGCCTGATTAATCTCCATGATAAGGAGATCATCCAAGTAACTGTTTTTGGATGCTATAATTGTATGCGAAGACTATAGAAAGGTGCTGATCATTCTCATCCTCTCTGTTTTCTGAAGAATTTGTCTTGGTGGTGCTGGTACTTAACATTACTAAAAGTGAGGTTTGCTGTATTCCACCTCTGACTTAGTCATAACTTTGTTGTGGGACCTCCACATGTCCCATCTACCTCCTACACCCCCACTTCCCCATCTTTAAAAGGGGTTTTGGAGTTTGAACCACATATTTCACAACTAAAAGCTGAATGAAGAATAAGCAGCCCTACTACTGAGTCAGGGAGTCAATATGTTATAATGGGTTCCCATGGAGCTGACACAAGGAGAGGTAGCTCAGGTGATTCAAAAGACAGAAAGAGAGAACGGCAGGTAGCCACCACTGTTAAGAAACATCACGGACTCCCATGGATAACACTCTAGCACTGAGAATCAAATTCTGGCCCTACAATGAAAGCCCATTCAATATTTCCATGAAGCTGTAATTGTCCAAATGGAGTACCATAGGTTGGTACTGAGCATGTTAGACTAGAAAAAGGAATTAAAAATAAAGCATATAGGGAGCCAAAACTGCCTCTCTATTCAATACCTTGTTAAATACAATAATCTTGACAGTACTTTCATTTGTCAGGAAACTGCAGAAACAATTTTGTCTTCATAAGAATGTGTGTGGGTGAGGGAGGTGTGGAGTTATTTATCAGACGTTAGCCTTTTTTAGCACTCTACTGATGATTTGTCTGAGCCTTGTATTTCTATGACACCAAATCAGATAAAGGTAATAATGCAATGGCAGCTTATGAAGTCAGAGAGTGAAAATTTTTAGAAATTCTTTCTCATCAGAGATCTGTGGTCATAGACTTGGATTTGGAAATGGAAAACAATGGACCCCTGAGAGAAAACCCAAATCACTGGAATAATCTTTCTTTCTAAGAACAAATGACTTACTTCCAGAAGAAAACAAGATTCAGGGTTAGAAGAGGAAGACGGATCAGAGAAGGCCCATTTTAATCATTTACCTGCATTTGAGCAGTGCCATTGAAAAGCTTTCCGTGAAAAAAAAACCCAAAACTTTCCATGCACGTGGGAAATAAATTTCATAGTTCTTTATCTGTCCAAAACAATAGCAGGGACCAATTTTACCAACACAGAAACGAAATAAATGAAAAAATCGTTTCCAGATTCTGGATAGCAGGTGGTGATACAAAAACACGGTGAATCAGGTGATTGTCTCAGACCACATTATCCAGAAAGCTTTCACTGGCACAGCAACAGAGAAATGAAGTGGAGCTTGACAGACTCTCTGAGCTGAGAAGGCGTTACTGAGGATTTGGGGAAACCAACACAACTAATGTTTGTAGGGTTTAAAACCAAAAAGAGGAGGAGAACAACACCAAGAGATCAAGTGCTTCTCCTGAATATTCGGCAAAGAATTCATCAGCATGCAGTGCTGAAGGCCAGTGTGTTAGTCAGCTTTCCATTGCTGGGCAAAGTAACTGAGCTATTCAGTCTATAAGGAGCAAAGGTGATTTCGGCTGAGAGGTTTCAGTCCATGGCCAGTTTTCTCTATTGCTTTGGTCCCGGCACCGTGCATCATGGCCAGAGTGTATGGAAGAGCAAAGCTGCTTACTTTGTGGCAGCTGAGAAGCACAGAGAGGGAAAGGGCCCAGGTTTCCAGTACCCCCGTCCAAGGGACCCCCAGAGAGTCTAACTTCTTTCTCCAGGCCCCATCCACCAAAGGTTTCACCAGCTCCTAAGAGTCCCACAGGTTGGCAACCTGGCCTTCCAGCGACACTGCAGATTCAACCTGTAGCAGCCAGATGAAGGGATTAGAAGGAAATACTTCACTTTCACACTGCCATGGACATAGAATTCTTTCCTAATTGCTGGAAAGCCAAATTCCATGGGGTATTTATGGGGCACTGTACTGGAGATTAAGGAAAGTTTTGCCTCATTAGTAGGGTACAATAGTCCCTTACTGAGTGCTACTCTGAGCTCATTTAACAAATCATAAAATCAATAGCCTCCAAAATTAAATCATTTTCAAATAACTAAACTATACCATAGCAAAGCTCAAGAATATTTATATCAACCAGAAATACTCATCACCCAACAAGGTAAACTGACAATGTTGACAATGGCTAGCATCTAGTCAAGAATTACCAGACATTGAAAGAAACAAAACAACACTGGTCACAATGAGGAGTATAATCAATAAATAAAAACCAATGTAAAATTATCAAAGATAATAAATTTAGCAAATAATGACAGTGAGAGATTTGGTATGACTGTATTTTGTGGCATCAAAAAGTTAATTAGAAAATATTTGAACTGTAAGAAAGACCCAAATCATACTACTAGGGCAGAAAAATACAATGTCTAGAATGAATAAAAATACTCTGAAAGAGATTGATGACTGTTTAAAAATTAGAGAAGAAAACATTCATGAATTTGAGCTAAAGCTAATATGAATTGGCCCAAACAAAATATGCAAGAAAAAATAAGAATAAAAAAATGGAAAAGAATATCAATGAACTATGAAATTACCTGATTTATGTGACAGTGGAGTAGCCAAAAACCTGGGGGAAGAGATATAAAGTATTTTAAGAAATAACAGCTAAGAAGTTTTGTAGATTTGATGAATACTCTTATCCACAGATCAAGGAAACTCAAGGAAATGCAAGCGCGAGAAACATGAGAATACTGCACAAAGGCATACCATCAGCAAATTCCTCAAAACTAATGATAAAGAGAATATCTGAAAGGTTGCTACAGGAGAACACAAAACACAACATATTCAGAGAAATAAGCATCAGGGTAACAGCATATTTCTTCATAAGAGCAATGCAAACAAAAAGATAACAAAGTAAAATATTTGTAGTACTAAAAAAATCTGCCAATGTACGATTCCATTCCATGTGGAAAATCTTTCACAAAAAAAGAACTCCTTCACCACAGAGTCAAATTGTAAGAAGCAAATATTTAAGAGAGTCATTCAGGTAGAAGGAAAAGTACAACAGATGTAAATATAGTTCTACACCAACTAAGAATCAGACATAATGACTATATAGGTAAATATGTAAGATTTCTTTTATTGCTTACATTTATGTAAAACATGAAGAGTTATTAAACAAGCAAAGAAATGCATTCAGGGGATTATAATACATATAAAAGAAAAATTCATGATCAATAAATCAACAATGGATAAAGCAAATAGGTTAGTATAAAATTTTATACAATATATGAAATGAGACATCACTTAATGGTAGACTGTAATGTACATTTCTCACCATTTTGAGGTATACTTAGCAAATAGCAATTGTATATATTCAAGGTATATATAATATTTTATATAATTATACATTGTGAAATGATCACCACAATGCAGCTAATTAATATATACCACCCCAGAGACTTACCACTTTGTGTGTTTGGGTTCAGAATACCTAAGATTTAGAAAAATTTAAATGTAAAATGTATTAACTACAGCCACAGTCCATTACATTAGGTCTCCAGAAATCATGATTTAAGTTTTCTACACATTGATCAGTACTTCTTTCCTCCCAACCCTTGATCTCTACTAACCACCCTGATACTATTTGCTTCTATGAATTCTACTTTTTAAGATTCTCTGGGTAAAAGTGAGAACAAGCAGTATTTTTCTTTTTACGTCTGGCTTATTTCACTTATTATAAATTCACCTTGACACAACTATAGCCATCTTGAATCATAATTGCCATGATTGCTCCGGAATAGTCTTAGTTGTGTTTTCCTATATCGCTTCCCATCACCTATAAATAGACAAGATGACTAGAGTGGCATGTAGAGACTTACAACTACTCCTGGGTGTCTGTGATATGCTTGACTCTTTGAGAGTAGGTTAAGAAAAACCAAGTGTCAGTCCCTTTCCTGTTACTGTGAGAAACACCCCATACCCACAGTTTGAAAGAGGAGAGCTTTATTTTGGCACACGGTTACAATCTATGGTCAGCTGGCTCCAAGCAAGAAACAGTATCATGGAAGGGTGTCCAGGAAGCAGAGAGAGAGGGGGGAGCTGGAGAGGGAGATCATGTCCCCAGTGACTGCCTCATCTCCCAACAGCACCCACAGCAGCTAAATTCATTAGTGGACTGATCCACCAATGAGTATAATGGCCCAGTGAATCAATCATCTTCTAACACATGGGGTTTTGGGGGAACACTCCACATCTAAACCATAACACCAAGCACATTCCAACCAGTAGGAAGTCACTTTTGTGCTAGTCCATGTATATGACGCTCCTTTTTGACCCACATTGTGGGTCCCATATTGCTGCTATGCAGGACACTATTTCTATCACAAAGTCTTATTTTCATTTGCATTCTGTGCTATACTAGATTTAGCTTCCCCTCTTTCTTTGGTCTCATGGCATCTTAGTGGAGGTTCTCATACTTTAAGACCAGCTTGTTCCAAAAAGCTTAACATAATGTCTTCCATGCTTATCCACACTGCAAAAATTGGCAAGATTTCTTTTTTCCTTAAAGCTCAATAATACTTTGTTGTATAGTAGAATAATATTTACATACAGAACATATATGTATATGTACATATATTTTCTTTATCCATTCATCTACGGATGGAGGCTGTACATAGTACTCCAAAGAACATAGAAGTAAAGATTACTGAAGTCATTTCCGGTGCATATGTACCAAGAAGTGAGATTGATGGATCATATAATAGTTTTAACTTTTTGAGTAGCCTTCATACTGTTTCCCAAGATGGGTCCAGCAACTTATATACCTAAACAAACAAGGAACCATTCTCACCAATATTTACCTTTTGAGTTTTTTATAATAGCTATGCAGGGATGTTATGATATTATGGGCTTTATTTTCATCCCCGATGGTTAGTTATGTTGAGCTCCTTACAAAAAGGTCTTCTCCTTCACCCAGTTTTTGTTTGTTGTGTTTTTGAAATAGGGTCTCACTATGTAGCTCGGGCTGGCCTTGAACTCGCAGAGATTGATCCTCCTGCCTCAGCCTCCATGTCTGGGCCTTCACCCATTTTTAACTTGGATTGTTTGTCTTTTTGCTTTCTAGTTGTAGGAATGCTTTATATAGTTTGGATATTAAAACTTTACCAAATATATGGGTTGTAAATATTTTGTCCCATTCTGATTGCTGTTTCCTTTGCTGTACAATTTGATGCTGTCCTGCTTATTCATTCTTGTTTTTGCTGCCTGTGCCATTGGAATCAAACCTAAACTATCATCGCCAAAACCAATACTGTGCCGTTTTCTGCTATTTTTATTTTCCCTGGGAGTTTTATGGTATAAGATAGCACATTAAGTCTTTATGTAAGTTGAATTTGCATATGGTATAAATATCGAATTTCCTTCTGTTTGACATGTGGATATTCACTTTTATTAACACCATGTATTGAATGACACTGCATTAGACTTTACCTTTTGAGTATTATTAATACCTGTGTCAAATATTAGTTGATCGTATATGTTTGAATTTATTTCAGGGCTTTCTACTCTGTTCCATTGGTTCACGTGCCTGTTTTTATGCCAGTACCAGACACTTTGATGACTACATATTGTAAAATAACTTGAAGTCAGAAATTATGATACTTCTAGCTTTGACTTTTTACTTAAGATAGTTCTAGTTTTTTGAGGTCTTTGGTGGCCCCGTAAGAATTTTGGATTTCTTTCTAGTTCAGAGGAAAACACTGACATTTTCACAAGATTTTAATGAATCTGCAGATAGCACTAGGAAATATGAACATTTTGATAATTTTGTTTTTTCTAGTCCATGAACACAGGATTGTCCATCTATTTGTATCTTCTTCAATTTCGGTCATCAATGTTTTGTGGCTTTAAAAAGCTCTCACGTCATGAATTATATTTACTACCAAATATTTTGTTCTCTTTGACATAGCATGAATTATTACCTTAATTTTTTTCAGATGGATTATTATTTTAAGACAAGCAACTGATTTTTAATATTTTGTGTCACGTAAGTTTATAAATTGCAAAAAGGTTTTATATACCTTCTCACAGCTTTGGGGGCAGTTTTCATGGTATTTTACATTTAAAATATGTTATCTGTAAATAAAAAAATTTTTCTTTCATTTCTATTTGAATGCCTTCTATTAACTTTTCCTGCATAATTGTTCTGTATAGAATTTCCAGGGCTATAACTCATTAAATAGAAGAGGTGAGATTGGGCACCCTCATGTTGTTCCTGATCTCAGAGGAAAAGCATTCATTCTTTTAGCACTGGGTATGATAGCTGTGGGCTTGTCGTACACAGGCTTTATTGTGTCGAGGTACATTCACTCTACATCTACTTTCTTGGCAGTGTTTATCAAGAAAGAATGTTGATTTTTGTCAAATGCATTTTTTGCATGTATTGAGATGATTTTATGATTTATATTCTTCACTTTGTTAAGGTACATCACATTTATTAATTTGCATATGCTGAATCATTTTTTCATTCCATAGACGAATCCCACTGGATCATCAGCTCTTGAACAATTCTCTAGAATTTTGTTGAGGAATTTTCTTCTATGTTTATTGGGACTTCTGGTCTATACTTTTTTGGGTCCTGGGCATACTTACATGCAAGCCTTTGAGCTTCCTTGGCACCAGGAAGAGAAATATGCCCTCAAGGAACGGACTCATCTTTCAACCTACATCATTGCCAGCTGTGGACACGTTAAGGCTGCGTAGACCCCTGCAGCTGTGAAATTCAGATGTAACACTGCTTAGCATCAGCCTAGGTGGCCAAGGCACTGATTTCACCAATGCTACCCCAACATTGGTGTTGGGGCAGTATATGGTGTGAGACCCCATTCACTGGGGGTAGAAAGTATAGTAAGCTCCAGGCTTTGCTTTGGAATTTAGTTCCAGGCTGTAAAGTCCATGCTGGGAAAGTCCAAACACCCTCATTCTCAGGACTACCAGAGTCTCTGAAATAGCTCCAATGCGAGAGGAAGACCCACAGCTCCAGTCTACTGGACTGTTCCAGCCAGCATCCCTGTGGGTGGTGGCATCACTTTCAGGCCGTAAGTCCATCTCAGTAACAGCCCAGCCCAGCTTGGACTTGGTCCTTCTCCAAGGCTGTGTTGCTCTTGATGGGCGGCAGGCTCGTGGTGAGACACAGTTTGGCAGTGTTGGTAACTGCAGTTGTGGCATAGAAACTGACAGTGTATCCATCCATGGTGATTCAGCCTGGCTTGGGCCAGGGCCTGACCAAAGGCTAGTGGCTCCGGATTAGGCCTCTAGACCTACCTTGGTCCGAGGGACAGGCTTGTGAGGATGGACTACTCCCCTAAATTTTTTTTTTTTGGTACTGGGGATCAAACTCTGGGCATTGCACCTGCAAGCCAGGTGCAGCACCACTGACCTAAATCCCCAGCTCTACTCCCCTAATTTTTTTATGAACATGCCCAATATGGACTTGAACAAACATAAGCTTGGATCACCCTCTAGTGCTGCAATAGTAATGACACACCAATAAGAGACACAGAAAATCTTGTTCTGTGTGCCATCTAGTGCTAAAATAGTGTAAGTGACTATAAACTAAATGGGGTGGCACATGCCAGTAATTTCAGCACTCTATGAGGCTGAGGCAGGAGGATCACAAGGCCAAGCCCATCTGGACAACTTAGTGACTTAGAAAGACTCTGTCAAAAGAATGTAAAAAGAACTGGAGATGGAGCTCTGTGTAAAAGTGCCGAGGTCTGTCCCTAGTACCACCACCAAAACAAATGAATAAATACATATGTAAAGGTCCATAAAACAATAAGCAATAGGCTAGGTACGCTAGGAATAAATACCCAGTCCTTCAATGTCCAGATGACATCACACGTCAATAAATATCAAGATCTTTCAGGGAACCATGACGTCAACTAACACTCAAGCTACCAGATACTGACTAATTAGTATGGGAAAAGTCCCTGAGAATTCAAAACAGTAGTTTTATGAAAATTCAATGAGCTTGAAGAAGACACAGAAAAATTGCTAAGAAACAACAAAGAGATGGAAATTTTTTTAAGTCAAGCAAAAATTTTTGAGCTGAAAAATATACTTAGTAATATTTAAAATACAAGAGAAGGCACTGATAGCAGGATAAATCAAACAGAAAAAAAAAAACCAAGTAGTGAGCTTGAGGATAAGCTATTTGAAAATTAATAGCAGGAGGAGAAAAATGATAAAAAGAATGAAGAAAAATGAAGATGACCCTACTGGAACTCTGGGACAGTATTATAAGAGCAAAAATTTAACATACTGAAGTTCAAGAGGAACTTGAGAGTAACAACAAGGTAGAGAACTTATTCAAAAAAGTAAAAACAAAAGTTCCCAAACTTTGCAAAAGGCAGCAAAATCCAGGAACAGCGAGGTCAGACATCACCAGTCCAATTTAACTTAACATGTAATTTCACAATCAAACTCACAAAAATGAATAATAAAACAAGGCTTTGAAAGAAAAGTAACAACAACAAAGAAAATAAGGGTGTTCTAATACCCATGACAATAGACTTCTCAACAGAAACCTTAGAGGCCAAGAGAGAATGGTGTACTATTTTCACTGTACTTAAGGGAAAAAACAAGAAATAGTCAACCAAGAATTCTGTACCCAGCAAAACTAACCTTTTAGAAATGAAGAAGGGATGAATACATCCCAAGCAAAGGCTGAGAGACTCTATCTCCACTAGAACTTTCCAGGAAGAAATGCCAAAAGGACTTATTTAGATTGAAAGAGACATTTATGAGTAAGTAGAAAACGTGCGAAGTATAAAACTCACGTGTGAAGTATATGGACAAATTAAAAATGTACTAATATTTTAAACATAATGCAAAAACCATTCATATCTTTACTATAATATTAGAAGACAAAACAATTAAAAGCAATAATTATATTAATATGTTGAGATAAGCAACATAGACATAAAATTAGATATCAAAAATTCAAAATATGAGGAGAAAAGAAGTATTGTTTTCTTTTTCACATATTTCTCTTGTTTCTGTTCTTATTTTTATTATCATGTTAAGTTGACATCATTTTAAAATATCTTGTTATAATGAAAGTATGATTTTACAAGTCTCAAAGCAAAAAAAGAAAAAGTATAGTAGACTAACAAAATAACCTAAGCATGAATCAACACGTACTATTAGAGTACGTCATTTGGCCACAAAGGTAGACTACAAGAGAGTGGCTTTTAAAAAATTTAAAGAAACTACAATAAAATTAGAACATAAGTTACAAAATGGCTCTAGAACACCTTATCTATTGTTAATTGCATTCAATGTAGAAGGACTAAATTCTCCACTTCAAAGACATACAGAGTGACTTAAAGGATAAAAATAAGACTCAACTAAACTCACTTCACTTTTAAGGACATAAATAAACTAAATGTGAAGAGATGGAATAAGTTAATCCATGCAAATGTTATCCAAAAGAAAGTACAACTAGCCAATAAAATAGACTTTTACTCAAAAGCAATAAAATGAGACAAGGAAGGTCATTATATAATGATAAAAGTGTCAATTCAGAAAGACAAAAAACAATTCTAAATATATATGCCCCCAGGGTTGGAGCAAACAAATATATACAGCAATAGGAATATATAAATATATAATATAAATATATATATATAAACATAAAAAGCTATAGGAAAAAATAGGTTCCAAAACAGTAATAGTTGGGAGCTTTAACATGCTATTTTCAACAATGGACAAATTATGCAAACAGAAAATCCACAAAGTAACCATAGAGTCAAAATACGTTCTAGACGCATAGACTTCAGAGATATCTATAGAACATTTCATCTGACAGCATCACAATGCACATTCTTCTTAGTGCATGGATTGTTCTATGGAGAATGTCATAGGCAACAAAACAAGTTTCAACAAGTAAAATAATTTAAAATCATACTATTTTTTACCATAATGTAATAAAATTAGAAACAAATAATGAGAAAAGTATGGAAATTAGCTAAAAACCCGACATTAAAACTGCTTTTAAGTGACGAGTGGATAAAGGAAGAAACCAGAAAGGAACACTTAAAATTTCTTAAAGTAAGATGGGACACAACATACTCAAATACAGGGTCAAGCAAATATGGTACTAAGGTGGAAGTTTATACCAATAAATTAGAATGATAACAAAGTTTCACTACATCTCAAGGAACTAGAAAAAAACAACAAGAAAAAAACTAACTTGCACATTAGTAGAAGAAAAGAAATAATAAAAATCAGAGCAGATATAAATTCAATATAAAATAAGGAATATAAAAGATGAATGAAACAAAGACCTGGTTTTTCAAAACATGAAACAAAACAGTCTCATAGCTGACTAAGAAAAAAAGAGAAAAACCAAAATAAATAAAATCAGATATAAAAAGCAAGACTTCATAACTGTACTACAAAGATACAAAGGATATTTAGATATTACAATAATCACATGCCAACAAATTTGATAACCTAGAAGAAATTGGTAAATTCCAGGACACATACACCTTTATAATATTGAATGATAAAGAAATAGAAAAATTGAAGACTAATAACAAGTAATGAGCTGACCTAGACAAGCAGGCCCATGAGGAACAGGCTGCCAACCCCCTCCCCTGTGCAAGGTTAGTTATCCACCAACTCCAAACCAGCTCTATATTTTGCTTACTCTTGACATGAGGCAGCAGAGGCAATGACTACCCAACCAACCTCGTGCTGGACAAGGAGAACACCCAGGGAGAGAAGAGAGCAACCAGACCCTGTAAATGTCAACATTAAATCCAACAGGCACATGAACCATGCCCCACGGTCTACATCCTGCAGAGATCAGAGAATTGATCATAGTTTGCATCTTCCAGGGGAAGCAAAGAAGTTTGTATGATAAACACAATCTTTGGTCAACAGATAGAGAAGGCTCTGGGGCAGGTACGGAACTTTAAAAATCCATAGACCCTACACCTAGGCAGAGAAAATCATGACTGTCTGCATCTGAAGAGTGCAGATCTTGGAAAAAAACTACACACACAAAAACACAGGAGTTTTCTCTTTGACTAAATTGTTTTACGATTTTTGTATTTTTTACATTATTGTTACCTTTTTTATTTCCGGGGTTTTTGAAAGGTGGGCTTTTTTCATTTTTTCCCCTCTCTTAGCTTCTTTTCTCTTTTTGTCTTTCAATTTGTTTCTCTTCACTCTTATTTTTCTTTTATTTCCTATATTTTTCTCTTTTTCTTCTTTCTCTTGTTCATTCTTTCTTGGGACTGTTCTCTAAAATTATTAATTTCTATTTACTCCTGAATAGGATCCCTTATCTAAATTTTTCTCTCCTCATTTTTCTACTAATTGGTTAATTTTTCAAATTTTGCTCTTTTCATTCTCCAGTTCACCACTCCATCTACCTTTATTAGTATGACTACTAAGCTTTAAGAATTTCTAGATAGCTAGTGAAATTTACACTATTGCTGTTGAAGACTGTTTTATTGTTAGTAGAAGTAAAGTGTTTCATTTAGTAGATATTTACTGTAGGTCGACAGTAGATCACCATTTGCTTTGTCTTAGTAACCATACTAGAATTGTAAATCTTTTTATATGATTAAGTATGGTACATTATTGATCCTTAGGGTTGTCAACTTTGAGCTTGTATTTGATGTGGTAATTGATGCTGGATTTTTACTAGAGTCAAGATGACATAGCTGTGGCTATTAATTGGTTTTCTTGGGATGTCAGCATCTGGATTATTTTGGGATTATTAACAATACTTTGGCCCATTCTTGGAGAATTGAGTACTGGGCTAACTGTGCTGCAGTCTCCCATCCCACATAAACGTAGGTGTTTGGATTCTGGGACAGAGGCAAAGGCCAATGGTTAACCACACCCGGAAGACACCACTGAACCACTGAAAAGTAGACTTTAACCAAAGAGATCTTCATACTAGAAACAAAGCTTTCCACTACAATCCATGTGCAAGGCTCAGCACAAGAGAAAACAAACAAACAAATATAAGCATGAGAAGACAAGCCAACAAAGTGTCTATGAAAACTTCCATCTCCACCAAAGTTGATCGCTGGGGCATCAAGGAGAGGAAGTCAAAACCCACATACTCAAATTACTCAAAATCATATCAAGGGAGATAATAAAACTGATCAATAAGGCATTTCACAATCTAACAGAAGATATATGTAATAAGATAGTGGAACAAATAAAACAATCAGTAAATCCCACAAGAGTCATTAAGAGAAAATTAGAAGAGCTAAAAAAAAAAAAAAAGTAAAACATACATTTCTAAAAAGTTAGAATACATAAAAAGGTTCAAAATAGAAATTCAGGACATTAAACATTCTATCAAAAGTCTGGGCAGAAGAAGTGACCGATGAGAGGACAGTGTCAAAACTAAAAGACAGTCCTATGATCAGTGACGAATTAATGAGAGATACTTAACAAAAGAAACAAGAGAACATAAAAAATAGATCCAACAGCTCCTAGATGACCCAAAGGAGACAAATCTAAGATAAATTGGAACCAGAGAAGAATCAGAACACAGCACAAATGGCATAAAGCAGTGTTTACTGAAATAATGGTAGAAATATTTTCAAATAAATGAAAAGAATTTAACATATAGCTAAGTGGCACATACAGAAGCCCAAATACCCATGATCTGAAAAGAACATCTGTGACACATCATAGTCAAAGCCCCAAAACTCCAACCCAAGAAAATAATTTTAAAAGTCATTAGAGAAAAGAAAAAAATCACTTATAAAGGTAAATCCATTGGAATTACAGCAGATATCTCCACACAAATGTTAAAAGTCAGGAGAGCTTGGAATGCATTGTTTCAACCCTAAAAGAAAACAATTCCAAGGCTGATATGTCCTGCAAAACTATCTTTCAAACTTGAAGGAGAAATCAGAGCATTTAATGAAATTCATGACTGGCCAGTCATGGTGGCACATACCTATAGTCTCAGCACTTGGGAGGTGGAGGCAGGAGGACTACTGTAAGTTCCAGGCCAACTTGGGGAACATAGTGAGTTCAAGGCCAGCCTGAACTGTGTAACAAGACTCTGTCTTGAAAAAACAAAACAAAACAAAAACCAAAAAAGAAATTCATGACCAGCAAACCAACACTCCAAAAAATTCTCAAGGTTATCCTAGAAAGGCATTGAAGCTAACAATGACAAAAATCTAATAAAATGAATTTACCAGGTAGTGTGATCAGTTAAGTGGCAGCGAAAGATAGGGAATCAGCAACAGGAAAATAAGACAATGAGAGGAATAAGTCAATACCTATCAGTTATAACTCAAGGTGAATGATCTCCATTCCCAAATCCAAAGACATAGACTGGCAGAATGGATCAAGATATAAAATCCAGTGATATGATGTATACAACAGAATCCAAACATAATTATAGACTAAAATATTAAAAGAAGGAAAACAATATTTCATTCAATGAGAACCACCCCCTCAAGCAGGGATACCTGTCTTTTGTCTATCTATTCAGACAAAGTGGACATCAGGCAAAAAACTGAGGCAAAAGAGGCAAAGAAAGTCACTATATATTGGCCAAGGGAACAATTCAATGGGAAGAGATAACAAATATTAATATATATGCACCAAATAATGGTGTGTCCAACTTTGCAAAACAAGTAGTACTGGCCATAAAAGACCAGATAAATATAATGACAAGTATAGTGGAGGAGCTCAATACCCAACTATCACAAATAGACAAATCAACTAGAAAAAAAATTTTAAAATATAAATAGCACAACACTTTTGAACAAATGGACTTAATATATATCTACAGAGTGTTCCTCCCAACACCAACAGAATGCACATTCTTCTCAGCAGCACATGAAACTTTCCCCAAAATAGAGTCCACACCGGCCAAGACAGCAAGCTTATATAAACTGAAATTATACCATGCATATTATTGGACCATAGTGGAATGAAAGTAGAAATTGATGACAGAAGAAAAGAGAAATTATGTGAATGCACAAAAACTAAATAATACACTTTAAATAAATAATAGGTAGCAGAAGAAATCTAGGAAGAAATAACACAGTTTGTAGAATTGAGCAATAACGACATTACAACATCTCAGAACCTATGGGCACTTACAGAAAAGTTTATAGCTGTGAATGCCCACAACACAGAAAACAGAACGACCCCAAATAAGTGATCTAAATATGCACCTCAAAATCCTATAAAACCAAGAAAAATCCAAACCTCAAACTAGTACAAGGGAAAAAAAATCATAAAGATCAGAGAAGAAATCGGTGAAATTGCAATAAAAAATACAGTTTCAACGAATTGAAAAGTTGGTTTTTCCAAAGAATAAATAAAATAAACAAACCTTAGCCAATGTAACCTAAAAAATAGAGAAAAGACCCAAAACAATGCAATTAGAAATGAAAAAGGTGAAATCACAACAGATACTACTGAAATTAAAAAAAATATATTAACAACTATTTCACAAACCTTTCTGCCATTAAATTGGAAAATTTGGAAGAAATAGATAGATTTCTAGATACATATGAATTACCAAAAATGAATCAAGAAGATTTAAAATCCCTGAATAATCCAATAACAGGAAATGAAATTCAAGTACTAATACAAAACCCTACCAACTAAAAAAGCTAAGTCTGGATGGATTCACTTTTGAATTCTACAAGAAAGTCAGGGAAGATCTAAAGCAGTACTTCTCAAGATCTTTTATAAAATTTAAAGGGAAAGAGTACTCTCAAAGTCATTCTAGAAAGCTACTATTACTCTGATTCAAAAACCAGACAAGTATCCAAAAAAATTAGAGAACTATGCATCAATATTTTAATGAATATAGATGAAAAATTTCTCTACAAATCACTTGCAAAAGAATACAATGAATCATCAAAAAGTCATACATTATGACCCAGGAGGCCTCATCCCAGGGATGCAAGGATAGGTCAACATATGCAAATCGATAAATGTAATGCATTGTATAAAGAGAAGCAAGGGGGAAAAAATCACACAATCATCTCCACAGACACAGAAAAAGCCTTTGACAAAATCCAGCATTCATTCATGATGAAAACACTGAAGAAATATTTAGAAGGATGTCCTCTCAACCTGATAAAATCCATTTATGACAAATCTGTGGCCAACACCATATTAAATAGGGAAAAATGGAAACTTTCCCTCTAAAATCAAGAACAACACAAGGATGTCCACTGTTATCACTCCTGTTCAACATAATACTGTACTCAAAACATTAGCAAGAGCAATCAGAAAAGAATAGAAATAAAAGGGATATATAGCAAAAGCAGAAGTCAAATTATCATTAACATGATCCACTATATAGAATACCCAAAAAATCCACCGCAAAACTCTAAGAATTAATAACAAAAATCAGAAATGTTGTAGGATACAAAATCAACACACAAAAATCAATAGTATTTCTGTACACTATTAAGGAACCCACTCAGAACCAAGGAAAAAATACTATTCATAATAGTACCAAGAAAAATTAAATATTTAGGGATTAACCTAACTAAGGAAGTAAAAGACTTCTAAAATGGAAGCTACAATACTATGAAACAGGGAATGGAAGAGGATATCAGAAAATGGAAATATATTAAGTGTTCCTGGATAGGCAGAATCATATACTCAAAATGGACATACTTCCAAAATTGATACACAGATTTAACACAATCCTAATCAAAATATTAATAGCATTCTTCTCATAGCTGGAGAAAACAATCCTAAAATTTATATGGAACCAAAAGAGATCCAGAATAGCAAAGATAATACTCATAACAAGGTCAAATCAGGAGGCATCGTAATTGAGGAATTGAAGTTATATTATAAAGCTATGTTGATAAAAACAGCATGATACTGGCACAAAAATAAGAAGGCAGATCAGCAGGACAGAATGTAGGATACAGAAACAGCCCCAGAAACATTCAACTATTTAACTTTGACAAAAAGGCCAATACACTGGAGAAAAGATAGCCTCTTGAATAAACGGCGTTGGGAAAACTGGCTATCCGCATGTAGAAGATGGAATGTAGATCCATATCTCTCACCATGTACTAAACTAAAATAAAAATGGATCAAAGAACTAAATGTTAACCAGACAACTTAACCCGCTGGAAGACACTGGCAGTAAAAATATTGACATCGTAGGCACAGGCAAGGACTTTCTGATCAGAACCCCAGTTGCATAGAAGATAGTCTCAAGAATCTGCAAATGGGATCATATTAAATTAAAAAGTTTATTCACAGCAAGAGAAACAACCAACAGAAAGGGAAAAGACAACATACTGGATGGGAAATTTTTTCCCAGTGATTCTTCAGACAGTGGACTCATATCAAAATATATAAAGAACTAAAAAATTTTCAATGCCCACCTCCAAAAAAGACCCAATCAAAAAGTAGGGAAGCTAAATAAATAGATATTTCCCAGAAGTACAAATGGCCAATAAATACTCAAGGAAATGTTCAACATCATTGGCATTAATTTACATTAGATAAATGAAATTAAAAAGACACTGAGATTCCATCTTATCCCCCCAAAAATGATTATCCTCAAGAAATCAAATAATAACAAATGCTCGAGAAGGTTTGGGGAAAAAGGGACCCTACTGCACCGTTTCTGGTAATGTAAAGTAGTACAATCACTATGGAAATCAGTTTGAAGTTTCCTCAAAAACCTAAAACTAGTAATTCTAATTTACCCAGCTATTTCTCTTCCAGATATTTTCCCAAAAGAGTTAAAGACATCACATTAGAGAGATTCATGCATACCCATGTTTACAGCAACACCATTCGTAGCTAAATCTTGGAAGTGGCCCATATGTCCATCAACAGATGAACAGATAAAGACAATTTGGTATTTGCATTCCATGGAGTACTACTCTGCCATAAAGGTAGACTTGAGTGTTTGTCGGAAAATGGATGCACCGTGAAACCGTAATATGAGGTGAAATAACTCAGACACGTAAGTTTGCATATCACATTATTTCTCTTACATGAGAAACCAGGAGTAAAAATATAGAACAAAATGAAAGATAATAGGAAGTAGGAAGTTAGTCAAATTTTTGTCAAATTTGAAGAAGATCAAGAAATGGAGAGAGAAGGAGAGGGAGAAATGAGATGAGAAAAGGAATTATGATGTGTTAAGTACATGTACCAACTCCACACAGTAATGTAAACATGTATTGCAAACACAATTAAAAATGAAAATTAAAACATGAAAAGTACTTTATTTCAGAATAAAATTAATGAGGGCTGGAGATGTAGCTCAAAGGAGCTGCCACATTCCTCGCAAGTGCAAGGTCCTGAGTTCAATCCCCAGTACCAAAAAAAAAAAAAAATAAGATCAGTAGGACCATCCACCCCAAAAAGACCTACCACAAGATGATTTCACTGCTAAGTCCTTTCCAACATTTAAAGAAAAATTAATGCAATTCTCCTTCACTTATCCCATAAAATAAAGAGGAAGGAATTCTTCCATCTACATTCTATGAGAACAACAAATCTCTGATACCAAAAGCTGATAAGGATACAATGAAATAGAAAACTACAGGCCAATATCCTTAATGAATATAGATGCAAAAAATCCTCAACAAACTACTAGCAAAATGAATTCAAGACCGTATACTACAAAGACTATCCATCTTCATCAAGTGGAATTTATCCCAGAGATGAAAAGATAAGTCAACACACACAAATCAATATATGTGATATTTCACATCACGAGAAAGAAAGACAAAATCCCTATGACCATCTTAATAGACGCAGAGAGGTATAATTCAAATGGTAAAATTCACTATTACTTCACAGTAAAAATTCTGAAGAAATTCTGAAAGAACAAACCTCAACCTAAAAAAGACACTTATAATAAGGCAACAGTTAACATTATACTGAATGGCAAAAAGCTGAAAGCTTTTTAAGACCTGGAACAAAACACAGATGGCACTTTTACCACTTTTATTCAATGTGGGGCTGGAAGTCCTAACCAGAGTAATCAGACAACTGAATGAAATAAAGTGGATCCAAAATTGAAAAGAAGAAATCAATTTGTCATTGCTTTCAGATGTAAGGATTTCATGTATAGAAAATCACCAAAGACTCCACCAAAAATCAATTATAACTAATAAATGAATTAAACAAAGTTGCATAAAAATCCATATACAAAAGTCAGTAACATCACTATATGCCAATAGTGAAATATCTGAAATAGAAATCAAGAAAATCCCATTTATAATAGCTACAAAAAGGAAATGCTCATAAACAAATTTAACCATAAAGGTGAAAAATCTTTTATGAATTCTATAAAAACCAGATGAAAGAAACTAAAGACGGCACAAAAATGTAAATAAATTCCTTATTCATGAATTAGAAAAATCAATATTGTTAAAATATACATAGTAACCAGAGATATCTACAGATTCATTGCAGTAATTATCAAAATACCAATGACATTCTTCAGAGAACTAGAGAATCAATCCTAAAACATCCTAAATAGTCAAAGCCACCTTGAGCAAAAATAAAAAGTCAGGAGGCATTATACTACTTGACTTCAAAATACACTATAAATCAAAGCAGCATGGCATTGGCATAGACACATAAAGCAATGGAGCAGTAAAGACAGCTTAGAAGTAAACCCATAGGCTTACATTCAGTGGATTTCTGGCAAAGGTTCTAAAACACACATTGGAGAAAGAACGGTCTTTTAATAGTTGGATATGCATATACAGAAGAATCAAACTAGCCTTCTATCTCTCACTAATTAAGAATCAGCACAAGTTGTATAAAACTACTAGAAGAAAATAAAGTAAACATGTTTCTTGACATTCAAATGAGCGAAGATTTTTTTAGAAGACCTCAAAATATAGGAACAGAAGCAAAAATAAACAAATGAGATTATGCTAACTAAAAGGGTTGTGAACACCAAGCATAACATCAACAGGAAAGAAAAAACCCAGAGTGAGAGAATATTTGTGCATACTATACTCCTTACAGGGAGCTAGTATCCATAACATATGAGGGAAGCCAAAAAACCAATAGCAGAAAAACAATTTGATTTAAAAATAAGCAATAACCCTAAGCAGTCATTTCTCAAAAGAAAACATAAAAATGACTCATAAGTGTGCAGAAAATGTTCAACATCAGTGATCAAGAAAATGAAAATCAAAATTACAATCAGATATCACCTCACCCCAGTAAAAACGGTGTTCAAGAAGACTGGCAGGTTGAGGCAGGAGGATCATATGTTCAAGCCCAGCTTTCACAGCTTAGTTACTTGATGAGATCCTGTTTTAAAATAAAAAGTGGGAAAAGGGCTGGAGAATGTAGCTCCATGTGCAGACCCTGAGTCCATTTCCCAGTACCACTAAGAAAAAAAAATTATTACAAATGTCGACAAGTGCATGGAGAAAGAAACCTTTTCACATTGGTGGTAGGAATGTAATTAATACAGCGATTATAGAAAAAAAGTATGGAGGTTCCTAAAAATTTTTTAAAACAACCATATGATGCCCCAACATCACTACTGAGTGCATAACCAAAGGAAATCAGTATGTCAATGAGGCAACTCAGTCCCGTGTTCATTGCAGTATTAGTCACAATAGCCAAGAAATAAAAGAAAACCAGGTATTGCTAAACTGTTGAATAAAAAAAAGACACATAGACATAACAAAATACTATTCAGTTATTTAAAAAATGGAGTCCTGTCATTTACCACAACATACAATTACATCAAGCAAAATACACCAGGCACAAAAAGACACATACCGTATGATCTTGTATATGGAATCTAAAAAAGAGAAAAAGTAATTTCATGGAACTTGAGAGTAGAATGGTGGTTACTAAATTCCAGGGAATGTAGGGAGGAGAAAGGGGTGGGGAAATATTGATCAGCGAATAGAGCAGTGCAGTTGTAGTTAGCAGCAAGTAGCTCTGGTCTGCTACTGTACAGTAGGGTGATTACAGATAACCACGCTATACCACAAATTTCGAACAGGTAGAAGAAATGATTTTCTAAGTTTCTGCTATGAAGAAATTATAAATGTTTGAGGAGATTAAATACATGTAAACTGATTTAAACACTACTCAGTATATTGAAACATCATGGTAACACAATGATATGTACAACTTTTATGTGTTTACACACCAGCTTAAAAACAGTAAATCTAAAATTTTAAAAATGAATTTCCTCTGTGAGTTCTTCTCTGACACATTAGTTGCTTAGAAATGTATTTGATTTCCACATATTTGTGAACTTTTGTTTCTCTTTGTTCAATGATTTCTAAATTTAGACCATTATTGCCAGAAGAGATACTTTTACATTACTGCCATCATCTTAATTTCAGTAAGACTTGCTTTTGGGCCTAACCTAGGATGTATCCTGGAAAATATTTTATACATGCCTGTGAAAAATGTGTAGTCTGCCGCTGTGGGGTGCAATGTTCTGTACATGTCTCTTAGGTTCGTTAGGGTTAAAGAGCAATTCAGGTCCAATGCTTTCTTATTGATTTTCTTTCTGGATGATGTATTCCTTGTTGAAAGTGGGTTTCCGGAGTCCTCTACTGTGTTTATGCTGTTGACATTAAAGTTCTCAGGGGCAAGGCTGCCAGGATCCTCAGCAAAGAAGACCACAGGGGACCATGGTGGCACCTGCTCCACAGTTGACATCTTCTCTATCCTGATGTCTTACAGCTGTTTCCAGATCCCTCAGGTACACTGATCTTTCTACCAGTGCTTTCCCTGCAGTTATACTTCATCTTTTACTCCTCTCTGTTGTTATAGGTTCCACCGAACTATTTGAGTCAGACCGCCCTGATCTATTTTTGTTCATGGACAGCTACATAACTGTTGTTTTTATGGGAGTCTGAAGTTAAGTATTTCCTGGTGATATCACTCTCTAGACTAATAAATTAGAGATATGGGGTGTAAACATCAAAAATAAAATGTAAAATAATAACTTATGATTAATAAGTCAATGACGAAGATGAAATGGTACACCTTCAATCCAAAAAAAGGTATAAAAAGAGGAAAAAGGATGAAAAGAGCAGATGATACAACCAGAAAACAAATAACAGGACAGTAGATTTAAACCTAGCATAGTAAAAATAATATCAAAAGTAAACATCCTAAGCACTCCATTAAATGTCATATATTGTCAAATTGGATACAAGTTTTGCATCCAAATACATACTATCCACAAGAAACATGCTTAAAATAAAAAGACACATTGTATTATAAAGGTACTGAAAAATATATAACATCCTAAAGCTATTCAAAAGAGAGCTAGAAAGACTATATTACTATCAATGTGAATTTTCAAGCATAGAATATTTATAAGAATAAAGAATGCCATTTTATATGATAAACAGATCAATTGATCAAGGATACACAATGATTCCAAAAGTCTACATATCAGGCATAGAACTTCTGTATTCATGAAACAAAAAAACTTGAATATTTGTGAAGCATAAAAAAGGCAAATAGGCAATTTATAATTGTATTCTTCTGCAAAGCGCTGGTAGATCAACAAGTCAGAAAAATCAGTCAGGATGTAAAGTTCTTGAACAACACTCTCAGGCAGCTTGACCTAATTGACATTTCTAGAACACTCCACTCACATCAGACAGGTATGATTCTTTTCAAGTGCACACATTTATCTACCAAGGTAGAATATTTTTGGCCATCCATCCCAATATATTAAAAACAATTCAAGTCATCCAAATTATGTTTTTGACAAGAGGTTCTTTAAAGTGCATTTGTCGATGAACTCAGCAATTTTACCTCTGTTAATTATTTTATTGTACAAATAGTAAGACATTGTAATGAATATGGTATTATTTTGCTCATATCCCTCTTTCAAAATGCCGTTGTTATAGAGGTCAGCAGCACTGCCAGTTGGTGAATCACACTCAGACCTTTATCTAGAATTACCCTCAGCCAAAGGCAAATGCTTTGCCCAACTCATATCTTTCCCCCTGGGGTATTTCATGTTCAGTAATTAGTAAGCACAGAGGTACAAAATCCTATTCATCCCAGTTTCCCAGGTTTCTCTGGGACCAACCGAAGCCTCTATTTGAAAATATCCTGTTCTGCATGCCCTTAACAGATGTGATACCCAAGAGCATGGGCAACCAATCATCTGAATAAGCATTTGTTTCTCAGGAACAGAACCCAAGACAAGCATGTACACAAAGAGCTACATGCAAAAGTGTTCACGGAAATAGTGTTCATAATTGTACTAAACTGAAAAAAAATTAAATACCCATCATGAAATGATGGTTTAAAAATTTTTATGAAACCATTAGGAGATAACAATGGTGAATCTTTGGAAATTACAAAAGAAAAAATATATATAAGGAAAGAAGAAAATGCAAATCATAATCATAGTGAGAAAGATGTCCCCATGCCCTCACTCCTCCTGGAGGGCTGAGAATAGAAATGCCAGGTAGAGGGAAGTAGGTCCAATCTGCTGATCACAATCCTAAGAGCAGTGGAGGGAAATGCTGGTGCATTTGGTTCAAAGTGGGGTAGTCACTGCAAGATCTAGGAGTAGAGTCTGAGCAGGAGCAGTATGGAGGTTGCTGAGGGAATCCAAACATAGAGTGGGAATAGGGCTGGTACAGAGAATAAGGAAATGTGGCACTTATGAGGAGAGGGGAACTGTGGGTTGGGATGGGGTCTAAATAGAGGTAGTGGTTCAGGGATAGCACTGGGAGACTAAAATAGAGATGTGGAGAAATTCACAGAATGCTAAAAGCTGGGTGCAGTCTAAGGTGCGTGCTTTCCCCTCATTGAGAAATCTGTCCATCCAGAGAGAGGAAATGACTATGAGAAGTTTTATGCTTCAGATCAAAAGTGGCCCCCAAAAGTCTTATGTGTTCAGAGATGAGGCTTGTAGAAGGTGCCTGGATCATGGGGTACTATACTCATCAGTGGATGAGTCTGTCGATGGGAGTTTTTAGCTCAATACACTGTTAGAAGGTGGAACCTAGATGGAAGAAGTAGCTCACTGGGGGCATGAGTTGCAAGGGTGTGTTCTTTTCCTGGGGGCCCTTTGTCTTTCTCTCTTCCTCTCTTCCTTCTTTGTCTGTCCCTAGCTGTCATGAGCTAAGCAGCTTTCCTCCAGCATGCCCTTCTACCATTCTTCTGCCTTGGAGCCAGCTATGGACTGAAATTGCTGAAACCGTGAGGTAAAATAAATAATTTCCTTCTATAAGTTGTTTAGATCAGGCATTTTGTTCCAGCAACAAAAATGTGACTGATAACAGAAGTGAAGCTTACAATTCTTGACTCTATAGTCTCATTTGAATAAATTTTCAAAATATAGAATGTTCACAATAGCAAGTGCTGGGATAATGTTTCTGTGTTTGTCTATACTACATTGCATTTCCCAAGGAGTTCACACTACTATCTAGCATCCCACATGCATTCCTTACAATGTAACCTTGATATTCTCTATCAAGAACAAACTTATTCCCTCCCCTGGAATCGAGGTAGACTTTTGACTGTGATGGAAGTGATTTCTGAGGCTAGGCAATGAGGAGTCTTAGAGATTCTACCTCTTCTGTTCTCTTGAGACATATAGCTTGGCAGCAGGACAGATATGGGACAGCAAGTAAGGAGTCTACCATCTTGAAGCCTCCAGGCTAGAGAGATAACACGGTAAGCTACAAAGTAGCACACGGTAATGGAGAAGCCCAAGTCTTTCAGCTCCCAGAATCAAGTGTCTTTGTAGACCAGGCATCAGACAAGAGGGTGAATAAGTTTTCAGTTCCCCCTATCTCCCAGAGTTTGCTCTATCCCAGCAGACTCCAAGAGCAGTCTCTAATGAATGTGTCCAAAATGCTGGTTTGTGGCCAGATAAATATTATGTCAAACCCTCAAGTTTTGTGTTAGTTTTTCATATGACTGGAACGCTTTTCCACAGGCTTTTGCTTAGGGAGATGGCTGTGGAGGAGCTTGAGGATCTTTTCCAAGTGGGAGTGGTGGCTGAGAGGACGGATGACTGTTATGATCCCTCACACTCACAGTCAAGAGCGTGAAGGTAATCAGGTTAGGTCCAAGCTTTTCAAGATCCTGCTTTTTGAAACATGATTGAAACCAATAGTTCTGTTCTGACCATCTCAGGCAAATATTAAACAAAAACGAAGAAGTCCTGGCTGACACTGTAAGAATAAAGGAGTTATTTGATCAGTTCCTGAAAACAGTGGTATGGCTTCTAAAGGTGTGTGCACTTTGAAAACCCAGTAAGTCATTTTAAATGAGGCAAAGGCTGAAAGATTACAAGGATGTCAGTATATACTTGAAGTATTGAGAGCTTATACCTTTTATTTTTGCAAGATAATGCTACCTAGAATAAATTTATGTGCTGTCACAAAAGGTCATTTATAAAGCAACACAAAACACTTTTAAGGTAAACCTAAAAGTAGTCAAAAGATATTCAAAATGAAATTTTATTAATTATAAATTTCTGGACAATCAAACTTCCTATAGTCCATAATTCAAGTTTTCAATCTAGTAGCTGGCCCCAATTTTCGGGGTTACTATGAATAATGAGTTTTTTAGAATTAGGAATTACCCCAAATAGGGAATTGCTATCTATTATTCCTGTCATACTTGGTGAAATAAGTCAATGTCAGCTTCAAGCATCTACTTCAAGTCTCAACTTTTATGCACACTTAGCATAATTTAGAATGGAAATAGGATGAGTTATTACTTAACAAAATATCACTTCAAATTTTTAAATCTATAATCAGAAGAATTATGGAATTTTGGGGTTAGAGATGAGAATAGACCATGAGGACTCCTACTATGAAAAGCTGTGAGGTGAAAAAATTGCAGACATGAACTGAAATGCTGGTAGACCACCAGGACAAGAAGAAAGATGGCACAAGCAAATTTATTTTAGATTAATTATAATAATATCAATAATAACAACATCTCCAATGATTACATGTACACAAGAATTGCACTGCCCGTTGCTAGTTGTGTTTAAGCAAGTGCTACAAAAAGGCACTTCAAGATCAAGTGGAAATTAAGTGGAAGACACATCTGCCAGTAGAATTTAAGTGCTGTGAGGTGAGGGATCAGGAGCAATCATTTTGTTTTGTCCAAAGCCCTCACTCCTCTGCCTGGCATTGTGTCAGGGCCATAGTGGACCTTTAGGAAATAATTTTTATATTAGTGAATGAACACCTGAGGTGGAGTTGCACTAAGTGATCCATTCGACAGGCCAAATACTCTAATTCTCTCCTTCCTCCTTAAAGTTCTGAGGAAAAGACTCCCTGAGCAATGGCTCTAGCTTGTCCGACCACACACAAACAGCTGATGTGACAAACAGAAGCTGATGATGCAGAAGTTATTCTTTGGATTCTATCTTGAGACACTTTTTTTGCATGTATTTTAAAGCTCCAATCTAGATGTCCATGATGACTTTGCTCCAATAGAATAATAATCAAATTTTCGTTCAACAGCTGTGTCAATGCATATTTTAAAAGAAAAAAATGTAATGACTTTCCATTTCCACTTTCCCAAGCTACTCAGTTTTTCAACACTGACACTATTAAAACTGTATTTGACAGAAGTCCAAAGAGAGAAGAAGCAAGGTGAATGTTCATTAATCTCTCAAGGGATGCTGATCAGGTGTGAGAGCTTTTCTCCTCAGAGTTCTTAAAAATGCCCTAATTCCAGTCAAAAGGTCAGCAAAGCTTTTCTGTAAATATCCATACTGTATTTAGACTTAAGAGAGCATAGTTTCTTTTGAAATTCTTGAGTTTAGCCAAAAAGCAGATATGAACAATACTTATACTATTAAACATGATTTTGTGCCAATAAAATTTTATGTACAAAAACGACTGGGCAGATCTGTGCTGTAGGATATGGTTTGATGACCCTTGTTCAAAGCAATGGATTTTGCTTCTGTAGTGCTATATATTTACATAGGGCCATGACACACATTGTCTCACTTGAGACTCAACTGGTAATTTGATATATCAGATGTTATGAACCCAATTTTAGCAATGAAATTGCTAAAGCTCTGACATCCCAAGCTACTTGAACAGGGTCACAAAGAAAAATATAAAACCAGAAAAGAACACAAGATCTGGAAGATCTACTCCACTTGCCTGTAGACCCTGATACAGCATTATCCTCATATCTTCTTATGAATAAGTATTTGTCATATGTGTGATGTGATTCAAAGAGCTGAAATACACCTTCGCAATCATATAACTGTCACTCAGACTTTCATGAAGAGAAATATATTTCTCTGAGCAAGGACACAGTCTACATTGAGAGGGAAATTTTCCTATAGGTGGTCTATTATTCAGAGTATCGATAGCAACAGGAGATACAACTTCAGCCTAAACTGACTTAAGCAAAAGTAAAAAGGATTGGGAATAATTGGCTGACATAAATGGGAGGTTTAGGCTGGAGTCAGATATGGCTGGATACAAGAACTAAAAAGTAAATCATCAGGGTGCAGTCTTTCATTTCACATCTCCTGCTTAGCTGGTTGGTTTTGCTTTCAAGAAGGCTTCTCCATGCGCTGCTCCCCAGTATTTCGAGTTTAGACCTTTATAGCTCTAAGCTAATGGACAAGGGAGCCTCCCTCCCCCCTCAGTACCATTCAGAGTCTTAGGCTAATTTCTCACTGACTCTGTGTATAACAGTTTGTGCTGTTTTGGTTTCCAAATTGAGATTTATATAGAATACATTCTCAGGTTTCTATTTCACATTTATCTACAACCCCCTTTTCTTCTGCCTTCCTATATTACAAAAGATGAAAAATCAAAATTCTTGGTTTCCTGTTCTCACTTGCACATACAAGTGGTCTTGTTACACAGGAATAGACAAAAAAAGATTATAAAAAATAGCTTTAGACCTTAGAAAAAACAGCCAAACCAGCATTTCTTTTTTAAGTGTTTTTATTAGTACATGTTGGCAATATGTGATGTTTATATTCATCTTAGGGAGTAGGTATATGTATTTAACATATTTGATTATTTTTATTCCCTTTCCCTTTTCTACCCTCCTCCTTCTATCTCTGTATGCATTTCCCCATTTTTATTATTAATTATTTAGTCCATGTTTGCAATATACAATGCATGCATTCATTGTGGGTAGTTGATACATGTACATGACACATCTATTTAGGAGTATTTCTTTCTGAAAAAAAAACAACAACAAAACTCATCAAAGACATCCATCATGCTTCTGTCCTGGAAGATGAACTCCAGGTCTGGAGGTACAGTGGCCATTTTGTTACCAAGTGGCAACACATAAGGAAAGGAGAATCACTGAACTGTTATATAGTGACTTCTTGCAGCATGAGATAATTAAACTCCTACTTTTTAAGCCATTGAAGTAGAGTTTTCTTTTTTCTTGTAGCTGTGGCTTAGGGAAGCTAGAAAGCCAGGACCACACACACCCAGAAAAGCAACCTCTACACACTAGACATTAACAGTATGCTCATAATCTTTGACATAGTGGCTTATTGTGTTGGAAGAACATGATGAGCAATTTTTGACAATTTCCCTTTCCAATGCTTAGCCCTCTGGGAACTCTTACAGGCATATAGACAAAGACCTGAAAGAAGATAAACCAATTCTCTGCTTATATTTGCACTGGGACATGGTATTTACTCAGCCATTTTCATTGGCAAGTGATGCTATAAAATTGCAAAATCCTTTCCAAAAGCAATCTGTTAACTTTTTTTTTCTGGTCCAGCACTTTACCCAACTGATACTTGAAAAATATTGAAAGTGTAGGAGATAAACATTTTATTCTTCATTAAGGATCCCAAAATATGCAAGGATTTTAGTCCGGAAGGACAAAAAGATGTAAGTTTCGATCCCAGGCTCCTAGGGCAGAGATGGTGAGCCGGTCCCAGCACCCAGAAGGAAGCTCCCCTGCCACCATCCCAGGCTCCTAGGGCAGAGAAGATGAGCCATTCCCAGCACCCGGAAGGAAGCTCCCCTGCTGCCATCCCAAGATCCTAGGGCAGAGAAGGTGAGCTGTGTGGGCCCTAGAAGCACCCCCCCCCCGCACCGTGGAAATGAGAAAACAAATAAGCCTCAAAAACAGAGTTCCAGATCACCTACAGCTACCCCAAAGGGAAACAAGATGGAACAATCTGATACTCAATCACCTGGACTCTCTGAACTAGCAACAAAAGAGGATCTGGGAAAAATGAAATCAGAAATAATTACTCAGATAACAGCAAAGATTTTGCTCGTGGTGCAAGACATGAATAATAAATCTAGAGAGGACACAGATAAAAAAAAATAGAGGATCAGAGGAACATGATGGAATCCCAACATAGGAAACAAATGGAATACGTAAAAAAAGATACAAACAGATTTCCAAGAGATTAAAAACTCCATCGAAAGTCTGCACAGCAGAATGAACCAATGTGAGGATAGAATTTCACATATAGAAGATAAGATTGCAATTAGTGACCAGGAAAAGAAAAATTGCTTCAAAATTGTAAGGGAACCCGAGAAATCAATCCAGCAGCTGCTAGACGATGCAAAGAAGAATAACATAAGACTGATTGGAGTCAATGAAGAAAGAGGAGAGAGCGCAGATGACATAAAAAAAACTCTTCACAGAAGTGACGGCAGAAAACTTCCCAAGCAGGGGAAAAGAACTTGACATACAGATAAGTGAGACATATAGGACTCCAGCTAGCCTTAATCAAAAAAAATCTACACATAGGCATATAATAGTTAGGATTCCAGAAATCCAACAGAAGAACAAAATTCTACAAGCAGTGAGAGAAAAGAAACAAATCACATACAAAGGAGTGCATGCTAATCAATATGAATGCTGTCCTTTTAAGAAAATGGAACGGGAAGTTAAACACAGCAGGCAAACCATATTAAGAAAGGGATAAGATGACCATATGGCCTTACTCTAAGGTGGTATATGGCTTGTATATGCAAGCCAAGCCGAAACACCTCAGAAGAAAGCAACTCCATTGACACCTGCACTTTGGACTTCTAGGCTCCAGAACTGTATAAAAATAAGTTATGCTGTCTAAGCTACCAAATCTTTGGTACTTTGTTATGTTAGCCATAGCAAATTTAATAACAACCTCTAGATGTGGAATTGTTGGAGTAAAAACCCTTTAAATTGTTTTACAGACAATCACACAATTTCCACTCCCATCAACAGTGTAACACCTTAAACACCTTAAATATTCTGAGTAATAATAATTTAAATACTCTCAAATTCACTTCTAGCATTCAAGACATAATGTATCATAAAGAACACCAAAAGACCAGTGACAAAAAGTAATAATGTTACTTCATTTTCACTATTTTATTATCATTCCTATTATTATTTTAGTGGAGAAGGCATCCTTTAACAACATCTGTACTTCCTCACATTCTAAACAAACCTTTATTAGGAATTTAAATGGAGGGTGTTACGGGAGATGTTGAATCAGATGTGTCACTGAGACTTCTTCATCTTAATCCTTATTAAACTCCCTTAACCTGATTCCCGATCGTCTCCTAACTGATCTCACCATCTCTGGCTCATCTCCATCAATTCATGTAGCACATGGCCACTAGATATTTGAATACATTTGTTATAAAGAAAGCAAACATCAGACAGGTTAAGGTTGAATGATCAACGTTCAAATTAGTGGGTTTATTGTCCTCGAGCATAATGCAGGCTGTCCCGATTTTCATCATTCACTTTTCAAGCCAGAGCTTCCAACCCGTGTGACCTATTGCCATCTTGATTCTTTAGTCCAGGAGTGGGAACTTGGCGCCAACTGGCTTCACTGAATAACCTCAATGTGAGTGGCAACATGTTCATATTTTATGTGTTACAACAAGTAACGAGATAGAAAGCACTGGTTTGAGTCACTACCACTCAATATTTTATAAAGCATGTCAAAGTAGAATTTTTCATTTATTTTATATTTCCAATGTACTTTTTAGGAATTCAGTGGATAGAAAGAAGAAGTAGTTACATCTTTCTGGGTATCTTCTGAAACCAAGTCGTGAAACAAAGACCTAAAAACAATTTTTTCACGGATGGGGGATGAACAGAGAAAGAGGAAAAACCAGTAAGAGGAAGTGTTATCAAGTGGGCCATTAGAGGAAGGCCCTGAATATTGGGTCAGAGCTTATAACAGCTCTTGGACTATTTGTCTGAGAAGTACAAGGAGAAATATTCATAGCCCTCTATTGTTTGTATGCCCCAACTGATCACGAGCGAGCTAACATGCTTATCAGCTTCTCGCTTCTAGACTGAACCTGTGCTAGTGCCCAGCGGGTTCTGGCAATTCAGCACTGGAAGAGTTGCCCCAAGACAGAGTGCCAGAGTCATGGTGGAATTTTCAAGTATTTCCTTTTACTGTAATCCACCTGCGCAGAAAGTAAGCCAAAGTCTGCTTGCTATTGTTTGTGGTAGCTATGACTGGAATCAGAAGTAAGTTAGAGAGATGCTCCAGAGATAACCAAATCAACCAACATTTCCCCTTTGAGGAGAGCAAGCCAGATGAAGGAGGGCATTTAAAAAAACACACCCAGTAAGGAAGAGACAAAGTAGTATCTTAAGAAAACTGATAGCATGTGTAGTAAGCACTTAGAAGTGTCTTATATGCATTGCCTTATCAAGTCCTCTCAACAGGAACAGCCTGGGGTTTCAAAGTGTGGAGCTATTAAGGAGATGCCAAAAGGGGATGACGTCTACAATGAGGGGTGCAACTCAGGCTGGTGTAACTGCTTGGTTCTCTGGAGCTGTTGACCCTGCTGCTATTCCACAGCTGATTAAAGTGCAGGAGACACAGGAGAACATCATCACTTCACTCCCACGTTTAAAGTGCTGTCACTCATTATGAGTATTTTTAACGCATACTTCAAGGCTGCCCATGTTTGCATTATCTCAACATTCCAACAAGCCAGGGTTTTAAGAATGATACACTGACAGCTCTAAGCCAGTTTTTGAGAGCCAGTTCTAACTTCTTGCATGAGTCAGCAGTTGCTTTACAGTGAATAACATTCTGAAACAATTCGGTTGTGAAGCTTCTTGCAAACACATGGTGTGCGTGCACAAACACGCACACACTTGTAAAAGCATTCGCCACTGGCCATTTGGAAACTCACTTTGCCCTTTATTATACATGGCTGGGAAGCAAGACTAAGAAAGCCAATCTTTAGAGCTACTGAAAAGAGGATGGGAATACACACTCTCGAAAATTGCAGTTAGACGAAATTTTGTCAATTTTATTTCTAGAAAATAAAAGCATGCTTATATCATGCATGTGTACTGGTTAACTTTTATAGATATATTTTATGTAAATATTAATAAAGTAGAAAACTATTAAATCTCTATATACATATATACATCTTTGAATTTAAAAACTCTAAATTAATGTAGTTTTTGAGCTTCTTAGTCACCTAAAGAAGAAATATATTAAATTTCCATAGAAAAACAAAAAATTATTGGTAATTCATTATTTTATTTTCTTTATTTATCAAATTCTTTACTTCCTTTTGGTCCTAAATTAGAAACTATAAGCAAAATAAAGAATTTTGATAGTATTGCAAAAGATTCCAAGGGAGTTTTTTAAATGGATTAATATGAGGAGCATTAAAGCCTAAATGACCAAATGCTTAAAATGTCCATAATCTGGAAAAAGTAGCCATGGTGTATTTAGGTCTATATTTTAATCACTGTAATTTATTAATCACAGTGTGCATTGGTGCACTGATCTCAAACAGGAGGGCATCTGTACTCTGCCACGTCTGGCACTCAACTGGGTTTCAATAAATATTTTTATGTCTGAGTTGGTGAGGACATTGATTGCATTTGAATCAAATTTGCGAATGATGCAAAGCTGGGAGAAGCAATAACACTGCATATGATTATTATGTTAAAAGTTTTTACTATTTCGCAATAATGAAAAATTTTAAAATAGAAAATTACTGTGGATAAATATATTCTCCTAAACAACTATCTCAATAATTACTTCAGTTCTTTTCAGAACTTGAGAGCACTGTACCATTGTTTGATTCTAAAGAGAGTGGGCTTTTTCATACACAATGGGGTTTTGTTCTGGAAGGTACAATTCGAAGACACAGAAGCGAGGACGCTGTTCGCCTTCCACTAATTGTGTAGCATAGCAGCCCTGTCCTACATCAAGTTCATCCTCCTTTCTGTTTCCACTGTCATAACCTGGTTCATGTCAACATTATCTCTAGCCCAGAACATTGCAATAAGAGATTTTCTCTCCTCAATATTGCCATTCTATAAATTTTATCCTCCACAAATACCCTAGAATGAACTTTTTCTTGGTGTAGGGTGAGTACTGGGGATTGAGCCCAGGGCCTTCACACTGAGCCATGTCCCAGCCCTTCGCTTATTTTTCCTTTGGATACAAAGTCCCACTGCTCTGCTTACTGGGCTTGAGCTCTTGGCTGCCTGCTGTAGCTTCCCGGTGCTCTGGGTTTACCGGCACGCACCCCTGCACTCAGCTTTAGGACAAACTTAGATAATATCAGCATATTTTTATCATATCTGTGGTTTAAAGATGTTTATACCAAGTTTCTGCTCAAAACCCTCCCAGTGTTTTCCCAGTGCTAGATTTTTAGAAATCTTGAGACTGCCTCTCAAAACCCTGAAATGTCAGGCCTGGTGGTCTCCATCATGCTCAGCACAATCGCTGTCCCCGGACCCCTACCGCCCAGGCTCGCTCTGCTCTACCCACCCTGGCTGGCTTTCTTTTCCTTAAATATCAGAAGCTGGCTCCTGCTTAGGTTGCTGCCTCTGCTAGGCTCCCTGACTAGAACAATCTTTCTCACACCTTCACGTGACCAATTTTTCTGTATTCTTTCAACTGTACTGTTTTTACATTGTACTTAATGTTTGGCTGTTGTTGATTCTTGTTAGAATTTAAATTCTATAAGAGCTGGAAATTCATATGTATTTTTGTCTCGAATCTCGAATCCCCAGGGTCTAGGAAGAGCTAAGGATTGGCGAGAAGATGCAGGGAGGGAGGGAGGGGCAAACTGCCAGTATAAAATGTCTTTAGCAGAGGCCCCTGGCCCGATTCCATGTGAATAAATTCTATAAGGTTGAATTTATAATCATAAAGTTATAAACATCCTTCAAAAACAGAGAACAATGGAAAATTGAGCTATTTATATCTTTTATAAAACAGCATAAATTGCCTTCAAGCAAGGTTTTTCCTGAAGTAATTTGTCACTGAGAGCTAAAGTTCAATTAATCAAGTTCCTAGTAATGAGATTTGAATTTTCAATACAACAGTGAAATTAAAGATCATTACAGACAATTACACAAGGAAGAAAATCAAACTGTAGAAGGCTATCTCTCTGAATCACAATAAATGAGTAAACAAACAAATACATAGATAAATAAATTTCCTACACACCACTTAGAGGATCTTAAAGTACATCAGACAATGGTAAATCTGAGGTAAGTTTGTTATTGATTTAGCCTTGTTAAAAGGTAGCAAATTTAGTCTTGAAATGGAAGCCTACTTCAGAAAAAAGCCCAGGAATTAATAGCAGCTTTTTAAGGAAGGAGATGGATGTGACATTCTCGTCGAGAAAATGTGGGAAGTGCTTGTTGTCCCAGTCAAAGTGGCATTTTAAGTGGTTTCTGCTCAGAGAAGAACATTCTGTACCTTTTCTGTATCTTCTCAGGTTGAGAGAAAAGCAGTGATTTTAACTGAATTCAGGTATAAATAATCGTCTGATCTGCCTATAATCTACATGGCTGGAATGATTCTAATCATCCAATAGTCTGTATTTTAATAAGTCATGTTGACCGTGCTGAGGGGGAAAAGGTTCACTCAAGAAATTATAGCTTTTATTGTGATTCACAGATTTATCATCAACTATCCAAATCCTGAGTCTACCTAAATTCTCATTTTCCCAGTATTTCTTGTCCTTGGAATCCTTTTGATCCTGTCCATGCCAGGAACCGCACCACGGGTGGGCACTTCAGCACATCTGCCTTGCCCTTTTCAGTATCCGGGACTGGGATTATCTATTGGTTGATTCAAAAAATTTTTACTGAACTGCTACTCAACACAGGGTATGACACCAACCCCGAAAAATAGTCCTCATCTTAATGAGCATTCAGGAAAGACAGATATTAATCCATAACCAGATATTTAAAAAGTATGATGCATGCTACAAGAGAAAAACTGGGTGGTCTTTTCTGAGGAAGTGGCGTGGGCGAGGTACGCTGAATTCCGAAAGATGAAGATGGATTATCCAGATGAAAGGAAAGAAGAATGTGGGGTGAGTGCAAGGGCTAAATTTTCAGACAAAGGAATAAATGTTCCAACAGCCAGAGGAAAAGAAGAGAATCCCTTCCAAGAACTGAGATACTGAGAGGAGGGCAGGAGAAAAAGATCTATAACACAAAAGATCACTCTGGGCCTCTAGTTCCGGCAGTGAAAAGCCTTTGAGAGCTTTGTGCATTAATGAACTTGATCAGATTTACTTCTGGTCAGAACTGTCCCTCTGTTCCATAGAGAACTTCTTAATGCACATTTCAGGTAGAAGAACGAAGGTCTATCCAGAGGTCATTGCCGACTCCCAGGGACGAGAAGAGGGAAGCTAGGTGGAGTGCTGAAGGCAAGTCCAAAGACAAATAGGAAGATGAAAGGGATATTTAAGGGAGCAATGGATCAGTTTTGGGATGAGGATGAGCAATGAGGAACTAGGTGATGGGTGTTTCTCAGCACATTCAATATTTAAGGTCAAATAATTCTTCACTGTGAGGGGCATGCCCTGTGTTCCAGAGGATGATTAGCAGTTTCCCTGGTCTTTTCCACTAAATGCCAGAAGCATCCCTCTTGCCAAATTGTGACAACCAAAAGTATCTCCAGATACTGTCAAATAATGATTCTTGGGGAAAAATCGCCCCAGTTGACAACTACTAACCTGTGCCAACCCCACCTTCCCTATCCAGCCCCCTATTACCCTTTTTCCAACATAGCCCCCAAACAGAACACAGTATTTTCCCCATTATTTCCTGTATGTGTCAGAGTAGAGAAGGCAGCTTTTAAAAATACTATTGACTTTGGTGTCATAGAGATACAGGTTTAAATCTTAGCTCCATAATTCATTGCGTGGTCTTATACAAGTTACTTTACCTCTTTTAGGTCATCATTTGTAAACAAAGATAATACCAATTCCTCATCATGAAGTTGTTCTAAACATCAGCATTATTAAGTGATACATATGAAGTCTAACATGTTCAGGTGCTCAATTTATCTTAGTTACTATGGAAATATATTTATTCCATCCTTCATCTCTTTGGACCCAGGATACCAATAGTCCATCAACGTGGCCAGGTCAAATTTGACTTCTCTTTTAACCTGTTTTTGATATTTTTTCCCCACTGAATCTACCTATCATACCAATATATGCTGATTAGTGCCATCTCCAAACTCCAGTAGCAGTTAGAGCTCATGTTATATAATTTAGAACCTCATCAATATTAACACATTTTTCACTTGTTTTCTATATGCATGCTTTCTAACCTCCTAACAACACATAAGTTTCCTAACTACATGGGAATGACATCACAATATTGTGGGCAACAGTGGATGTCAGTGAGTTGAACTCATCCATATATATGTGGATAATCCAACTCTAATTACAGCTAACCTGCCACAGGACACCCTGAGCAAGGGCAGCTGGACAGTGAGATCAACTCATCCTTTCCGATCTTTTTTAAGCACACGAATGCCAATGTGCATGAAATATAAATGATTTCTCAGTGAGAGCGAGAGAGTAAGCTTATCTAAGAGACTGACATTTCCCTCCATGTTTGACGAAAGTGAGTGTTCCGGGAATTCAAGGAGCACAAATAGGGCAGCCACACACCTTCATAGGAGGCTCTGGCTGTGAGTGAAGACCTCATCTGGCTTTGATCTCAGTGTGAATTCGACTCTCAGATTCACTGTAGAAACTGAGACTTCAAGATTAACCATTTATTCTTTAACCTTGGCTTTTCAAAGCTGCAGACATGGACACAGATAAATGGAAAACCTGAGCACTGTAAACATATGAGACTGACAGTTAAAATAGCTTCTATTGTTACCTATATTAAGAGGTTTGCTATATCTTGTTATTAGCCAAACGCCCAGAGAGATGTGTAATAAATATTTCTTCAGGTAGATTCTCCAGCTATATAGCTATGTAACTTTTTTTTGCTTCAGTTCCCCTAATTATAAAATAAAAAATTAAATCAATATCAGGGAGTCTCAAACTAAGCCTACACCATTTCACAGCAGGGTCTGCAGGTCCATTCTTGGTACTGGAAACTAATCATAAGATGCTCAGTGGCTGGGACTCTTGACTTGCCATTTCCGCCTTAATCAGAGCAGCAGTGCTTTTGTTTTCATTGCTCTTTTACAGGTTTGTGTTTTGCTTAAATTTCTGTTTGAATTAAGGAGACAGCTTCTTGAAATAGCATTCATGTCACTGACCTAGGCAATCTCTAAGGTTCTTCCAACTGTGTGATATGTGATCTATGATCTTCATTATGGATAAACAAAAGGAAATGTGCAAAAAAAAGTATCTCAAGTGGGATATAGGTTATATTAAAAAAAAAAAGTTTAACTAGGGAAAAGAGAACTGTTAATGAAATAAAGGAATCAAGCTATCCTTCCCTTTAAACAGCTCAAAGGTTTGCCACAAGCCACATTGGTAATTAAACATTCTGGGGAAAAGGATCAGTTTCACTCAACAGCAAACACTAGAAGCATTGAGTATACCCCTGAAGTGGGTTTTGTTTTGTTTGTTTTCAGACAGGGTCTCCCTATGTAGTTCAGGCTGCCCTCTAACTCACTATGTAGCACAGTTTGGCCTCCAACTTGCAGTAATCCTCTTGCTTCAGCCCCTCAGGGCTGGCATGACAGGCGTGTGTGCCACTACACCCACCAGCTATGTTTGTAAAAATTATAATGGAACAGATATAGTTCCTGTCCTAAGCTGCTCACATTCTTATACAGAAAGTAAGGTCTCTTGGAATTAACTGAGATAAAATGAGAAAATCTTCAATTTCATACAAGATATACAGAAAAGGTATAAAGGAGCACTAGGGGAAATGTGAAAAGGAAAAGTTAATTTCAATGGGAAAAATCAGGTAATACTGAGGAAGTAGCTTCTGAGCTGTCTTCTCAGCACAAGAATGATCTGGAGACAGGGACAGGGAGGAAAAGTCATCAAGGATGAGAAAATACAGTGAGCAAGTTATCAGAGATCAGCACTATCCAGAACATCTGATAGAGGGCAGCTCTCTTCGGAACACAGTAAGAAAACGTACAAATGGAGACAGATTCAATCCTCTTTTCTGTCCTTTACCGAACATTGCCAGTTCTCCATTAGGGCCCTGGGTTGAATCATCCCTCCAAGATCCCTTAGTGTTAGAGATAGCCACCATCATCTGCTCTGACTCCAGAGATCGGAATGGAAGCAAGATTTATTACATTTCATTTGCTATACCTCAGCAACAGCGATAGATTTGGAGATTCCTTCAAACTGGTTCTCTGTTTGGACAATCCATGATGGATACAAGCCACTGCTGTTTTAAGGTCTGAAATTTAGGGGCCATTTGCCACCATAGCGTGGTAGACAGAGTTCTAAGATGGCCATCATCTTTTCTGTCCCTGGTATCCACGTCTTTGTGTAACTGGTATCCTCTCTTTGTGAGTGTAGTGACTTGCTTCAACCTAGTAGAATGTGGTGAGACTTGTAACCCATAGACTGCTGTGATATAAGACTCCATTGATTGCTGTGATATAAGACTCTATAGACTAAAGACATTCTGCTGCTGGCCTTGAAGTAGATCCCATGGGGAGGCCTATAAGAAAGCAGCATGGGAAGGAATTGGAAGTCTTTAGGAGCAAAAAGTGACCACTGGGTAACAGCCAAAGAAAAGACAGGATATTCCCCATCTACAACTACAAGAAAATGAATTTTGTCAACAACCATCATGCTATCTTGGAAGATGACACTAAGCTCCCGAAAGAATAGCACCCCAGTCCACCCTTAGATTGTAGTATGAGACCCTGAGCAAAGGACCCCATTAAACTATGCTTAGATTCTTGGCCCACAGAAACTGTGAGATAATAAATTTACATTACTTGAAGTTAAACAATCAGTTAAGTTTCTGGTCATTTGTTATAAAGCAATAGAAAACTAAGGGATTTAACATGAACTAGCTTCTTCAGATTTTTCCCAAAGTAGTGAAAATAAAATCTGGAAAAATATTCCAGTCTCATTTCAGAAAGCCTTAAATGGCGAGCAATGGAGTCAGAACTTTTCTGTGGGCAGTGAGAACCTTTGAAGATTTTTAAGGGGAGAGACAGTTTGGTTGGAACAGTATATTCAGAAGGAGTGATTTGCAGGCATGGGGGACAAAAGGATAAATTTGAAAAGGTAAGCATTTAGAATATATATATATATCACATAAATATAGAATATTAGCTTCTTTTATCAAATTATTCATGTGTAGAAAGCAACCTGTTCAAAGGAATTAAGCTGGCATTCTTTCCTCTATCAAATAGGATGCTGTTCTGACCTGTAATTCTGCTTTAGCCTGATTAAAATACCTCGACTGCCCCTGGAGTTAAAATGACAAATGTACCCAGTTGCACGCCTCCATGTTGTCACCAGGGGACTGTTCCATTTGTTAATAGGCATTGCTTTTTGCCAGGAATTTCATTTTCAACTCAGAGTAAATTGCCTTCCATCTATACCAAAACGTGAAGCATGCACAAAGTGGTTTATGTTTTATTTACCACTTGTTCTGGCAGGCAGAGCGGTTTAGGGGCGCTTAGACTCAGTTCAAGTCATGTGGGCTGCCACATGACCACACATCACCATCTTTCATTTGTCATGCTATAATGCTCGTGGAGAACAAATTATTTGGCTTGTGTGAACACCGATACCCATGCTAACACGAGGATTTTTCTTTTCCTCATGAAATTCCCATTTCACAGTAGTATAAGCCAGCTGATCTTGAGTTACCTAAACTTTAGAGGACCCAATCCCTTTAAAACAGGTAAGTTTAAAAAATGCCCTGACTCCCTGGGAGTGGTGGTGCACACCTGTAATCCCACCACTTGGGAGACTGAGGCAAGAGGTTCACCACCAGAAGTTTGAAGCCAGCCTGGACCACACAGTGAGTTCAAGGCCAGCCTGAACTACAAAGCAAGAGTTTGTCTCAAACAAACAAAACAAAAAACCCCTAAAGTGCCCAACTGATAGACAAATGATATGAAGTAAAGGAAGGGTTTTTTTGTTGTTTTGGGGGGGCGGGAGGTGGTACTGGAGATTGAACTCAGGACCTTGTGCTTCTGAGGCAGGTGGCAGAAACATTGGGGTAAATCCCCGGCCCAGAAAAGGAACATTATTGAAATGAATAAAACCATCAATACTCTGAGGAAATTGAAAGTGTAAATAAGGGCTAAAAGGTATAATAAATAATGTGAAGTAGGAAGAAAGGGGGCAAAAGGGAAGGGAAAGTGGGAGGGGTAGGGGAAAGGAAAGAAAGGAATGGAATTAATATGGGAAAATGAAAAAATGGAAACATAGTCTTTGTAAATAGGGAGGGATGGAGGGGTTGAAGGGAGGGCAGGGGAAGGGGAAAAATGAGAACCAAGAGAGATTATGAAAAGGTGCAAATTTCCAATGGTGAATGTCATTATATTGTATACCTAAAATGTACCAATAAAATTAATAATAAAAAAAGAATATACTGAGGGACTAATATGAAGTACAAAAAAAAAGAAAGAAAAAGAAAAGGAAAGAAAGAAAGAGAGAGAGAGAAAGAGAAAGAAAGAGACAGACAACAGCTGGGGATGTAGCTGAAACCATGCCTGCCTCACAAGCACTAAGTCCTGTATTTGATTCCTGGTACCAAAAAAAGAAAAGAAAGAAGAGAGAGGAAGAGGAGGAGGAAGGGGAAAAGGAGGAGGAAGAGGAGGAGGAGGACAAGAAGAGGAAGAGGAGAAAATAAAGGAGAGGGAAGAAATAAAAAGAGAAGAATTATTTGGAAACAAGTAGTAGTTCTGCAAAGTTAGGCCATGGGAAAGGGTTAAATTTAATGCAAAGTGCTACGATGAAAAAAATTCCCAAAGGTATCCCCACAGGATACTATATTTGGAGTGAGATCATCCCTGTTAATTCCCATTCTTCCCAATTACTATGAAGTACTGGACAAGCCACGTAACTACTTTAGGATCATGTGTTTAATTCTGAAAATGCAGAAAATAACATCAACAGTACCTCCACTGCTTTGGTGGTGGTGTTGCTGGTGTTGACTGCAGTGCCCTGGTATGTGTGTATATATGTATGTATTTGGATGAGGACCAGGTTTGACAATACTGATGCAATAGGCGTTGATAAAGAAGCAGAAGAGGAAAAGATTGCATGGGGTAGGAAAGGGCCATCTTTGCCCTTCTCTGCATCACCTTCTCCTCCTCATCACATCCTCCTCCTCATCACCTTACATGGCAGAAAATATAGACTCTACCCAGGTTCCCTTACCCGGGTACCCACTTGCCCAGCTGCTGAGAATGTAGCCCCTCATAGCTCACAGCCACATGCTTCTTGGGGCATTCGGTACTGACTGGCTCTGCCCCACAGGGAAGGTATGTTCTCCTCTGGCAGGAAGTCCATGCCCCTGCATCATGGGGAAGACCAGAGGGAGCCCTTCGCCTGTGCTATCTCAAGCTCCAGTCTCCCCTCAAGCCAACGGCAGCCTGAAGCTAGACACCCCGTGACCTTTCTGGAGTCTTCCCCTTTCCTACCGTACTTCCCTCACTCCTTTACTGATTCCCACTCTGAGTGGATCCTCTATGAACCACATGGCCAAGGATCCCCACTGCAGGCTCCACTTTCTGGGACTCTCTCCTAAGAGAAATTCTGAATACACAGAGAAGATATTCAGAAAGTAGGAATGAAGAGAATGGGAAGTAAAAATGTTCCCTATAGGAGAAATACAAAGTAGTGTCTACAATGAATAGAACAAAAAAAGTACAAATGTACTGTTAAAAAGTTATAAATATAAGCAACACAAGAAATAAAAATATTAATTTAACTCTCAGACATTGCGGGAAGACAATGAGAATAGAGGCAAGAATAATGGAACAAATAAATCTTCGGTTCTATGTAATGGAGTGAAAAACATTGTTAAAGTTGATGAATCCAGAAATAGTGTGTAGTCCTATTATTTAGATATATAAGGTATGGTCAGAAAATAAGAAAAATAAAGGTAGTTGAGACAGGTTTTCTATGAGAAAGGCAAAGGCATGCAGGAGACAATAGCTTTTCAACAATAGCTTTCTGTATACTATTTGATTTCTCTACATACATCCTATGTACACAGTACACACACACACACACACACACACACACACAGAATCTTCTAGCATTGACTGTAATATATCTCTTAGTCTATGAACAGTAAGTTTGTTTTAAAACTGTTATTCTTAAGTTAAGAGCCTTAAACTGTCTGACTGAATCATTAGATTTTGTGTTAGTTGCTATTATTTTTTCTTACTTTAAAAATTGTAAACTATGGCTAATAGAGATTAATTCCCCAAAGCATGAAGCTGGTTATTCATGAATTAAATGAGATTTGAGCTGAAAGCCCACACCTCAACTGCTAGGCAATACTGGCTCTCACGTCACTTAAGATGCCCTTAAGGGAATGCTTGTCCTAAAGCAAACACTATTTTAACCTCTCCTGATTCTATCCAATGATTACTGCAATGGTGGTGTTCATTTCTTGAGATATAATACTGAAGAGAATGAGATCTTTTTTAAAAATTCACATGCACTCAAATGTCAGCACACAAATACCTTCCTGTGTTTGAATTCATGCAATAAGAATGAGTATTCTAGTTGATGAATTGAGTGCCTTGCTGTTTTCTATTAATCATCAAATTCTTGGGTTGTCAGCTCTGTTACACAGCCTCTGTAAGCTTGCATACAGACTACTGAGTAGTTTTATGTAAGCGTCAAATAGTGCTGTTGGAAATTTATTCATCAACTGTAGATAATACTGGTATACATGATGCAAATAGTCCAATTAGTACCTGTGTGCATATTTTAAAAATGAAAATGGTGTACCTAATTAAATCCTACTAAAAGGTTCATTTTGGTTTAGGAAAAACTTCAAGTACACTTTATATTCAAAAAACAAATAAATCTTATCTTTCATTATACACATTCATTTTCATTTTTCTCTAGCTGAGATGCCATAAAAACCATCCAGCTCAACACCAGAAATTGAAAATGTATGTTGGAGCGTGACAATGACTATGAATAAGAAGAGAACACCCTGAAATTATAGACATTTCTTACCAACAAATCAAAAGTAAAAAAGATAATTTCCACTCTGTGAAGTCCCACAGATGGCTTAGTTGATGTAGTTTTCACTTTGTTCAGAGAAAAGTGCATAACTGATGGAGTATTTTCCAACTCCTTCTTTTGGGGAATCTGGACACAGGTTTTCTTCCCCATTTATGGAAGCACAGCTCTCACTGTGAGTTCCCATGGGGCCACTCAGCCACATAGAGCAAGACTAATGCACCCCAAGTGGACATCTGGCTCTTGCTCACAGGCCCTTGGTGCCCTGGCCCAATCTTCGGGCCTTACCTCACCTGCACTGTTTGCTGGGCTCCAGCCAGGCGTACTTGCTTTTCCTTGGGCCCCAAGCTGTCTCTCTATTTTGTAATTGCTTTATTCCCATCAGGAGAGCACCTTTCTAAGTTCTTTACCAATTACCGTCACATCGTGAAGGTCATTTCCTCACAGAGTCCTGATAGGACAACCCTCTGAGACATCCAGGCTATTCCCATACATGCACTATCATTCCTCTTTCTCCCTGGAATCTTTTGAAAAGAGTTTGAATGTTTGTTTTTTTATGTCAAAGCAGGTTTTTCATTCATTTGTTTCAAGCAATCCATTACTAAGTCGTAAACTGCTAAAGGGTAGGAATTTGGGACCTGGTTCTCGTTATTTAGGTAGTTAATGGAATGTGTCTTACAGGGTATCATTTATAAATTGGAGTGTTGGAAGTTGATGACCAAAACTATCTACACTTATACATATTATTATCTGTACACTATTGTCTTTGTCAGCATGACTTCACCGTTAAAGGAAATTTTGACCAGAAGATGAAAGTTGCAGATAAGATTACTGTTCAAGAATTTCCGGAGAGATCCATCAACTCTTTAGTAGAAAGCAAAACCTAGCTGTTTATACTAATTGTAATACTCTTTCAGTTCCTGGGCTCAAAATCCTTGCTTTATTGTATCTACTAATTCTAAAATCTTGTATCATGCTTCTTACTCAACCCTAATGAATATCTCCTTAACCCCTTGAAATATACACCTTAAATCATAATAAATATCCCGACTTTAGTCTTTCCCTTTGGCGATGCAATCAAGACCGAGTAGTATTTCTTTCTCATCATAGTAAGAAGCGAGTTCAGCTTTAGCTTATGAACAGTCGGTTCTGGTAATGTTTAGGAAAGTCAGCAATGGGCTGTGTGGTTTAAGATTTGACAATCCTTGCGGTTCTTGAGGTTCCACTGAAAAACTGAGGAGACAAGTCCGTCATCATTAAAAGACTTGACAGCTTAGATATTCTTTAAGACTCTTTTGGAAGGAAATCTTCCCTTCTTTGTGGTCTCTGTCCCAGATGAAAGCTTCCTTTAAAGCAAAGGACAAGACCCTCCTGGGGTCATCAAAAAGTGGATTCAGGTCAAGCTCTTGGGGTGGCAGGGAGTTCAAAGGCTCAGTTTTCAAAAGCCAGCTTTATACTTTCCTTCTCCTTGTCACCTCTGGGAGAAAAGGGGTGGCCATTGTGTGCTTTTGTCCCATAACACAAAAGCTGGAAGGAAGAAAGAGGCTGCTGTCTCCTTGGCCAAGAGTCATACTTGAAAATTGAATGGAGCTTCCTCCTGAGGGTGCCTCTTCCCATCCCCACGGGGGAGACCTTTGGCCGAAGCCACAGCAGTGAGTAGCTAATTGCCTCTTGTGCTCATCAGGCTGTTCCAACAGAAGCTGGGGGCCCTGTGGTGGTGGGAGCACCACTGAGCCTGTCTCTTTGAACAACACTCAGATGGGTGATGACTGTGTTCTGGAAATATAGCAAACATGATGATTTATACTCACGATAGCCTAAATGCAGAGGAACTTCTGGAATGGGCACATAGCATGATTCTTGGGTCTTTCAGAGTACAAACTAAGTGAAAAATGGATTGAAAAGCCCTCTTCTCCAGGGTCTAAAGATGAGGAAGTTGGGGCTCTTTATAGGATAATTCGCTTTCAAACCAAGCCTTGGATTGAGAACATTGAAAGAAGGACAGAATAAGTACTCAAATAGGATGGAATCCTGGGGGACTATTTTACAACTTGGAATTGGAAAAGCAAACTTTTATTGTCAAAATATTCTTTTCTATGGGAAATTTGAATTAGACAAACAAATTTATTTCAAGCCACCTTAGGGTTTGTTTCACTATGGCATTCAGTCATTATCCAACCTACTTGGATAATGCAGGCACTTGGGCTCTTTGATTCTAAAATGACATAACCCCATCTGAACACCCTCCACTCCTGCTCTACTTTTCACTTTTATTTCCAGAACTCTCGGTGTATCCCTTGGTATAGTTCTAGATGTGACAGCTGGGTCTTTCAACTGTTCCCTCAGTTCCAGTCGCAGGAGGCAGCGTGTCAAGGTCTCCTTTCATCTGCAGCATGGGAGTACATACAGCAGCTCTTCGGAGTTTCCTGAGCATCCACTTGCAGGGTGGAACTGAGACATCTGCACACGATGTCTTACACAGAATCACATCCATTCTGTATGATTCCTTTATCCCTCTCTTCTTTTTTAAAATGGAAGATAATCCCATAAGGTGTCACATGGAGAAAAAATAGTTCCTTTTGACATATTTGCGGTAATTGGCCTTTGAAAAGGTGAAAATGTGTCTTTTTGTGATTACCGTTTTAATTAAAAAATTTAAGTAACACATAGTAATTGTATATACAGAGTCCACCAAAAAATGCATGCACACTTCAGGAAAGCAAAACTTGTATAAATATTTTAATACTAAATTTATTGAGATGCCATGAGATTGACACCAGTTACTTTGCACCTCTACAATTACAAGAGGTGCTCAAAGTGGTGGCCATGAGCTTCCAGACATTTATTAGTACAGTGAACTGCTGCTTGGGTAACCTTGGTCATTGATTGCTGCATATGCATTTTCAATTTCTTCTCTAAGGGCCGGCAGTGTAGTGGGTTTTTCTGCAATAGGTGACATCCTCCAGTGTTCACCTATATGAGGGTAACACCATCTGTTGAAAAAAATACTATTTTTCTTTCCTTGAAGTGGGTATACATTTTTTGGTAGACTCTATTTATTGGTCAAATGTGACACTTCAATACACACACACACACACACACACACACACACACACACACACATATATGATCTGTAATGACCAGATCAGGGTAATTGAAATATCAGTCATATCAGACATTTATTGTTTGTACTGGAAATATTACAACCCTCTCTAGTAGCTATTTTGAAATATACAGGTAATAGTTGTTGATCACAGTTGCTGAGCTCCTGAAGAGCAGGAGCCACTTGCCCTATGCATGTAAAGCACCACTGTACCCACTTCCCATTTTCTCACCACCCCGCCCTTCCCCAACACAGGTAGACCTAAGAAGACTATGCTAAGTGGAATGAGGCCAGCAGAGGCAGAGAAAGACAAACACTACATGTTCTCACTTATATGTGGGTGCAAAAGTTGATCTCAAACAAGCAGTGCATAGAAGAGCAGTGACCAGAGCTGGGAAGAGCGTGGGAGTAAAGAGCCTTTCTGTGCTCATCAAATGATCACACACCTCCACCTATCTTATAAAGAGTTCGAGTGTTTACAGTGACAGGGAAAAACCAGTGTATCAAAATCCAATTACTCGCTGTGATTACATTTTCTCCCTCTCTGAAAACATACTTTCCATTTAGCCTATTTTCATTCAGCCAGCGTCTTGAGCAACACTGCAAACTAACACAGGTAACAATCGAAAAGAGGTGCACGGCCAAGGTTCCGAGTAAACTGCTTACATTACCACTCAACAACTAAGGGCATTAATTAAATTCCCGGATCAGAAGGGACAGGGAAACAGTTCAGTCAGTCAATCTTCCTGGGCTTCCCATTGACCTTAGGTTTTCTGTAACTGTTCCCGGTAGCACAAAGGCTTTGGAATTATTACCCAAAACAGGGTCATACATAATTCTGCATAAACAACTTCCAAAATCCCAGATGGTGTTCCAGTTCTTTTGGTAACAAGAAGGACTACAGCACCTTTGGTGGTAACTTGGTTTCAGGAAGTAGAAAAACCTGGGCTTACATGTCAGATAAAGTAATTATTAGCTTTAGCCTTCTGACACCTCTGTGCCTCCCTTTCTCCATCTGTTGCACAAGAACAATAAAAGCACTAACCCCAAAGGGTGTTGTGAAGATTACCTAATCCAATTAAGGGAAGGCACACAGCTCATTGCTGGATTTGTAGTAAACACTCAACCAATCACAGTAACAATAGCAACAATATGATAACAATAAAAGCCATGCACCTTATCAGAAAGTGAGGCACAGGGAAACAGAAAGCTTGGGCTCTGATGCTGACTCCTATTAGCTATTTTAACCTCTTTGTCTAAAGTGTCCTTTGCGGTGAAAGACTGTTGTGAAAACTGTGATTACAGATGCAAAAGTATTTGGTAAATTATATAAATCTACATGATTAATGTCATTATAAACTCATTGAGAAGGCCATTGTTTTTTTCAACTCTATCAATAAGGTAATTGTAAAAGTACCTACAAAGTATAAATTTCTGCTTGATACTATCATTGTCATGGTTAAAGCTCTTTGATTCCAAGAAATCAAAGCTAAATCAAGCTGCTTATATTAAAAATAAGGTTTGTTAAGAGAATAAAACAAGAAATAGCATGGGTATCCATTGACAGATTAAACAGGCATTTATTGATTACTTATTTTGTCCTAGAAACTGTGCTGGGTTCTGATTATATCAAAGTGAGTTAAGTCTTTGATTCAAGAATTCAACAGCGTAATTGAGAGAAGAAAATGAAAACTCAGGGCGGGACATAGATAAGTGTGTGGTAAACAAACAGGTTCCTGTATACACAAATCTAAGCATGTAACAAATACATGTTTAGGAAGTACCCAGGTAATGGTGGGGTGCCACAGAGGAGGAAGTTTTGGCCAACATTTGAAGGAAAGGCTAGGAAAAGCATTATAGACAGAAGAAGCAATAATCCCAAGTCTCTGAGGCAGGAAAGAGCTCGCCAAATCAGAGAAGCTTCAAGGCATCGGCCAGGTGGTGCCTTGGTATGGCACATGGGGGTGGCTTAGGTCTAGGGTGGGATCATAAATCCAGTTTATTCATTCTCTCATACGTTCAACACATCTTTACTGAGTGTCTGTTCTCTTTCAGCACTTCTGTGAATCAGATTAAGTTTTCCCATGATGATGACTCTGCACTCTAATAAGGACTAAGGTAATTTTTTAAATAAATGTATACCTAAGAACATTTTTAGCATATAATGAATGTTAAACTGAGATGCTCTAGGAGTGTAAATGGGGAAAAGAAGGGAAATTATAATGGAATTGAAGAAACTCCGCATTTTTTATCTGTACAAGCAAACAATGAGGTGGAGGCAAGTATCCTAAGAGGTAGGAGAACGGAAGGAAAGCATGATGTCATAGAAATGGAAGGGTCGGTCAATGGTTGCTGAAGGACAATGAGGCATGGCCAAGCAGTCTGCTGACTCCACGGGCTCAACAGTGAGGAACTGATACTCCTTGTCTTTCGGGGAGGTCGCACAGTTATTTCCATTGCTCATCGGCAAGACTCTGCTTCCCTACTTCTCTTGGCAGACGGACTTCCTCTGGAGACTCCCAGCTATGCTATGCTCCTCCAGGACTCTGATTTACACGGCCATTGGCTTTGTGCCCTGTCACCTCCCAGCCCCAACTCTGCCTGAGATTTTAGTCCCAGCACTGCCACTGTCAGGCATGCTTAGCTTCTCCCTATTCCAGTTCATACTTACTAGGAAAGAGAATCTGATGGGTTTGCCTCACTCTGGGTGTTGAATTCTGCTGCATTTATCTGGAACCAAGGTGAAGGGAGTCTTGAGTGATGCCTGATGCTGTCTAACAAACTCCTCTCCCTTCAGCAATGGAGCTGGGGAGACCGTATAAGTTTTCTTCAATTTTTATTTTCTATTAGTACATGTTTGCATTGCATGATGGTTACATTCCTCATAGGGAATTGGTACACACATATAACATGTCTTCCTTCCTTTTTGATTCCCTTTCTCTCCCCCACCTACTCCCTCTGTCTCTTGGCCCCCTTCTCTTTTGCCAAAGATCCATCTCCTATTACCTATCTTTTACTTTGCTCTTTATTTATATTTTGGGTTTCTCATGTAAGAGAAACCATGCAATATTTAAGCTTGTGTGTCTGATTGATTTCACTTAACAGTGGTTTTAAGGAGTATGGCATGATCTTGGCATGTTCCCCAAGTGGACTGCTGCCCAATGTTACATGACATTCTCTCACGCCATGAGTGGATGCTCACGGCATGATCATGATCACGATCCCCATTCAGTCGAAGCACAATAAAGCACAGAGGCCTCATGTCTCAGGAAGGCAGACACAAATGCTGACTCACAGACCAGAAGGGAGCGCACATGGAATAAAGTAGCAAACAGTGATAACTTGGGAATGGTGGAGCCTGGAGCAAAGGAGAGAAAAGCAGCTTAGACAAAGGGAACAGCTGCTGTTCACCTCCATCTGATAGTGGTTACACAGCAATGTGGGCTTGGTGTTTGCCAGATCACTATGATGCAAAATTGGAAAGTTTCTCATACTATCAGGTGACAGAAGTAAAACGCACTCTTAACACGACCATAAAGAAAAAATAAAACTGATCTGCAGATGGACTCTAGCCCATAGGCTGACTTCTCTATTCTAAATCTTACACTATAAGTTAGAGAAATCCCTGAAAATCTACACATCAGGGAATGTTTAGAACACTGTCACTGTTGTCTTTATTATCAATATTTTTACTACAACTAAGAAGACATTTCAAGCAACATCCCCAATATTTTTTTTTGCTTAAATTCTTTCATTGGTACATTTTAGGTATACAATATGTTTACATTTTGGGATCTTGTACCTTTACATGATGTATCTTGGATCTTATTTTTTCCCCATTCCCTGTGTTCCCTTCCCTATTTACAAAGACTTTGTTTTCATTTTTTCCTTTTCTCTTGAAGACATTGGCATAGAAAACTTTATGAACATCCCAAATATTTTTAAAGTGAAATTTTATTTTCTTTTTACAAGAGTCCCAAGACAAAGACATTTACCCTTTTTTATATTGCCGAGAAAAGAATATTTGAGAGTTTAGGCAACTAGTCCAACTAAAAAGTCACCTATTTAGTTATGTATTTAATTAGTGATTAAGCAGGGAATTAGAATATGAGTCACCCTTCTCAAATGCCTGCACCTGTTCATTCAACAATTTGTAGGACAATTTCTGTCCCTAAGATTTCAGAATTTCTTCATCATCACATCAAGGCTCAAAAGATACTCAGATTCTGTCCTGGTACAGAATGATCATGTCAGTGGTTGAACCCTCTAGAATGAGCAAGTATCTCGGCTACCTTTGGGGATCCCCTAGAATTTCTCCCTTGTCGGAATTTCCCCAGGCAATTCTGAGCACCTGTGACATCCAATCAGCACCACATTGAATAGGATAATCATAAAATCCCCATTTCCTTTATTCTATTGCAACAGGGTGGGTGGGTGTGAAAGAATGGGTGTGGGGAATGTGCATTAAAGGGGAAGGAAGTGATTCACACACACGTTTGTGGTTTATGTATGACTCAGACAGAAGCTGGCAGATGCTTAGAAAATCCTTCAGACAAAATCATAGAGTCCCAAGCACATCTGTTTAAGAAGTGAAAGTTCTGCACATCAGAAGCCCGAGAAAATGCACGACAGGAAATGTGCTGGGAAGGGTCAGAGGCTGCGTCCTCCCTGAGGCTGCCTGGAATCTACTCTTCGCCCTGATTTGGGCCTGCTGGCTCTAATTTTGCCTCTGATGTAGGCCATCAGTAATTAAATCACTGCCCCGGCTCTCTGTTGCTAAAAAGGACTGGGTTTTAAAATAGATCCCCTGCTTAGCAGATTCTTGTGGGTCTGGGCTTGTCATCCAATTCTGATAAGCTCTCTGCCCCCCGCTGCTCCTCTGGCCTCACTGTTCCTTGCAGGAGAGCTGAGTCTTTGCAGCTCACAGCACAGAGCTTTTTAGGGTGGGCAGCACAGCCTCGGGAGGTTTGCACCTGGAAGGAATGGGATGCCCTTTCAGCTGGACAAGCATGGGCAGTGAAGTCCAGCAAACGGTACAACTGCAATACGAAGCCAGGCCTACTCTTTTCCACAATTTTTTACACTGCTGCTAGAAAGAATTCAGTAAAAAGACACCTCTGGAAGGAGGTGAAGACTCATGCTGCAACATAACCTGTAATAAAGGCTCTTTTTATTTATGGCAACAATAATATGGATCGAGAACTTACCGTGTGCCAGACATTTCCTTGGCTACAGTAATATCACCATCTCATTTAGTTTTCTCAAAAAAGGCTCATGCTCTGTTTCACAGATGAGGAATGTGAAGCTCAGCCTGCTCTGGTCCAGTAACACATGGGCAAGGCGTGCACAACAGAGCCAAGATCCAATCAAGGAGCTTTCCTCTCGGTCTTACACCAATGCCAAGACTGACCAGTGGCATTTTCTAGTCTTCCTGATAATTCAGTCTGGCTGGCATCCAGGCTGTAAACGCTTGGGCCTCCTGACCCACACACCGGATGCATTTTAGGTTTGGAGAGAACTGGTCCAGGGCTCCTCCACAGAGCAGCAGCTCTAAGAGTTAGAAATGCTTTGCAAGAGCTTTTGGGCAAATACCCTGATTTCCTGACAAAGAAACTGGCCCTTAATGAGTGACTTTCTCAGCCTAACTTTTAGACCGTGCCCAAATCTGGTGCACATTCTTTGGACAATACAGAATAGAAAATAAACGTAGGTCATTTACATAGAGGCAGAGAGAGCTACCGTCCTTCATCTCTAAACCACCAACAAATAGACCAACAAACTGGAGGAAGTTCAGAGTGATTCTCACACTCCATTTCTTAGATATTCTCATTAAATTCAGATCCAGCTAAGAAGATGGAAGGAAAAAAAACAACTGTATTCAGAGAGTTGATATTTTTCCTCCTGTTAAATTGAGCTGTGGGAGGTATCATATGCTGAACTAGTACATTTCAAAAGACAAAATCCCTAATGTTTTGCGAAGTGTTTTTCCCCATTAACATGTTGCTAAGCAACATTTTTACAACATCAGCAGCTCTATGACTACAAGCTCAATGAATGTCTGGAAACGTGGAAAGAACCAAAGGAGCAAAGAAAGAGAAAGCATTGGCCATGTTAGTGTACTTTCTCTGTTGTGAAAGTTGGGGTGACCTCAAATATGCTACAGTAAAGATGCTGGGGTTCTTTCTCCCACTTTAGTTAACAATAATCATGTGTAATATCCACTGGGCTTCTACCTTGGCTTCAGTTATATAATTTTTAAAATCAATCTCTACAATATGGGACATTTCAAAAGAACAGAAATATAAAATGCTACAACACCTCCATCAGTGAGTTTTATTTTTCTTTTTAATAATAATTTTCACTCATGGCCAATGTTCTTTTCTATATTTCTCTTACTTCCCCTTTATTTGAAGTAAATCCTAAACATGTCATTTTATCTGTAAATATTTCAGTATTTATCTGACAAAGATAAGGAATGTTTTTAAAAGAGAAGTGAACCATTTTTATTATTACTGTTTCAAGTGTTAAGCATCTTAAATATTAGCAAATATTCAGACTTCTAATATCCAATTATTTCATGTTTTCTCTTTTTAATATTTTAGTGAGAATTCAAGTACCACACAATTTCTTTTCCATTCACCTCTCTTTCTGTTTTCCTTTCCATTTTATTTAATAAAAAATTCAGAATTTTTGTCCTGTAGAGGCTCCTGAAATCTAGATTATAAAACCTGTATTCCAAGATTTATTGAAAATTGTTTGAATCAAAAACATTTGATCAGATTGAAGGTTAATTTTTTGTTTGGGGACAAAATAATTGATCAGTGATATTATACTCGTATATGAAGGGTCTTATAAAATCTGGATGCCTTTTTTGGTGATGCTACAATACTTTTTATGATACTGACTTTGATCCACTAATTGCAGATTGAAAAATAACACTCATTATGAGTCACTGTAAGTTTTTTTCTAGTGCTGGGGACCAAACCTAGGGGCAATCTTCCACTGAGCTGCATCATTAGACCTGTTTACTTTTTATTTTGAGACAGGATTGCTAGCTAAGCTGCCCAGATGGGACCCGAACTGGAACTGGTGGTCCTGCTGCCTCAGGCTCCCTCAGGGCTAGGATTACAGATCTATACCACCACACCCCGTTGAACCACTATACTTTTATAAAGAAAAATGTACTTTACCTATTTGTGTATCAAATGGTAGAGTCCATACAAAAAAGACAAGGTAAATATTTCACTTTTTTCTTGCTGTATTAATTTTTAAACTAATGGGTTGATTTAGTGGCCTCCTCCATCAATATCAGTTAAGATTTGTTTGCTTGGTTTTGCTATCCTCATGGAAGTAAACATTTTTGGTAGGTTTTAATCTTCAGCAGTTGTTCCCTTTGTTAATATTCAAATGATCCCACACGTAGCCAAGGAGAGACTGCAACTTGACCTGAATTCTCTTCTGGTGTTGTCCTGTGGAGGGAGAGCGAGAATTCTTGGCATGACGCTTTTGGGGAGAGTTCTTTAACAATTTTGTCTGTTTCTTCTATGGATGTCTAATCTTTTAGACCTTCTGTATTCACTAAGTTCAAATTTGATAGGTTAAACCCTTCTTAGGAATTGTCCATTTCATCTAGGTTTTTCAATTTGATTGCATTGAATTGTATAAAATAGTTTCTGGTGAATTTAAATATGCCCTGCTGTAAAGAATTTTTCCTCCTTGTCATTTCTAATGTGTGTGTGTGTGTGTGTGTGTGTGTGTGTGTGTTTCTTTTGTCTTACCTATGTAAGCTTGCGGCTTGGCTATATTTTTTGTTTTTAAAGAAATTAGTTTTTAGATTTGTTCAATAACTATGATCTTTCTCCATTTTTTTTTTTTTTTTGTACCAGGGATTGAACTTGGGACCTTGTGCTTGCGAGGCAGGTGGAGGAACCACTGAGCTAAATCCCCGGGGGGGATCTTTCTCCATTTTCTAACAGAATTCTGCCTTTATGACTTCTTTTTATTCCCTATATTTTTCTTTTCTACATGTTGAATTTATAGTTCATTCACTCTCAGAATTTAATTTGTGATGTTATGGGTATATTTTTGTTACAGGTATTTAATAATCTAAAATGTTTCACTGGTTGTACTTTAGTTATCTATTGTAGGTTCTGAGTTTTTATGGTTTAATTATTATGTTCAAGGAATTTTGTGGCCCAAGAATTGTTTAGTAATGATTTTTTCTTTTCTATTCTTTTTAATTCACATATGATGGGCCTCTCTGGTTTTAATATTGCTATTTTAAATTTTAGTACATTAGAGCAAGAGAATGATATTTGGATTATGTTTGGGAATTTATTAAGCTTCTCTTTGTATCCTACAATATGATCAATTTTTGTGAACATTACATGTGCACTTGAAAAAAAACGGTATATTCTCTATTATCTGGTTCATAGTTTGCTATCTGTAAGGTCTATTTTATTGACAATTCAAAGTCTTCTAAATCTCTGCTCAGTTTTATGTCATGTGATTTTTCTTAGACTGAGAAAGATGTGTTAAAATCCTGTATAATTTGTCCATATCATGGACAAATTGCATCTTTTGTGATTTCTGCTTTATGAAATTCTTGCTGTTCCCTTGAGTGCACAAATGGGTAAAAATGGAAACTGGGAGCTATAATGTCCTTCCCCTTTTTCATTTCTTTATACTTTTCCCTGTCGAATAACAGCATCGTGTCATCTTTGCTTGTCTGGCCCAACTTCCTCCATTCCCCAAATCTCTTTGTTCTGGCTGTATCTATTTTATTCAGCAGTGTTTTTAAATATGAATCACCCAGAAATATTTTCCTTCTTACCAGTAGGTAAATATAGTTAAATTTATTCATATGATTGATATGTTTTGCTTTTTTCCTGTCATGCAGTTTGATAAAAATATATGTATGTATTTCGAAAGTGTGATTTATTGAATTTGCTTTTCTGTATTCTTAACTTTTTGTATTAATGAAAACATGCATTATTTTATTCATTATTTATATGCCTTTATTGTTCTACCTTTATGTAATAGTCCTTAGATGTTTTTATTTGCTTATTTTACTTTCCTTTCATCCTCAGCAATAAGGAAGAATTAGCTAGTAACTTCTTTATCTCTCTCATTCTCCCCTAGTGTCTAATTTAAGTAATATTCTTTTACCCTAATTAATTACTACAAGGCAATTATCAAGCATACTTTTCATATGCTGTTTATACACCCCTCTCCCATTTTCTACAATTGTCATTTATCTCCAATTCTCAGAGTCATAGTCCTTTATACTATATTTTCTCTCGTGCACTATCTTATGCTCTCTCTCTCTGCTTTTATTTTTATAGACAGGGTCATGCTATGTAGTTCAGGCTTGCATTGAACTCACTATGTAGCTCAGGCTGGCCTTGAACTCATGACAATCTTCCTGCCTCAGCCTCCTAAGTGCCAGAATTACAGGCGGGGGCCACCATACCCAGCTACACTCTCTCTTAATAAGCATCATTAATGATTAATTTTACAAGTCAGTATATATTTAATGATCACTGTTAGTCCCCATGTCAACATCTACTTGGGTTAGGTAAAATTTATTTTGTAGTACATTCCTCAGCATTCTGAGTTTCAATGTTTGTAACTGAACCTCTGTGGCCTTTATACTTGGAAGTCATATTAACTGGATTAAAAAACTATGAATTAAGTTTTTATATTTGAGACTCTTGAAAATGTTACTTCATTTTCTATTTTGCTATTGAAAATTCTCATAAGAAATTTGATATTCTTTCCTTTGTAAGTGCCACCTACCAAAAAATTTTCCCTTCATTCTTTCTTTTTTTCCTTCCTTCTTTCCTTTCTTTCGTCTTTATAGAGATAGGATCTTGCAATTCTTCTGCCTCAGCCTCGAAAGTAGCTCAGAGTACAAGCGTGCAGCACTGTACCTGGCTTAGTTTTCTTTAAAGTTCCTGTTAGTCACTGGTAATTTCCTCAGGCACACAGTGTTTTTTGGTATATAATTTCAATTTTACTTTTATTTCAAGAAAGTGTTCTTGAAATCAAGTTTTTAGATTTTTTTATCACTTTGTCAGAGAACTTAGATAATATTCAGGTCAGATTCTTTTTGCTCAACTGCTATGTTTCCACTTTTTTCTCTTTACTCCTTTAAAATTTCTCATCATTTTCTTCCTTACCATTTTTTTGTTTTCTGTAAGCTATATATATAGTGTTTATTTACTGTTAAACACCTAGTTCATTTTTGAGATGGATATTATTTTGCTTATATATTCTTTCATATATCCTATCATCTTATTTTGGATTATTAATTTTAATTCTATTTTTTGTATATTTCTTGCATTATATTCTTTACTTCATTAAGCTCTTTTTGCGTAGTTATTTTTCTCTCCTTACTTTGCCTTCATTCTTATAGTAATTTGATATAGGATGTGCATGCTATACTTTGCTATTATGTTTACTTAAGATTAGTTGTCCTCAATTTTAGAAGGGAAGAGTGGATTCCATTTCTAGCATTTTTGATCTAGAACGTCCCTTTTCTGATTATTTCACAGTACACACACAATTTCTCTCTCTCTCTCTCTCTCTCTCTCTCACACACACACACACACACACACACACACACAGATACACAGACACCCACATATAATCCTGTTCTTTCCAAAATCTTCCTCTGTTCCCCTCTGGTCATTTCATTTGAATATTTTTAATTTTTATTTCTTTTTTGTTTCTATTACACCTGTTTTGCTGACTATGATTCTATTCTCATTCAGCAGTAGAGATCTCATTCCTGGTTAATTTGGGGAATTCTTGAGGCCCATTATATTTTCATGTCCTAAATCCTTATCACGAATCCCACGTTCTTACTCCCGAACCCATGTGTAAAAAGATATTTTTGAGGTCTCCTTTCCTTTACTTGATCTGCCATGCTTTCTGGTTGTTACCTATTTGTGATTTTGCAGCACCCCTGGTCTCAGTTTTATCCAACCGCCCGTTATTTCCATCTGCTCCCTTCCTCACAGATCCTAGTATGTTACAGGACATATGGCTATTGAATGGTTTGTGTTTATTGTAGATTTCAAGAAAAATATGCAGTTTGGCTCCCTTAGTTGTCTGTATAAGGTCCTTTGGAGACATTTTTTAAAATACCACATTCAGTATAATTTTCTACGGTATATTTTAAATTGTCTACCAATACAATTTTTTATCATTTTTTTAAATGCTGGCAGTAAATTTTGATATGGAATCTTTTGATTTTAGTTTATTAGTACATGTGTGTAGTACATAATGTTTATATTCCTTGTTTGGAGTTGGTACATGTACATAGCACATCTGAATTCCTTTTTTTCATTCCCTTTCCCTTCCCTCTATGCCCCCTCCATCCATCTCTTGAATCTTTATTTTTTTTGGTACCGGGGATCAAACTCAGGTCCTTGCGCTTGCGCAGCAGGCGGCGAAACCACTGAGCTAAATCCCCGGCCCATCTCTTGATCTCTTGAATCTTAAGGTTGTAAGAGTCTTGGGAATCATGTTGTCCTTACACATTTTATTCTCTACAAATGCTTCTACACATAATAATTTGCCATCATTCTGGAAAACTCATTCTATTGACAAGATGTCTGTACTGGTTAAAAGAGGCTTTTTAAGTTGAAATTAAATTTAATTCCTTATTATTTTGCATTCTAGACTAATTCTAGGTCTATTTTCCTATCTACTTCATTAGAAAAAAGGAGGTTCCAAATAACACAGCAACATTTAAGAATATAACACCAATGAATCAATTTCATTATTATGTGCATTAATTAGTCTTACAATCTTTTGGATGATACCTGTAAGCTGAGTCTGCTCATGTTCATCTTAAACATAGAATAATAACAAAATGACTCCAAAATCGGTGAATATTTTTACTATTTTATGCACTTCCCTGAGTGTCTTAATGTTTTAACAAACTTACTGCACACAGTGCCTTCCCAGGAGGGTCCATTATTATTCCTCTTTTGCACATGAAAACTGAAACACATCAAATTTAAACTTTCCCAAGGTCACACATTTGATTCATTTATTATGTGGATATTTTTGCTGGAAAAAATATCTATTCAAAGGCACGATCAGTGTCTCCAGGTGCTCCTTAGTCCAACAAGTTAGTCATAAACAAATCAATGCTTCCCAAACACCTGCTCTTCGACTACAATATGTCTTACTCTTTTTATTCACCTCAGTTAGGAAGTGTTTTGTGGAGGACTAGTACTTATCTTCTGACGTTCATTACTGCCACTACAAAGTGAGTGGCCTTCAGGGCTTCTTATCCCTCTAATGTTCTTGTTACTACTCTATAACCTCTTCCATAACTGAATTCTTTATACTCCTATGGTGGCTGCTAGCAAACATGATTGGAGAGCTTACTACAGCTTTGAACAAATGTCTAAGTTTTAAGATGAATTATTCCATTTAAGAACATATTGAGGCAGGGAATATTATTATCCTGATCCAAAAAAGAAGAAGTGGAATGCACAGATATTTTAAAACTTGACCAAGATCATGCTCTTGGAGAGTGGTGTGAACCCCAGTTTCTCTGGCTGTACAATCAGTCACCTTGTATCTCTTAATGTTTATATTCAACTGAACGCTTTTAGCATTAAATTTGGACTGGTATAGTTGTGACAGCACAGTATGAGCCACACCTTCAGATGACAGTGCTGACACATTTTCTGATACCAATCATCCAAAATCAGAGCACTGTGAGATGTAAGCACATTTTGATTTTTAGAGATTTGGTACAACATCGCCTCAGTAGACTATAATAGCTCAATAAATATTCATTAGAATAACATGAAAGCAAGTTTTTTTAGGTTGTAAAAATCCTTCTTTACTATAAGGTTTTATTATATCAATTTTTTACTTCCCCCTTATCCAATGTCAATTTGTTTATTCAACTTAGCCAAAGGGCACAGCCTTTAAAGCAGGAGGTTTCAAAGTCAAATACTTACAAAGGACAGAATGGAAACAAATGCAGAAAAGCAGGCTAAGTGAGGGCTTCAGCAAAACCTCCAGGAGGGAGCAGCTGCTATTCGGCCATTGTTGTAAAGTGGTATTATAGAAGCCTCATTCTTGTCAAATCGTCCAGTGTTGTCATGAGAAGCCAGAAATCTGAATTATTAAACCTTCAGACTTTTAGATGATGAATACCTAGACAGAAAAAACTTTGATCTGTGTCGTCGAATTTTTAAAAAGCCCTGCAATTCCATGTCCTTCCAATCCTTGGTACATTCCTTAAAGACATATACACGAATGCCATTATGATCAGCAGAAGACAAAAAACAGGAGAAAACGATGGTATGACCAAAGGTTTGCGTTTCTTTATTGAACCCAACCAGCACCTGGTTTTGCACGGTCTGATAGAGAATAATGGGGATAGAACAGGCAATAGTCTTGATATGGTGAAGCTCATAGTCTAAGGCAGCACACAGACGAGCAAACAGCAATGAAAATAGTCACAGCAGGAGGAAACTCTCGGCGCTGTGGAAGCTCAGGCAAGGGACATGAGACACAGATCTAAGGAGTCAAGGGAAGCGTGCAGAGCAGCAGTGGCATCACAGAATGAGGCATGGAGCGCCCCAAGAGTGTTACTTTCAAGCCAGGTCCTTCATACAAAAGGAAGAGTAAGCTCTCCCAGCTTTGTTGATAACTGAATGTCTCCATCTGTAAATGAAACGATACTGGCCTAGAATTTTTCCTTCTCTTAAAACCCTTGTGCACAGTCTGAGCCACGATGGATAAATAAAGGTGCATGGCACAGAGAAGTGACAGGGAAATAGGAAAACTGCATCTCAAAGACAGTGACTGAAGGGAAGTGAGCAAAGCCCTAAACAGTAGAGAGGGTCAGAAAAGCAACCTAGAGAAAAGAGCAAAGCGATTCGCAAGTCCAACTTGAGAGAACCCAGTACTTCTGGGAAAAGGTAAGCAGTGGAGATTACCAGCAACAGACCAGGAATCTTAGCTTCAGGACAATTACACAGACCTCACAAGACCTAAGTCCAGTCCGGGGAGTGGGTTGGCCTGAGAGACTGCTCTGGTCCACAGAGGGACCCCCGTGCCGGAGAACTCACATTGTTACAGCAGCCACTGCCAGATGCCTTCTCCAGCTCAGGGGCTAGCAGTCAGCTGCTCACACTGCCGGAGCCTTGGGCCACCGAGCATCTCAGTGGGTAGAAGACAGCCCTCTCAGCATTCTACGGTGTCAGCATTTGCCATAACCATAAGCCCATGTTTTATCCACACTCTGGCACAGGAACTAGGAAAGGACTGCACAGTCCATGACCCTGGGGCCATGCATACTGGTATACTTTGCATACCAGTTCAAAGTATGAGCTTCACAGTCAAGTATTTATGGGGAGTTGGGAAACTCCCACTGGAATCCAGCAGTCCCAAGAACATGGCTACCAGTGGCCCCAACTTCGACCACCACCTGTGCTCACCTGGTAGGAACTCCCCAGGTATTCTCCTCCGCAGTTTATAACCTTAGGCCTATGGCTACAAGTGCAGAGTCCCAGCTTCAAGGGTGCCTGTCCATCGGGAGCTGGGAAAGATCCAGATGCTACCCACATCCCCAGGAACATGGCTATTAGTGGCGCTACCCCAGAACCACTTGATCTCACCTGGTGAGAAATGAGAAAGGTCTCCTGCCCAGCCCATAACCTCAGGATGCAGCTGCTGGTGCAAAAGCATCGGCATTGTACTTATCCAGTTGACAGCTCCAGAACTGTGGATATGACTGCCCTGAGCCTAATTCCCACCATGATCACTCCCTGCGACATTCCCCTTCATACCCTACAGCTCCAGAATCACACATGCCAAGCTACAAGATGTAGCAACACCTGTGCTTAACCTAAAGGATACTGCTCCCACCTCCTGTAAATCTAAGAGCGTGAATCAGTGTTGAAAGCCTAAACAGTACCTGCACATGCTCTGAGGACTGGGGGAGGGTCTCGTTCACAGCCCACAGTCTTGGACCACAGAGGGTAGTGCTAAAAGTCCTGGTACTTCTTGTGCCCGTCCCTTGGGACCTGGACAAGGAACCTCCTGGATTCCACATCTCTACAAACGCAGCCAACAGCACTGCAAGCCACACAGCCAACTACAGTGGTTCCATGGGAAACACGGAAGGTCCACTTTGGGTTCCAAACACTCAAGGTCACAGCTAACACTGCTACAGGCCCCAGCATCACCCATCCCCATCTCATGGGGCTTGGTAAAGGCCCGTCCCATCCCATGGCTCAGGGACTGTGACTGGTGGTGCCACAGCCCTGACTGTAACCTGGGCTTGGCACAGAGGCCTGGATTAGTCCTCTTCGCATCGGGCTCTACTGAGACTGCACCAGAAACTTCCGCAAGGCCCAGGGCAACCAGTGCTTGACTCTGTACAGTAAGGGGACACACCCATTTGGAAGTCTACGCCCTCAGAAAATCATACTAACACCTTCGTGAACAGTTGGCGTGTAGACTACTGAGGTACTCACAGTCACTGCTGATATCAATCTAAGGCAAAGAAACCCCCTAGATGCTACTCTCTTTAGCTCCCTGTAGCCACACTCAAAGTAGCTATCCAACTGATATCTGATATCCCATCTATACAAACAAAACGTTTTTCTGGGAAAGCTAACTCATAAAATTGGTAGAAACAAAGGTTATACCAGATGTAGAGATGTCAATATACAGTCGTGAAAATCTTGAAAGGAAACACTTCCAAAGAAAAATAATAATTCTGCAGAGATAGATCCCCATTTGAACAAAACCTATGAACTGCTGGAAAAATAATTCAAAATAATGATCCTAAAGTAAATCAGTGAGAGGAAATACAGTGCACATTAAAAATATAAAGAAATGAGAAAAACACTTCAGGATATGAATAAAAAATTCACCAAAAAGATAGAAATCATAAAAAATAAATAACTAAAATTCTTGGAGCTAAAAATTTTAATCAATAAAATATATAAGGGAGCTTCCAAAACAAAGTACAACAAGCAGAAGAAAGAACGTATGCATTTTGAGGTTAGATTTTAACCCAGTAAAACTGGAAGAGAGAGAGAGAGAGAGAGAGAGAGAGAGAGAGAAGAAAGGAGACAACCTATGAGAATCATGGGGAATTTTAAGCAAACATGGGAAATCTAGAAGGTAAATAAGAGTAAAAAAAATTAAAACTTAATACACAAAATAATACTTGAAAACTTCCTATGTCTTCAAAGATATATCTCGATGTAAGAAGTTCAAATGATATCAACTAGAATCAATCAAAATAGACTTTCATGAAGGCATATTATAGTCAAAATGTCAAAAGCACAAGACAGGTGCCAGGGATGTAGCTCAGTGGCACTGTGGCTGTCTGGCAAGCACAAGGTCCTGAGTTCAGTACCTGGTACTGTAAAAAAAAAAAAAAAAAAAAAAAAAAAAATGACAAGACAAAGAAGCCTAAAGATAGCAAGAAAAAAGCATGAAACCACATACAGAGGATGCCCATGAGACTCACAGCACATTTCTCAGCATATGGCAGGCCAGAAGAGAATGAGGTGACATATTCAAAACACTAAAAGAAAAAATTACTTGCCAAGAATATAACGTACAGCAAAATCATCCTTTAAAAATGAGGAAAAGCCAGGGGTATATCTTAGTGGCACAATGCCTGCCTACAAACGTGAGGCCTTGAGTTTGATTCCTGGTGCCCCCCCCAAATAAAAATAAGGACAAGACTTAGTGAGACCCTGTCATTCATAGATAAACAGATAGACAGACAGATAAGGGGGGAGGATGTAGCTCAGTGCCAAGGGCCTGAGTTCATCCCCTGTACCAGAAAAAGAAAAGGCAAGAAAAGAAGAAATAAGATAAGAAAAAAATAAGGGAATTCATCACCACCAGACCAGCTGTATAAAAAATATTTAAGAGAATCTTTGCTAGAAGCAAAGGATGATAACTACCATCATGAAAACACATGAATGTACAAAACTCACTAGATGAACAGGTATATGAAAAAGAAAGAGAATAAAACTTTATCAAGAAGAAAACTACCAAATCAAAAATAAATAATAAGAGAGGTAGAAAGCAACAAAAATATTCAAACCAACCAGAAAACAATGAACAAAATGATAAAAGAAATTCACAGCTATCCATAATACCTTTAAATGTAAATGTATTAAATTCATCAACCAAAAGGCTGTCTAAATAGAGTTTAATAAACAAGACTCATTTATGGACTGCCTATGAGAAACTCACTTCCCTGGTAAAAATATATATAGACCAGAGTCAAGGGTTAGAAAAAGATGTTTCACAAATGAAACCCAAAAGCAAACACAGGTAGCTATACTCATACCTGTGAAAGCAGACTTTACGTAAGAAAAGAGACACTGAAGGCCATTATATATTGATTAAAGGATCAACTCAGCAAGGTATGACAGTTTTAGGTACATATGCACCTAACAAGGACTACCATGTATATAAAGAAAATGTGATTAGATCTAAAGAGATCTACTAGATTCTAATGCACTACTATTTAGCAACCTATACATCCTGTTTTACTCAATGAACAGACTATCAAGAGAGAAAGTCAGCAGAGAAGCATGTGAGCTGAACGATACTATACGGCAAATGCACCTCACATTTACAGAGCTTGCATCCTGAAGCAGCAGAACATACAGTCTTCACATAAGCACAAGGAACATTCTCTAGGATATATCATATATTAATCCACAGATTAAATTCTCAATGCAATTTTAAAATTGGAATAATACATCTTCTCAGACCACAATAGAATAAAGTTACAAATCATAAAAGAGAAGAATGGAAAGTATAGAAATATATTGAATTGTGTAACATGCACCCCAATAATGAATAACTGAAGAAATTAAAAGGAGACTCCAAAGATTTCAGGAAATAAATTAAAATGACAACATAACATACCAAAAATCTGTGCAATATATCAAAAGCAGTACTAAGAGAGATGTTTATATATATTATATATTTATTATATATTTATATATTATATATTAGCTCTCAAATAAGCAACCTAATAGTGTATCTCAAAGACTTAAAAAAGAAAGAGCAAGTAAAACTCAAAATTAATAGAAGAAAAGAAAAAATAAAGAGAGCAGAAATTTTAAAAATGAAAGAAAAAACAAGAAAAATCAATGAAACAAGAGTTGGTTTTCTGAGTGGATAAAGAAATTGACAAATCTCTAGCCAGGCTAACTTAGAAATGGATAGCAAGGACAAGCCAAATACACATTGCAGCTATATGCTTAAGTGAAATAAACAGGACACCCATGTCTAAATACTGAATAGTTTCCCTGCTGTGAGAAACTGAAAGTGTAAATGAGAATCAAAAAGTATTATAGATAATATGAAATAGGAAGAAAAGGTTCAAAGGGGAAGTGGAAGGGGGAGGGAAAGGGGGAAGGAAAAGGGCAAGGAAAGAAGGGAAAGAAAAAAATATGAGACAAGGAAAAAATGGAAAAAAAAGTCCTTGTAAATAGGGAGGGCTGGAGGGGGTGAAGGGAGGGCAGGGGAATGGGGAAATAAGAAGAACCAAGATACATCATGTAAAGGTACAAATTCCCAATGATGAAAGTCATCATACTGTATACCTAAAATGTACCAACAAACTTAATGAATAAAAAAATGAGAAATGAAAAAGGTTACAACACCACAGAAATTCAAAGAATCATAGCAAATTACTATGAACAACTAGTCTAACAAACTGTAAAACAGAAAAAAATGGATGAAATCCTGCATACATGCAAAATCCTGCATCTCTACTTACCAAAAATTAAATCAAGAACTAGAAAATCTAAACAGACCCATAATGAGTAACAAAAGTGAAATAATAATGAACAGTCTCCTATCCAAGAAAATGTCCAGGACCTGATGGCTTTACAGCTGAATTCTACACAACATTTAGAGAATGAATTATAATTCTTTTAAAACTATTTTTAAAAACTGAAATGGAAGAAATTCTCCCACAGTTTTTACAAGGCCACTATTACTGTGATATCATAAACAGATGAAAATATGAGAGAGAGCGAGAGAGAATTACAGACACTTATCTCTAATGAACATAGTCGCAGAATTTTTAATGAAACACTAGCAACATAAATTCAACAGGAAAACTAAGGGAGTATGCACTACCATCGAGCATGATTCACCCAAGGCATAAAGGATGGTTCAACATATGCACATCGATAAATCATGAAACAAAACATCAACGGAATGAAAAATGGAAACTATTGGATCATTTCAACATATGCAGAAAAAGCATTTAGTAAAATTTAATATTCCTTCATGATAAAAATTTTTGACAAATGAGTTATGGAAATAATATATATCAAAATACTAAAAGCTATGTATTAAAAATCCACGGTGAATATCATACTACATGGGGAAACCTGAAAGCATATCCTCTAGGATCAGGATTAAGACAAAGATGTCACTTCATGACTTTTATTTAATATAGTATTGGAAGTCTGAGCAAAAGCAATTAGGCAAGAGAAGGAAAGAAAGGGAACTCAAGTGGGAAAGGAAGAAGCTAAATTGTCCTTCCTTGCACGACATTATTTTATTCGTGTGGGAATAGGAAAAAAAAGCTGAATAACAAAATAATCCATATTAAAAATATGTTAAAGAAATTGACTTTTCTGCAGAAAAGACACACAAATACATATTAAGGCCAACAAATGTTTGAAAAAATGCTCATCCTCACCAATCATCAGAGAAATGCAAATCAAAACTATAAGAGAAAGCGTCTCTCTCCTGTTAGAATGGCTATTATCAAAAGGACAACAAAAAAATTTCCGGTGAGGATGTTGACAAAAGAGAACTCATATACTGTTGGTGAGAATGCAAATAAGTATAGCCATTATGGAAATCAGTATAGAGATTATATCAAACAAAAACATTAAAAATAGAGCTACCATATGACCCAGCATTTGCTGAGTACATATCAAGAGGAAGTGAAATCATTGTATCAGAAAGATATCTGCATTCATGTTTATTGAACTTCTGTTTACAATAGGTACAATACATAATCAACCCATACATCCATCAGTGGATGGATGAAGGCAATATGATATATGTACATAATGGAATATTATTCAATCATTAAAAAACATGACATTCTGTCATTTGCAGCAACATGAATGGAATCGGAGGTCATTATGTTAAGGGGAATAAGCTGGCACATAAATGTCATATGTTCTAACTCATTTGCAGAAACTAATAAATCAGTCTTGTAGAAGAACAGAATGATAGTGGTCACTGGAATCTGGGAATAAGAAGAGGCTGAGGGGCAGAAAGAAGTTTAATAAGGAACAACAAAACACAGTTAGAAATCAGCTAAAAGAATCTATTAAACATTGCAAAGTGAGTACAAGAGTGCACCATTCCCAAACCATTAAAAACAATTGTTGGAAGAGACAGAATTGCTTATTAGTCTTGTTTGATTATTTTACATTGTGCACATGTATCAAATTACCATGTGGTATCTCACAAAGATGTACAAATACTGTGCCTCAATAAAAAGTAGCATCACAGCTAAAACTTTAAAAATAAGTAGAAGATTAGTCAGTATAGAATATGTATTACCTTCCATGCATGCTCCTAATTTTTATAGCATTCTCTGAAGAAATTATTATTATTATTTTTCTCATTTTACAGATGAAGAAGCTTAATTAACTTCAGGCTTGCACAAAAACTAAGTATTCAAATTAAATTTCATTTGAGTATGACTGGCTGTAAAAGCCATTTCTGTAATGATAATAATAGTAACACAATATTATTATTTACTATGTGCCAGAAATAATTCTAAATATTCTATATTGTCTGATTCCCCATTTATTTCTTGTGACAACTTGGTGAGGTGCCATTACTATTCCTATTTTTCTGGATGAGAAAACAAGAAAATTCAGTGATTTTTTTCCCATATGTTAGTGTTACACAGCTATTAAGTATAAAACCGGGATTCAAACTAAAGAATTGCTTTTAAAAAATTATTATAATAATTTTATGTACATATTTATGGGATATAGGATGAATATGTGTATAGCAATCAAATCAGAATATTTAGCATTTCCATCTACTTAACTTTCTAATTTTTTGATTATTATATAATCATTGTATATATTTACAACACAATAATGTGACTACAGTTCACAATATCCAATTGTATATTTTATCAGTAACTAGAAGAGAAGTCTTTAAACAGAAAGTCATTGATCAGGACAAAGGAGGAGTTGTCTTCATCCCTAGGCAAGAAGGTGCCAGGCAGGTTGAAGGGGTCAGTGTCTCAGGCAGAAGTAACCTCGTTTGTATACAGGTGAGGTGAGAGCGTGTATTACAGGAGGGGATTCTTTAAATTAGAATGGCTGACTTCATTAGAAAAATTATAAAACATAGTTCAATAATCAGCTGGAGTATGAAGCTGAGAGCTTCTGGTGCTTGGTATGGTTTCTGTAGTAAGTGCGTGGAGGGCTTCACAATCAGATGGGAACGGTCCAAGGAACACTAGCTCCAGGTGAATTCCATCTGCTGATGTGCCTAGGAAAATCATCTTTCTATTCCTGATGGACAGGAGTGGACATACCCCAAACCCTTGTAAATTGGAGTCTGATTTTGAAGCATCCAAGTTAACAGAGGCATCATTGCCTAATAAGGCTATTGATTTTTGGTTAATTCCACTTGGCCAAGTTTTCACCCCTCTCACCCCACCTCCTTCCCCAGAGAACATTTAGATCACTAAACCCTCTTTACAGACAGCAGCGTTCTCCTCCAGGGAATCGTGACACATAAGGCTGTAGCTCCGTGTGAAAACCCTAGGAGCTTGTCAGCATGGAATCCACTGTTCTTCCCCTTCTGCATGCAGCATTTTCAAAATGTAAAAAAGTAACAGGTTTAACGCAGAAGGAAGAAGATAAAAATCTGTTCCTCCTCCCTGCATAAAAGAGGCAAGAGTCAGGAAGACTCGTCAAAAGAGGAGAAAGCAGCTTCCCTTTTTTCTGTTTCCATGCAGATGAGGAAACAGCTTGCGTCGTCAATCAGGGTGAAGCAAACAGGTGGCGCATCCTGGCTATCTCGGTGATCTTCTTAGTTACGTTTTCATCAATATTCACCTTAACATCTCTGTTTTGTGCATTTGCTTGTGTTGATGTTTTTTGAGAAAGGGTCTCATTGTGTTACCCAGGGAGGTCTGGAACTCCTGGGCTCAAGTGATTCTCTGGCCTCCTGAGAGTCTGAGGCTACAGGTGCACGCCACAAAGCCTGGTTTGTTGGTTTGCTTTGCCTCCTATTTGTCTATGACTTTGGGGGAAATAAATTTGTTTCTGATTCATCACTACAGCCTCCACACTAATGCATAATATCGGTCACCCTGAGTATCTCTAAGCTCAATCTAAAATATTCAGTGACTCTATGAGAAACAGGCTATGGCTGTTTGGGGAAAAACATCGGGATCAAAAGGGAAAATATTCTATAAAATATTGAATTTCTGGTCATAGTAACACCGAACATTCAATTAATTAACTTCTTATCTGGCTGCTTGGCATGCAGCCTTTATTTACAAACCAATTTTTCTTGAAGTAATGTGAATGAACATTCAATTTTAATCATGAAAATCCCAAGTATTCCTAGTTATAAATTCAACTGACGTCCAAGGGAGGCAGTGTGTCTCTCTAACTAATTTTTTCATAAAACCAAGTTAAAGAAACAGGAGGCATTTTTCTTCTGGACTGGGTCTGCAAAAACCATACTGATTGTCTGTGATTAAGCAACTTACCTTTCTACTTGCTACATTTGACCTGAGGAGACAGGAACTAGCTGTCTGATTTCCCAATTTATATAACACCATGGAGGCAGCATCTATACACTCAAAATAATTCATCATAGCTAACACGTGACAAGGCACTCACCATGTGCCAGGCACTGTGCTAAGGCTTTGCCTATTATTGACGCATTTGATCAGTGTATAACTCTATGAAGAACTATGATTTTTCACGTTTCATAGGTAAGGAAATTGAAACTTTGCAATGCTAAATATATTTCCCTCATTGAATAATTAAGTGGTTAAGCCATGCATTTGTTCATTCAACAAATGTATATTGAGTGTTCATTATGAGCACAAATACTGCTTTTGGTATGTGGGATATATCAGTGTACAAAATAAGCAGGAATCCCTGACATCAGAGTTCACATTTGAGGGGAGATAGACAAACGGTGCACAATACAATGAATAGGGAGATCAAATTGAAAGGTAAGCGCTGTCCAAGAGGAGGAAGGAGGAGGAGAAAAGAAAGAAACAAACAAAGAGAAGGAAAAGAATGGAACTAGATCTTTTTTGGAAAAGGAGGGAGGACCCTAGGGCTACTCAAGGAAGCCATAAGCTGACCCAGTTGCTGCTGCTATGGAATGATGCCGAAAGGTCTGGGGAGGGTAATGGGAGGAAAGCCCTCTCCCTGCATCGCCTTAGTCTAGGCCTCCCCAAAAGGGCAGCATGATAGGGACTTGGGTCTAAGACACTTTATCTGGGGATGCTCCCTCCCACGAAGCAGGAGTGAGATAGTGGGAAGAACTAGGGGAAAGGGCTGTGGGGTGATCAATGCGTCATGAAGGTTATTGACTTTAAACAATATGAATTTAATTATTCCTACAAGAAGTATCCAGAATTTTTCCCAGAATTAAACATCTGAAGATCAGTTTAGGGTGTTTTACCTGAATACAAGCTACATGGTTCCTAGGGCCTGACAGAGAGCCTTGTGAGATAAAAGTTGTAGGGGACTGGCCAGCCCTTAGGTAGGTCACAGTCAAAACGCATGGCCCCATGTAGCAGGGTGAGGTTAAAATAAATGGTAGGTGCCTTCCTTACTGGGACAAAACACCTGACACTCGTAAGTTAAAGGAAGGGTAGGTTTTTTACCTCACAGTTGGTAGAGGTTTTGATCAACAGTCGGCTGGCTTCAAGGCAGGCCAGCATAGTAGAGGAGAAACAGTTCATGGTGCGCAGGCAGGAGGCAGTGAAGCAGGGCGCCTTCCTTTCCTTTTTTATTCCATTTAGGCTATCAGCCTACTGGTTGGTGCCACCAACACCCAGGGTGGGCCTTCCCATTATCCACTCCCAGAGCTATGTTAAGCTAATAAATGGGCTAGTCTAGTTATCGGACACCCATAATCCTGTATCAATCAATGCCCCATGATCCACCATCATAAAGCCCCCCCTATGAATGCATGAGGCTTTAGGGGGATGGCTACATATAAGACATAACATTAAGGTATGTGACGCGGGGTACACGAAGGATCTGCTATATCTACTTCCATTTTTCCTTATAACTCCCTCTGGCAAAATCTAAGAGAGAGTCCATTGCAGGAAAATATATATGTAACAGTGTTCAGTCTCCAAACTAGAATCAGTGAGCAGTATTTCAAATAGCAGATTTAAAACTGAGTCATTAATTAAACAACCAGCATAATATCTAAGTAGAGAAGCCAAATAGGCCACTGAATATAAAAACCAGGAGAAAGAGTTCAGATGAAATATACACAAAACCATGGATAATATTTAAACTTGAGACAGAATAAGACCATTAAAGGAACACATGCAGGTGGAAAGAGTGGAGTATATTTCAACTGAGCACCCCATCGTTAGGATGACTGTAAGACAGGAGGCCAACAAAACTTATTAAGAAAAACTCAGAAAGGGATGTATCCTGGAGCATGGAGAAAGTTGGATTTAACCAGGTTGTGTGTCGTGAAGCTGCACAAAAGAAAGGAGAATCAAGGCATTGATTGTAATAATCGATACTGGCTAGAGAGAAGAGCGAAGGTTCCTAGGGGAAGGATAAAAAGACTTTGGAAGAATCCATGGATTGGAAGCCCAGGAGAACCAAGAGTCGGGCTGGGGATTAAGCTCAGTGGCTCCAAGAGTCTTGTAACCCCTGAGGTCAATGAACTAAAAAAGAAGTAGGGCTAGTCAGGAAAACAGACAGATGGAATGAAAATAACTCACCGTTTATTGACCATGAAGTGAGCTTGGGAACTCTGAGTGTAAAAATTAATTCATTGAATTTTAATTAGATTGAATTTTCCTAATAATTGCTTAAGTTACAGCCGATCTCTACTGTTTAAATTTACTCAGTGACCATTTGGTAAGTTACTAACACTCCCGTGTGAAACAAGGTTAGATTATAAGGCAGGAAAAGAATACCGTTTATTTTCTCATGCATCAAGACTGAGAGAACTTCATGCTGATTTGTACGTAAGTCCCTCTTATGACCTCTACTGACCTTGGCAAAGTGCCAGGGGGATTCTGTGATTCCAAGCTGAGGCATGATTTTATAACGGGCTCAAAATATTTCCTTGGAAGAGGAAGCCAGTTTTAAGGCTCCCAAAGAATGAACATGATGCCGCTTTTGATAATTCAGGAACTCACAGTCCTGGTGCTAAGTGAAAGACTAAGAGGCAGATTTTGTTGTTTTGCACTGGCTGACCCATCCCCCAGATTTATATTCCAACAGCCATCTAACCGGTTTCCCTTCTGTACTTCTTTCATTGCAGCCTAACTCGCTTCTCGAAGTACAGTTTGATCATTGGATTTTCTACTTCTGAACCTCAAATAACTCTTGGTAGCTTAATGATATCAAATATTCATGACCTAATCTCGCTTTTTTCTTTCTTTTTTTTGGGGGGGGTCAATACTAAACACTATATACATTGAGCCAGGCACTCTTAATTTATCATCAACATTTTCCTAATTTGATGATTAATATTCACATTTTTTTCCATCTGTCATGCAGGCCCCTTTTTCTACCTCTTAGAAACATCTCATTTTAATGTGGCCATTGAGACCCAGGAAACGTTCTATCTTCTCTTCAGGCTTTAATGAAAATCGCAACTGCAAGTGACCTCTCCCACCTCAGTTTTCCTTTGTTATGCACTCCATACTTCTCCGACGTGTGGCTAGGGAGATATTTATTATTTATAGGTCACAGACTTTACAGAGAAGAAAGACAATGTACCATTTATCCCAACTTTGCGTAAGGTGGCCGAGGTGAAGTGCTGAGGGGAATCCCTAAAAGGTCTATGAATGGGAAAGATATAGAATGCAAACCACAGCATGAAGATGGAACCAAGATGGGACCACAGTGATGATGGCCCCAAAGGCTCTCAAGGTGGACTTCCTTCCCTAAATATACGACCAATGTGTTTTTTCAACAAATACAGACAGAATACTTATCACATGCAAGTATGTTTCCTGGAGATACAATTAGAGACAAGCAGGGGGCTGGTCGGGGTACAAAAAGTCCTCAAGATTACCCTCAGCTTTAATAATTCCCCACAAGGGTCACAGAACTAACAGAATACATCATTTTTAGGATTTCAGTTTATTACACCTAAGGAACGTACCCTAGAATCAGGAAAGCAGAAGGCACATAAGACAGAGTCCAGGAGAAACCATCTGGTTTCTCCCATGGGTGGCATGCAAACACAGCACTTAATTCTACAGGAAAGACTGTAAGATGACATGTACAAAGTGTCCAAAGCTTAGGAGTTTTCTTCCATGAACCAATCAAAGACTACTACTGAAGACCTTTGGAATGTGTGGGGTTGGGAAAACCCAGGCCTAATGATTTAACCCTTACTGCAAAGGTGAGATTCCATTTCCACAGTCATAAAACAAACAGACTGGATGAAGTGATTTGTTCTTAAGGGTTATGATCTTGGGTAGAGGTGTGGCACAAATTTATATATCAGAATTATCAATGAAGTCTAAGTCATGAGAACTACAGTAAAACCTGAGTGTCTAATTTTAAGAATACTCATTCCAGATTCTGACATTGACTTTTGCAGTCCAGAACCACCGAACATAATGAGGTGTTTAAAAGCCCAACCAACTTTTGGAATTCGATAATCTCATTTTGAATCTCATCTCTGCTATTCTTTAATTTTGGGAAATCATTTCCACACTTTATGTCTCAATTTGTTCATTTCTAAAATTAGAATAATAATAGTACATACCTTTTAGTGTTTTGTGTTTAAGAATTAAAGAAGTAATATGCATTTAAAACAGTTCTTAGACTGTAGTAAGGGCTATATAAAAATCTTGTATTATCTCAAAAATGTCCTACTCTAATATTCTAGTATTTCAGAAACTGGAATATAGTACCAAGGAATTCAGGAAATTTCTTCATCCTGTGGAATTACCAACTCTACCATGTTTCCCTTTTGCCTTTTCCTGTCAATCACGCTTAAGAGTTTGGAGAGTTAGCTAACAGAAGGTGACAGCCAGCATCCTATGGTGAAATACTTGCTTAGCAAATATTGATCATGACTAGTGCTTGAAAAGACTGCTCATCTCTTGCCAGTGATGCCCTCTATAATTTAGCATGTGATAATAAACAATTACAGGTTACCAGTTTCATAGGGGAAAGCCAGCCACTAAGGCTGGTTCAAATAAACCTTTTAATCAAATGCAGTCCAGTATTTAGGATTTAGTAGTTATTTAATGGCAAGTAAACTTATTAACAAAGTTAAATATAACATTTTAAAATAATATGTAATTTTACATTATTTATTGTTAGTGTAAAATGGGATAGAAATGTATAATGCTATATATATTATACAAAACATGCTATATTTTTACCTTAAAATATTATTTTAACATTTTATGGTAAACCAATTTGAAGTTTTGGCTCTGAATTCCATATTTTTATGTACCAATGCTTAAATCTGATGTCTGAAAAGATCCTCACAAAGACATGGCTGTCCATGACTTGACTAAGAAGATAGCTTAGGTCATACTACTTGATTTTATGTTGGGTTATCTGCACACAGGCAGGAATTCTCCTAGAGTCCTTAAAATAAAAGTTTGTTCAAAGAAACCAGGTCCTTAGAGATCCATTCTTGCTATCAAATCCCCACCATCTACACTTCACGTATCCCATTACCTCTCTTCTCCAGTAAACACAAATCTAGGTTCTTTCTAATGCTACTATTTGACTGTATCACTTTCCCTCATTTTATAGAAGGCAGGTCTTGCAACAGAATATGGGTCTAAGAATGAGTGTGTTCTTCTGTGTAGATGTGCATAGTACTTGAGAAAATACAACATGTTCTCCTACAAATTTATTGTGACAACCCAGGAAACTGGTAGGAATACCTAGGTGGAGAAAACACCCAGATGTGTATCTCCATGTTTTATTTCAGTGGTTCCTAAAGTGTTCTCTTGGGACCGGCACCATCAGTGCCACCTGGAAACATAGGGCAAGTGAACATTCTCAGGCCTCAGCCCAGACTTATGAAGCAGACATTCCAGGGGAAGGCTCATCCGCCTGTGCTCATACACCATGCAGGTGACAGAGGCATGGTGACATTTCAGAACCAATACCTGGGTATGTCTTAATCTTCTTTGTGCTGATTTTTTGCTTTCTTTTGATCCTGATGTGTTCTCAGTATGGTTGGCTTTTCTCTCAAGGTGCCATTTATACATAGGACAAATTTCATAGCTTAAAATATGGGACAATGGGTTTTAAAGCTCCCTAGATAATTCCCAATGTACATCCAAGGGTTTTTTCTTAAGAAAAGATGCCTCATGAAATCATTTACCCACTCTTCATGGACAGGGTCACACGACAAGCATGAAAATAGTAGATAATTAAGCAAGGGATGACAAAAATATAACTTAAATTTTATTTCAAGGTCCTCTATTTTGGCTACTCATTTGAACTAGTAAAGTTAACCCCTACAGTGACATTAGCAAATTGGAGAATTCCTGAAAGCATCAGACTATATTTCTTAAGACTAACTTTAGAAATAAGTTTTTTGTAATGGTAATTCTGTGGGATGTATCATCAAAAGAATCAGTAAGTGTGTAAGTTAGAGAAATAGAATTAGCACAGCTCCTGCCTGTTTATTATAGGATTTCTTAGAGACTTTCATATTGTTATTCTGCTAAAAAGGAATTACAGTAGTATTTCTCTAACTTTTTTCACTGGAGCTCACCATGTGGACTATTAATATTCCATGTAAATTAACAGCTTGAAGATTATTAATATTACATGTAAAAGACTTGGAAAAGCTGCCTTGTAAATGTCAAGAATTTACTGTGCAAGTAGTAAAGTACACATTTGTGGACTTTTGGCTGCTCAGCTTCTACTTTCTGAAAATATTCTGATTTCCTCTTGAAGAATTATATTTCCTTTCCTGAGTACAGTATTAGCATGCCAGTTAATCAAGATGTTTGCTATTTGAAATCAACTGTGGTCAAGGAAAGTATTAAGGGTCTATAGCATTCAATTGCCTGTAATTGTTTTCTCACTTGCATATAGAATGTTACCAGCTCTGTACCATTCTTGAAAAAAATGAGAAAATTGTCCCATAGGCATTTTCTGTTTTCCCTGATTCAGATAAGGATCCCTCTTTTGAGAAACATCCCTACAGTGAAGGACTTCCTTGAGGTTATTTTGGCCAAACCTATGCTTATCCCATAGTTAAAGCATGGGGGTATGCATGTGGCTTAAATTCAGGGAAATGATTTCTCTCTATCTGGACTTTTAATTTTGAGGTTGTAGGGGTGACGGTGAGGGGAGCAGAGAATGAATTGGTTCTCGTATGTGTTCACGACTGGTCCTTCAGCCTCCTCTTTGATTCTCCCTGCTGCTGACATCCTTCAAATGAATTTCTTAATGCTCAAATTGATCAGATAATGTCAAGTTGGCCTGTTTATAATCCATTTTATCAACCTATAACAGTAATGTCCTATATAATTATTAATTGAATAGGGTATTTTTTTGAAAAGACAGGACAGAAACAGAAAAATATAGAGCCATGATAGGTATAAAAATCAACTTTGAGACATGGCTGGAATGTGGCACCACACTTAAATCCCACCCGTATGCAGATTCCCAGCTCCATCCTTTCCTCTCAACAAACAAACTTCCGAGCTCTCCTGCCCTCTCTTTGCTGACAAAAACAGCAAACATGATGTGCTTTAATTGTGCATTTAGGTCTTTGGGTGAAAAAGCACAGGACTCCATACATTTCAAATGTACACAGCCTTAGAGAGAGGCAACATTAATCTTCAACAAATGGAAAAAGACAGGAGAAATGAAGGGGAAGGTGTCTATAGGAACAGCTGTCAGAGAATTCATCATGCTAACTGAACCTCTTGCTAGTAGCCACTTGATCGAGGAGACATTGGGAAAAGCCTGTAGAAAAGCTGATCTAAAAAGACCTAGAACATTTATTTGGATTTTTTAAGCTGACCACCTGTTGTTTTATAAGTAATTATTTGTACTTTAGCAATGAAAGGCTGTTACATTGTCAGCGGGGAAGGTTTCAATTATAACCCCATCTTGGTATTGAATGTGAGGCTCTCCTTGGAAGCCAAAATGAAAAAAATCAAGAAGAAAAAAAAATTTCCAAACCAGATGTTTGCTTTGAAATCTAATGGAGATCTCCCAATTATCCTCTCTCATTAATGAAACTGTAGAGTGTTAGCCTGTGGTTTTACAAGCAGGAGGCTGTGCCGGAAGTACCGAGTGCCAGGAGCACTTGCACAATGAGCACAATGTTGGAGCCATGATGGGGGGAATAATGAGAGTGCCAGCTCTCCCCAGACTCATCCGCAATTTCCTTAGCTTTCAGCATGACGCTCCAGCAGTTATTATTTGGATGAACTAAATGAGAAATAAGTCCCCAAATTATACTCGGTTTTCTTTGACATTTTCTATACCATAAGAAGTACTGTATATTCATCATGCTTCCTAAAACCAGAGGGTGTACTTCCCCTTCCAAGAGCAACCTAAGAAGAAGATGAAAAAATAAATCCCCCTTGCAGATCCCAATTATACACCTGTACAAAGCAACACCACCCATTTCTGGGAGAAAAAGAGTGACACATTTCAAATTAACTTTCTCAGAACAAGTTTCTTATTAAGATTTCAAAAAGTGGTTTCCTCGGGTTACCAGTAGATTTTCAAAAGCAGATTCGCTGGGAAGTAGCAACCAAGCAATTTATCTGGATTTCATACATTATACTTAACCCACATTATGTTCCTGTCATCAATTATGTTTGAAAATAACTTAAGTGAAGAGAAAATTGAATGTGAATTAGGGAATGAAGCAGTTTTCAGATCTGATATAAAAGATCTCTTCAATTTGCAAGCAGACTATTTGGAAAGTTTATTGCTACCTGAATTTCTGGTGACACGGGCTCTGTGCCAACCCAAAGAATTCAAAATGCCTGAAAAATATTTTTTCTGTTTGAGCACTTTTTCTTTCAGTTGTTCCTTTTGATGTTTATGTGTGATTCATCTTAAGGAGGATCAAAGAATCACACTAACTAAATATGAAACAATAAAGTGACATGACTACAGTTCACTTAGGCGGATTTACACCAATTTTAGAGAGATGAATACAAACTAATACATTACTATTATTCAGATTTTACCATTATTCAAAGCTGAGCATTACAGAGAGGAACTAGGCAGTACATGTAGGGCAGATGGTAGTGAAGAGAAACTAAAAGACAGTAGACCAGTTACAGCTCAAAAGAATAACAGAGGCTGGCATAGGCCACAAGGCAATTGACTTAAGGAGAAAACCATGGAGGTAAGAGATACTCATTTGACAAAGAAGTTCACAAACATTCCAGGACAAGTTGCTCTTTACAATAGGAAATTTTGTACTTATTTCACACAATGGAATTGTCTTTTAAGCATTTATTGATAAAGGAATAAAAGAAAAATGCATTTACTTTGCTGTTATATATCTAGTAATGGTAGAAAGTCTAAAACATAGCAAGTGCTTAATAATGTGTAACAAATACATATATATATAATATATATATATACACATATATAATACATAAATGTGAATTCATCTCAACAGGAATCACACTGATTTGAAAACATTACTAGGAGCACAAAGGAGATAATTATTAGGCTTATAAACAATGATCCTGTGCACACAGATTCAGTTGCCTCCTGAAGCTATGTGACAGCTCACAATATATCTCATTCCCACTGTCCATAAATTAAAAGCCATTCTTTTCACGTAGATATTTAAGAATAAAGTCATGCTTAAGAATTTCAGGCCTACTCTCTGACAGACCTACTCTTTGACAATTATGAGTTGTCATAAATCATTTTCTTCATTTCCCTTTTCACTTCTTCTTTGATCCTTTTGTAATTCAGGAATGTGAGGTTTAATTTTCACATATTTTTAATTTTCCTCCTGTTATTAATGTTTAATTTCATACCATTTGGTAAAATGATACCTGAATAATTTAAAACTACTTTAAAAATTAGGTTTACAACAACAGGAAAATAACATGACGATGATAAGTCAATACACATCAGTTATAACCATCAATGTTGATGGCCTCAATTCACCAATCAAAAAAAATAGACTGGTAGAATGGATTAAGAAGCAAAATTCAACAATATGCTGTATACAAGAAACCCACTTAATGCACAAAGAAATTCATAGACTGAAAGTAAAAGGATGAAGAACAGTTCTCCATTCGACAGGAGCCCAGAAAAAAGTGGGAGTAGTTATCTTATTTTCAGACAAAGTAGATTTCAAACCAAAACTAAGAGAGAAAAAGAAGACCACTACATCCTTGTAAAGGGAACAAGCCAAGAAGAAGAGATGACAATCATAAATATATATGCACCAAATACTAATGCCCCCAATTATACAAAACAAATATTAATGGACATGAAAAACCAAATAACCACTAACACAATTGTAGTGGAGGACCTCAATACCCCACTCTCATAAACAGAAAGATCATCTAGACAAAAAATCAACAATGAAATACTAGAAGTGAACCAAGCTTTTAAACAAATGAACTTAATAGATGTCTACACAGTATTCCACCCCACAAAATCAGAAATACATTCTTTTTGGCTGCACACAGGTCATTCTCCAAAATAGACCACATCCTAGCCCATAGAACATGTTTAAGTAAATGCAAAAGAACTGAAGTTATCCCCTGTATATTATCAGTCCATAGTGCAATTGAACTGAAGATCGATAGCATAAGAAACTGCATGAACTGCACAAACACATGGAAATTGAATAACACCCTCCTGAACAACCAATGGGTCACAGAAGAAGTTAAAGAAGAAATTACACATTTTCTACAATTAAATGATAATGCCAATACAACATAAAGGAATCTATGGGGCACAATGAAAGCAGTTCTACCAGGGAAATTCATAGCAGTAAATGCCCATGCTAGGAAAACAGAGTGAGCTCAAATAAACAACCTAATGCTGAATCTCAAGCTTCTAGAAAAAGAAGAGCAAGACAAACCCAAAACTCATACAAGGGAGGGAATTATAAAGATCAAAGCAGAAATCACTGCAATGGAGACTAAGAAAATGATAGAAAAAAAACAATGAATTGAACAGTTGGTTTTTCAAGAGAATAAATAAAATTGATAAATCCTTAGCTAACCTTAACAAAAAAGGAAAGAAAAGGGTCAAATTCAAGCAATTAGGAATGAAAAAGGTGAAGTCACAACAGACCCAGAGAAAATCCAGAGGATCATCAATACTTCAAGAACATGTATTCTAATAAAATGGAAAACACAAAAGAAATGGACAGATTCCTAGATGCATATGAATTAGCAAAGTTTAACAAAGAAGATATAAAATGTCTAAACACCCCAATTACAATCAGTGGAATTGAAAATGTAATGAAAAATTTACCAACAAAGAAAAGCTCAGGTCCTGATGGCTTCACTGCTGAATTCTTCAAGACATTTAGAAAAGAACTATTGCCACTACTCTTTAAACTCTTCAATGAAATTGAAAGGGAAGCAATACTTCCAAATTCATTCCTGGAAGTAAGTCTCACTTTGATTCCAAAAAGCAGAGAAAGATCCAACCAAAAAAGAGAACTACAGGCCAATCTCCCTAATGAACATAGATGCAAAGATCCTCAAAAAGATACTGGCAAACAGAATACAGAGAGTTATCAAAAAGATCATACACCCTGACCGAACTGGATTTATCCCAGGGATATAAGGATGGTTCAACATACATAAATCAATAAATGTAATACACTATATTAATAGAGTCAAGGACAAAAACCATATGATCATCTCAATGGATGTAGAAAAAGCATTTGACAAAATCCAACACCCATTCATGAAAAAACCCAACAGAAGATTGGAATGGAAGGTCTTTATCTCAACCTGGTAAAGGCTATCTATGAAAAACCAACACCCAACATCATAGTAAAGGCTCAAAAACTGAAAACCTTCACACTGAAATCAGGAACAAAGACAATGATGTCCACTATCACCACTCCTGTTCAATATAGTTCTGGAAACAGCCACAGCAATTCTCTCCACAGACAAGAGAGAAAAATAAAAGGAATAAAGACAGGAAAGGAAGAAATCAAATTGTTATTATTTGCTGACGATATGATCCTCTACATAGAAGACCCAAAAAAGTCCACCAAAAGACTTCTAGACTTAATTGACAGATTCAGTAGAGTAGCTGGATGCAAGGTTAATACTCAAAAATCAATTGCCTTCTTGTACACAAATAACAAACTCACTGAGAAATTAAGGAAACAATCCCTTTCACAATAGCATCTAAAAACATGAACTGTCCAGGATTCAATCTAATGAAGGAAGCAAAAGACCTCTACACTGAAAACTACAGCACTCTGAAAAAAAGAGATTGAAGAGGATATAAGAAAATGAAAAGACCTCCCTTGCTCCTGGGTAGGAAGAACCAACATAGTGAAAATGGCCATACTTCCAAAACTACTATACAGATTCAATGCAATCCCAATTGAAATCCAGACAGTATATTTCACAGAACTAGAGAAAACAATCCAAAAATTCATTTGGAGCCAGAAGAGACCTAGAATAGCAAAAGCAATTCTAGGCAACAGAGACATGGCAGGGGGTATCACAATCCCCAACTTGAAACTATACTACAAAGCCACTGTGATAAAAACAGCATGGTGCTGGCAAAGAAACAGACCTGAGGAACAGTGGAACAAATTAGAAGATGTAGAAACAACTCCAGACACACTCAGACACCTCATCTTTGACAAAGGAGCCAACTATCCTCAGTGGAGGAAACATATCCTCTTTAATAAATGGTGTTGGAAAAACTGGATTTCACCCTGCCAAAGATTAAAACTAGACCCCTGTCTTTCACCATGCACTAAACTAAAATCAAAGTGGATTAAAGATCTAAATATTAAAAGAGAAACACTTGCTGGAAGAAAAACTTGCTGGAAGATAAGTTAGGTAGAACTCTTGAAGACACTGGCATAGGAAAAGATTTATGAACAAATCCTCAGTAGCACAGGAACTAGCACAAAGAATCAGCAACTGGGATCTCATCTTATTAAAAAGCTTCTGCACCTCAAAAGAAACCACCAACAGAGCTAAGGAACAATCTACGATGTGAGAAAAAAAATTTTACTAGCTGTTCCTCAGAGAAAAGTCCACTATCTAGAATATATAAAGAACTCAAAGAAATCAGACCCCCTAAATATAAAGACCCAATTCAAAAATGGCCATCTGAAATGAGCAGACATTTCTCAAACAAAGAAGTAAAAGCAGCAAATAAATATATGAAAAAATGTCCAACATCACTGGTCCTTCGAGAGATGCAGATGAAAACAACGCTGAGATTCCACCTCAACCCAGAAAGAATGGCTGCTATCAAGAAATCAACCAACAACAAATGCTGGTGTGGTTGTGGGGAGAAAGGAACCCTTCTCCACTGTTGGAGGGAGTGCAGACTGGAGCACCCACAGTGGAAATCAGTATGGAGATACCTCAGAAAACAAGGATTAGAGGTCCTACTTGACCCAGTTATTCCTCTACTGGCTGTATTTCCAAAAGAATTAAAACAATCATACCACAGCAATATATGCATACTCATGTTTATACCAGCAGTTTGTAATAGCTAAAACTTGGAAACAGCCCAATTGTCCATCAACTGGAGACTGGATAAAGAAGATGTGATTTTTCTATAAAATGGAGTACTACTCAGCCACGAAGAATGAGCAACTAGAGACATTCACAGCTAAGTGGATACACATTGAAGCCATACTCCTAAGTAAAATAAATAGGATACATATGTGTAAATACTGAATAGTTTCCCTGGTGTGAAAAACTAAAAGTGTAAATAAGGTTCAAAATGCATAATTGATAACGTGAAATAGGAAGAAAAGGTCTAAATGAGTAGGGGAAGTGGGAAGGGTAGGGGAAAGGAAATAAAGGAAAAGAAAAAATACGAGAAGAGGAAAAAAATGGAAACAGACTCTTTGTAAGTAGGGAAGGGTGGAGGGGGTGAAGGGAGGGCAGGGGAATGGGGAAAAAATAAGAACCAAGATACATCATCTAAAGGTACAAGATCCCAACGATGAATGTAACTGTATTTTATACCTAATAAACTTAATGAAAAAAAAATAAAAGGCTTGTTTTATAGCTGAAGATGTGGTGAACATTTCATGTACCTTTGAAAATAGTGTGTAATGGATTGAATGCTCTGCATACATTTGTCAGGTCCACTTGGTCTGAAAGTGAATGGTGGAATCCATTGTTGGAATGAGTAACTGTACCACAATTGTATCATTTCCTATTTCTCACTACAGTCCTATTAATATCGGTTTTTGATATATATGTATATACACACACTCAGTGGCACCTCGGTTCACGATCTTGATTCTTTGTACAATTCTGATTGGAAACTGAGTTGAACAAGAACTGAATCAAATTTAATGGTTTGGTTCAATGTTGATGTTATGGGGAAACTTGATTTTGTTCTTCTCCAGTTTGGTTTGTGACCAGAATTGTGGTGAGAATGTATATATTTGTCATATCCGCTTTGTGAATTGATTCCTTTATCATCAGATAATGAATGGCCTTTGTGTCTTGTGACACTTTATGAGTTAAAAATCTGTGTTGTTTGATAGAAGCATAAACAACTCTTTCTTGTTTATCGTTCAACTTGGAACGTATTTTCCATCCCTTCATTTTTGCCCTTGTGTGTCTTTAATGTAATTCTTTATGGGCAGCATTTGGCATAGAGTCTTGTATTTATGACTCATTCAATTATGATTGGAAATAATCTATTTATGTTTAAAGTAATTATTGATATATAGGGATTTAATATCAGCATTTTATTGTTTTTTTCTTAGTAGATTCATTGTTTCTTTCTTGCTCATCCTCTGTGACTGGATGATTTTAACAATTTATTGTTATTTTCTGCTGCAGTCTTTCTTTGTCTTTTTATGTATAAAAAGTTCCTCTCTGTGGTTACAGTTAGGCTCACATGAAATATTTTATACCACACACTAAAACCACTACAATGAGCATCCTTCCCATTTTATGTTATTGATTTCACAATTTACATATTTTATAGCCTCTACTCATTAATAAATTATTGCCATTTTAGTTAATTTTAATTTTTCTGTCTTTTAGTTTATTATGTTAGAATTAAAAAGTGATTTACAAACTACCATGACAGTATTAGATTATTCTGAATTTCACTACATTCTCACTTTTACAATGAGTTTCATGTTGTTAATTACTGCCATTGTCTTTCAACTTAAAAGAGCTTCTTTTAGCATTACTAAGGCAGGTCTAGTGGTGATGAGCTCCCTCACCTGTTTCTTGGGAAAGTCTTTATTTTTTCTTAATTCTGAAGGACAGCTTTGGCAAGTTTTGGCAGGTTTTGTTCGTTCTTTCTTTCTCTTTCCCTCTTTCCTTCCTTCCTTTTCTTCCTCCCCCCTTCCTTCCTTCCATCCTTCCTTCCTTCCTTTTTCTTCCACTCCTTTGAATATAGCACCCTACTTTCTTCTGGCCAACAAAATTAGAAAAACTGCTGCTTTAAAAATTCTCTTTGTCTTTGAGTTTTAAGAATTTGATTGTAATATGTCTTAGTGAAGGTCTCTTTATTTTTAATCTCTTTGGGGTTCTTTGGGATCTGAACGCTCATCTTCTCTATGGACTTAAGAGTTTTTCTGTCATTATTTCTCTACATCAAATTTCCTTTCTCTTTGCTGGTTCTGAGACTCCACCACTGCATAAATGGATTTGCTTGATGGTGTCTCATAAGTGTCATCAGCTTTCTTCACTCTTTGATACTCTTCTAGTTCTTTTCATTCCTTCAATTTCAAATCATTTGTCTTCAAGATTTCTGGTTCTTTCTTTTGTTTCACCATGTTGGCTCGTGAAGGATTGTTTGGAATTTTTCAGTTTAGTCTTTATATATTTTCTTGCAGAATTTTGTTTTATTCTTTTTTATGGTTTTTATACCTTGGTAGATCTTCTCCTTTTTATTCTTGTATTGTTTTCCTGAGATACTTTAGTTGTCTGTGCCCTCCTCTAAATCACCAAGCTTCCTTTTTTTCTGAAAGGTAAAGTATTAAAAGTAATTGAGATGACCTTGTAAGATCCAGTGTTGTCTTGGAATTAAGACATTCTGTCAAGTCTTGGATCCCTTTCTTTTTTTTATAAGTACATGTTTGAGTACATAATATTTACATTAATTGCTGACACATGTCCACCGTACATCTTGATTCTTCTTTTTAATCCCCTACCCCTCCTCTCCCTCCCTGCTCCTTCCACCTCTTGGTGCCATTCCCGTTTGCAAAAGCTCTATTATCATCATCATTTTCCCTCCAAACTTTTTGAAGACAGTTATTTTGAATTGTTGTCAGGTCATAGATTTCCAGGCCTTTAATGCTAGGTACTTTGCTTTATTTTGTTTCTTTTGGTCATGTCATGTTTCTCTGACTATTCTTATTTCTTATGAAGCAACTTTGGTGTCTGTGCATTTGAAAATATTAGTACTTTATTCTGTCTTTAGAGACTGGCCTTGGCAAGAAAAGATAAAGTAGGCCATTTGACGGAGGTCACGGGCGGGCTTGATGTGGAGTCCTGGCAGGGTCAGCCTGTTGCTGGGATCCACTAAGACAAGACCACAGTTAGAGTCTGCATAAGGGGCCTAATGCCATGGGCCAAAGGGTGTGCTGGAGGTGCCTATCCTAGAAGCCTCAAGGCTATGGCTGGTAGCTGGACTGCAGACTCATCCATGGTGGCTAAGCTAGCACCGGGAAACACTTTGGGCCTGACGCCAAGGGACCAGACTCCTACAGGGGCCAGCATGCATCTCAGGCCATAGAGGATTAGTTGATGCTGGAGTTCAGCAGTCGAGCCTGGTGTTGAGGTCCGTGGCCAGATGGTGTGCTTCCTTCATGCTGTAGTCTCTTTCTCCACAGTGCACTGTGCAGGCTTTGCAGAGGGGCGACATGGGCAATGTGGCACCATTCTTCCTCCCTCTTCAATGCCTCTTTTCTAAATTCTGTGCTCCACCAAGTGCCATAATCACTTGTTCTAGTGAATTCCTTTGTTCTTTTGTTCTTGTGAAGGCGTTTTTATGCACAGTTGTTCAAACTGATGTCTGAGAATATGAGGCTTGGAAACTCCTGCAATCTTATGGACATCGCATCTTTCAATAAGACTTATTTCATGCGAACTATTTATGTTATTATTATTCCTTCATTGAGACTGATGCTTTTACAGAAAAAAAAAACTGACAAGAGGCAAATCTGGATGACTCTAGAAAGCTCATTTCTTTCCCTCTTTGAAAAAGGATTGAGCTGGTTTAGATACCAAGTCTTTCCCTTTCTAAGAAGAAAATTTCTCTATACCTGAGTACAATCAGCTTCCATGATACAAAATAAGCCTGATTTGGTATAGTATCAAAATAGTATGCTTCCTGTCATCTTTGTCCTAAAATATACATAAGGCTTATACGCTGCCATCTCCTTTGATATGCTGCTACTGATGCTTTCAGAAAGTTATGCTAGGCGGATGTCTCAGGAAATGAAATTTCAAGAGATTGCATTCACTCTATTACTTCTAACTCTTCTCCTAATAAACCCTACATTATATTTGCACCTTTAGTGCCTAAGTCATATGAGCACATCCCTTTGCACGGCAGAGTAATGCCTAACACAATGAAAATTGGAATTCCACACATCAAAGTCACATATTTTGGGATATAAAGCTCCTCAATCATAATAAGTAGATGAACACCTACTTTATTTCCCCCAAGCAGAAGATTCTAGAAGCTAGACGCTTCAAAACATTTCTAGAAAGCAGTCTCTCTGATTTCTAGCAATAAATCACCTTGGTGTCTTGTTTCCCATTTTGGAAATGACCGCTAACATGATCTCAAAGGACACTCCTAGATCTCATATTCCAAGATACTGACCCATATTCAAAGCCCTTCCCCCAAAAGCAATTTTGTTTTCAACACAGAAAAAAACACACTTAAGAATTGTAAAAGCTAAAGCACTGAATGAGGTCTTTTTGTTGTTCTTGTCTTTGATTAAATGCATTTGGAGAGAATAGCCTATCAAGAAAAATTATCAGCTTTTTGTACAAACTTCAAATGTAGAGTAGTAAAAATCTGTCAAATGCAGAATTTTATTGTGCATAAATCCATACCTTATTCGATAGTCATTAAATGGGTCTCTCACGGTTAGCAAGTATGCTCCACTTTGGCACACACAGCTTTTAATTCATGTAACCCAACATTTTCTTTAGCTGCAAGTGATTGCTTTTTTTGCCTATGGGCTTATTTCAAAAGGGCTTAGGAGAATGTTTTTCTCTGATTTAAACTTACAAGTTCAGTTATTTAAATATAGGATGCCCCCGAAATGCATATTTTTGTCAAGTTTTATAAGATAATGTGACAGGAATTATAAAGTCAACAATTTTATCAAATTTATTCACTATCAGAATCGGCTGGTTGAAATGACACCTGCCCTAGTGAGCAGGGGAGAGTCAATACGTAAACAAATACTCTGCCCGCGTGACACTTAGGGTGAACCGTTAAGTCGTTAAACCCAAACTTATTACAGTTCCCCTCCTGACAAGATGCATTTCCTCTCATCTACCTTTAAGTTCTCCATGTTAGTAGGTCTGTTCTTGTCAATTATGTTGTTAGATGTCCTTTAGGGCAACGGAAATGGTTAGAGAGTTGGAACTGGGCCTTAGTGATCTGGACTCAAGCTAAGATGCTCCAGGAGCCCTTCTGAGAAAAGATGCTGCTATATTTTAAATGTGCCCTCCCCGTTTCAATGTGCAGTACTGGGAGGTGGGGCATAGTGGGCAGCATTTGAGTCATGGGGGGCAGGGCCTTTATGAATATATTAATGCCTTTCTCACAGGATGGACCAGCTGTCATGGGAGTTTGGCCCTTTCTCTCATTCCCAGCACTTTTTCTTCTGACTTCTACCACATCAAGAAGCGGCATGAGGCCACGGCCAGATATGGCTGCCTGATCTTAGACTTATCAGACTCCTGTCTATGAGCCGAATAAACCATTTTCCTTTGTAAATTATCCATTTTCAAGTGTTCTGTTATATCAGTAGAAAAGTTATTAAGGCACAATTTGTAACTAGATGATTTATAATGGCCTGGCCAGATCTCACATTCTGTAAATCTAAATTTGAGCAGATTTATAGAAAAGCTTTTGTATTTCACCTCCCTAGGTAATGGCACAGTAAGGTAAACTGAAATCCTCAGTTCAATAGTAAGGGAAAAGAGTACGGTAAGTCCCTGACTTACAAACATTCAAGTTGCCAACTTGCAGATCAGAAGGAACATTGCATTTGGTTTCTATATGGTTTACACTGCATATTGTGTCAAAGGTATATAATACTCACTTTGTCAGACTTACGAATCAGACTTACAAGCCTTCTCCAGGAAAAGAATCGGTTCAGAAGTCGGGATTTACTGTATTTCATAAGTTGTATTCCTAGTAAGTACTTGTCATTTGCTGCATGTTTCTGCATTTGGGATATGTTGCAAATGTGTCCCTGAAGGGTTCCTGTGCTAGAAGCCTGGTCTTCAGTGTGGTGCTGATGGAGGAGGGCCCTTTAAGGGGTGAGGTCTAAGGGGAGGTCTTTAGGTAATTGCAAGTACACACATGGACTTCCTATCTGGCCATGGGCTCTCTGCTTCCCAGAGGTCCTTTGCCCACCCCCATGAGGTCATCACCAGAGCCATGCTGGTGATAGAGTCATATCCTTGAATCTCCAACATGGGGAGTGAAAAAAGTCTCTTTTCTTTGTAAAGTTAGGCTGCCTGAAGTATTGTGTTACAGTAAAATGTACGAAGGTAGATAGGATATTTCATTCAATACTCACTGTACTCCATATAAACGAATACTCACATTTTACTGATAACATTAGGGCTAAAAGTCTGAAACTACACACACTTTCAACTAGCACCTCAAAGTTAAGAACGCTGACTCTTACTGGTAAATCAAACGCTGTTTTTCAAAGCCTGATCAGGACTTCATTGTTTAATCATTCTTTGTGATTTTCATTAAATTTTAAGTTTCTTCAGCATGCTTTGGTATCCAGCATACCATGTAAGAGAAGTGTTTGTGTATGGCTATGGTTTGAATAGAGGTTGAGTGTGTCCCCTAAGACATCACACATTGAAATGTATTCCCCATTCTGAGGTATTAAGAAGGTGGAAGTTTCACCCCAGTATGGTAGTTAGAGATGGAGCCTCTAAGACATGATTAGGATTGCATAAGTCATTAGGAGACAGTCCTCACAACCCTACTCTGGTGGCATTGTGACACAGAGACCAGAAGAGACCCACACATATACACACTCCTGTCTTTTGCCATGTGATACCCTGTGCCATGCAGCAGGAAGGCCATCAGCAGATGCAGCTACCTTCAGAAGCACAAGTCAAAATAAAGCTCTTTGACTTATAAGGGACCCAGTCTGTGGTATTGTGTTATTAGCAGCAGAAGACAAAGACATATGCTAAGGAAGCTTTCCTTATTTTCAAGAGAAATATAAAGACAATCAAAACAGCAACACAACAAAAGTGACTTGGAGGCATACTGTAGTGCCAGCTATTGGTCCTAATGAATCTGTGCCTTTAGGTTATGAATTTGGAAACAGAGCATATTGCTTTCTGTTCTGTCTGAACAATAGGCCAGAAGAATGCTGAGAGTTACATTTCCTGGGTAGTTAAATGACTGTAACACTGGTCCTTCATTTTTAATGACAACAGTGATGTTTACTGGCTGTATTCCCATATATTATTTTATTTTATGGCACCGCTCTCTGGTAGGATAAATGCTACTGTTGTACCATTTCAGATAAGAAAACAAATTTACATTGTCACACACAACACACAAATGACTCAGCCAGAGTTGGCATCTTGGTTCTCTGATTCCAAATTTTATTTTTGTTCTACTTCACTAATCATAATTCCAAATCCAAAATGTTTAAACACTTGCAACCTTGGAATGAATACTTTTATGTTAATTTGATATTTTCCCATTATCTTCTTTCAAACTTACATCAAATTAATTAATTTATACATTTTTGTCTACAAAATATATCGAAGCTAGACATGCTCTTCCTCTCCTACTCCACAGCACTAAGTTAGGAATTTTTCTATCTGGAGGGAGGTCGTAAAAGGCCGGGACAGAACTTTCCAGATTAGAACACAGTGAGCCTAGGGTTGAATCCCATTATAGCCCAACACCTTGGAATAGAATGTTTTCTGCAGTCAAGCTGTTCGGTCTTTCAGTGGGTGACTGAACTCCTTGGAAGCCACAAAGAAAAAAAAAAAATCCAGTTCCTATATTTGATAAACTAGGGGCAAAAGTACCATTGCTGGACTTTAGATAAATTGCCCAAAGACAAGCTGTAACAGTTATTTGCTGTGTGGTCACAATATTTTCTATTTTATTTCCTGCATTAATCATCCTAAAATAATATACATAATTTTATTGAGTATTTATGGCATGCTAGTCACTGTATCAGAGATTTTGTATGAATTAACTCAATCCTCATACTGTAAAACTAAGAGGTAGGTACTATTATTACCCCCATTCTACAGACAGGAAAACTGGACAAGATGGTGCAGCCCAAGAGGCTTTGGACAAAGTTTATAAACCCTAAGAAACTCAATTTATTCTCTCAAGCTCAATTTCTACATTGGAAAAATGAAATTTTTAACAAACCCTGGACTGCATGGAGTATTATCAGATCTGCAAAGAAATATATTCCCACTAACAAGAAGCTTAGAGTCTAATTTTAGGCAGAAGCTTTTTATATGTAAAAATATAGAGAAGGGTAAATTTTAACAGGAAGTACAAATAAAAGTAAAATGTGACTGAAAGTAAAAATATACAGAAAAGACAGGAGGCAATGACTACTGTATCATCCTCCTGGAGATATAAAGGCTCAGGGTCCTACAGTAGAGGATCATTGATATTTGTTCAATTTAAAGTTATTTACCAAGTATTTGATGAACGGAGTTGGCGCAGGAGCTCAAAATAACTTTTCAACCCCACCTAGGGTATTCACACCCTAGAAAGAGACAGAAGGGAACCTGCTAATACTTATCTGTGTTTTGTTATAAAGATCATTTGTAAAGCTCAATAGCTGAGTTAAGTCAACTAAAAGGGGCCTGTAATAAAACAAAGTGAAATGCATTTCTGATAAAGTCTATGATTGTGAGCTAAAGGTCAGGAGGAAAGGGGCTGAAGATAGATTTGATCTTGACTCTGAAAAGTGTACATTTTCGGACTTGGCATGCAGTTAAAGGAGTAGTGTAGACCATTCCATTTGTGGGCAAGGACAGCTTTTCATTTCTATTTCTTGCCTTGGGACATGATTTATTCCCACTTCACTGTGCCATTCTAGCAATGCCACACTGCACTCATGTTAATTAACAAGCATACGGAATAATTCCGTGCCTGCCTCCTGAAGGGAGTCCAGAAAACAAGCCGAAGAGATCCAAGCCAGTAAGAGACATAAATTGCCAACTCCTAAACTAGTGTTGTCAGTATGTGGGTGAGGTTGACAAAAAGTCATTATTCTCCTATTCCTGAGTTTCTGGGATCAGTTAATTCAGTATTTCACAGACAGCTAGACAAGAGATAGAATGGAACCTGCAATTAATTAAGCATCTATTCTTTTCCAAGACCACTTCTGAAGCTCAGTATCTGAGCTAAATAAACTAAAAGGGAATTGTAATAAAAGAAAAGAAACTGGGCTTATGATAAAGTGCGTGACTGCTAGTTAATTGGAAACTTGATCTGCACTAGAAAATTGAGATAGAAGGCAAAACTTACTTAGGAATATCAGATCCCAGTTTTCCCAATTGTAAATTAGGTGTCAAGGTCAGAGTTTCTAGCTTGGTGCCAAGATTTATTCACTCTGGAATCTTTGAAGGTATCACACAGTGTCCGTTTAGTTATCTGCAATGTGAATTCTTCTAGTTGAGTTTCACATTCTCACAGCTTGTTATGAGGACGGAATGAAATCAGGCAAGGGAGGAAAGAACAGCTTGAGAATTTCACGATACATTTTTGGAAATGTGCTTCATAATTTACAATTATTCTTTCCATTTTTCTCCTATCATTTGGTTAATGATTGGTTTCTCATATTGATTTGGCTACACCTGGACAAACAAAATTAAATGGAAGCACAAAGATATGTACTTTCCAAAGATAGTCAAAAGGTTCCTCACTGATTGGCATTGCCTGCTCAGAAGACGCCACTGAAAATTTGGAAGCCACATCTGAATGTGGCATCAGCTAGCGCTGTGTGACATGGACACACCATCGAGGTAGAGAACACTGCGGGCTGGTTATGTGTCCCCTCTACCCTACTTCTGTTAATTAAATATTCTATGAAGATGCTTACATGTTTCAGAGTTGAGCCCACTAAGAGGGCATTCAGTATCTCTTGTGAATTAAATCTGTCTTCACTTTCCAACCTAACTTCTCAATGTCCTTCACGTCTTGTTTTTTAAATCACACAGGTCTAGTTTTCCACCTGTACCTGGAACTCTCCTGGCTATGCAAAGGGTCTAGTTCTTCTTTCATTAACAACTGTACTCGTTAGTTTTCCATCATCATAAAATATCTAAGATAATTAACATTTTCAAAGGAAAGGTTTATTTTGGTATTGGAGGTTCAATCCATAACTGAGGGAATCCCTTGTTTGGGCCTCCTACGAGGCAGCACATTGTGACAGATTATGTGGCAGAACAAACTGCTCACCTCAAAACCAGAAAAAAAAAAAAAAAAGAGGAACAGGAAAGGTCCAGCATCCCACAGTCTTTGCACAACCCCCAGGGACCTAAGAACCTCCCACCAGGCCCCACCTACCAGAGGTTCCTCCACCTCCCAGTAAGTGCTGATCTAGAGAATGTTGGGGGGACATTTCTCCAAATCAAAGCAATAGCTAAAGAATACTGAATGGTTAGCGGGCCAGGCACTTTTGTAACTGCTTTACGTGAATACTTAATTCTCAGATGTAATACAAAAAATCTAACAGTCTCCATTTTACCTATGAAAAAACTGAAATGTCTATGTACCAGTAATAAGAGCAGTCAAGAATCCCCTGCTGGACATGTTTAGATCTCCAATTTTGTCCAACTGGCACTTGTCCAGTGAAATCTTTTTTGATGCCCCCAGTCCCAAGTATCCTTTCCTTCTAGAGACCACCACAATCCATCTATTCTACTTGTATGATACATGTGATTTAACATTGCAATATCAGATCTGTTCAAAAATACTTACAAGGAGTGAGTCTGGCTCTGCTCACACAGGGAGTCAGGCAGTAGACTCACTATCTGCCACTGGGGAACTTATAGGCAAGTGGAGGGGACAGACATGCCAAAATGACATAATAACATAATGTAATGGATAGAATAGACACGCGCACGCGCGCACACACACACACACACACACACACAAACAGAGCTAAAACCCAAAAAGAGGGAGCCGGAAGGTTGTGTCATCTAAACTTGAGTATTGGCAACAAGGAAATACAGCAAGGACTCCTTGATTTCTGGCGTGGACAGTTGGGTCAGGGAGGGTATCATTCTCACAGGCATAATATTCAATGAGATAGGATAGTGCTAGGCTATAGGTTTCTTTTGGGACATGTGTCTTTACAGAACATGTAGTGTGACGGTTGGTCCATTTGCTTTTTAGATGTGCAATCATGAAGTTCATGTGCAAGGTCTGAGAAACTGTAAAGATTTAGGAATCATCAGTTGAGTTATTTAGGACACAAAAGTGGATAGTTCCACCCAGTCAGCAGCAATAGGTAAAAAGCAGTACTATTGAATTTTGTTTGATGCATGTCTCCTTTTGATACAGATATTAGCTCCATGACCTACCCTCTTCTATGAGGATTTTCTTCTCTGCTTCCCCTAAGGCAAGCTTATCTGCTCCTCGGCGGGACTTGGACACCACAAAGTGAAGGCAATGAAGGAGAGCAGAGACACCAACACTTACGAGTCACGCCAAGGAAAGTGAGCCTTCCAGGAACAGAGAAGGTAGAGACAGTGTGGAAGGAGAAAAATTGGAAGGAGTGAGTCATTGAATCCAAGGCAGAGACAAATTAAGAAGCATGTGGTAAATGAATGGGCAGTATTGCCAAGTGTTCAAGACTGGCAAAATATGTATGTACACTTGAATTCAGATGGAGACAGACATATCTTCATGGAGAAAGAGTATTACAACTGATATAGGTCTGGGAATGCAGTTATCAATGAAAATAGATGGTAAGAATAAATAACATTAATAATATAATAAATAATGCAGACAGAGAGAGAATGGAGATTTATAGGCTGATTCTAAAATGATATGGAAACTTAAAAGGAAAAGAACACCAGGAATGTATTTTTTAAAGGGTGGTATCATAATTTATTATAAACTAACACTAATAATAAGCTTGCTATATTGGTACATGGAGAGAAATACAGAGACCAAATTGAGAGTCAAGAAACAGAGTCTCCTGCATGTGTTACATGACGAAACACAAAGGTTATAGATATTACAATGAAGTAGGAAACCAATCATCTTTTCAAAAATTATGTTAGATCAATAGAATAACCATATGGACAAAATATATTTGAATTCCTATTTCACACCAAATGCCACATTTGATTCTAGTAAGAATGTAGATATAAATAGGAAGAAGTAAATAATAATGCTTTAGAAGCTATCTTAAGACATTAGCTTCATGACCTTGAGGGAAAAAGAATTTCTCGTACAGGACTATTTGAAATTTAAGAGCTTTCGCAATCTGGGGGAAGGGATAGTAGCTCAGTGGTAGAGTGTTTGCCTAGCCTTCATCAGGCCCTGTATTCAATCCCCAGCACATCAATGGAGCAATCTTTTAAAAAGAGTTTTTTAAAAAACCATCACAGAAAGTGAAATTTGAACAAGGGCGGGGGGAGAATATGTTTGTGATACATTTATCTGACAAGACTCACAACCAGAATACATTAAACCTCCTAAAAATGAAAAGAAAATAAAAAACGACCAGAAGGTACTTCATCAGGGAGGAACTTTAAATGATCAATAAGCACATGAAAAGATCAACTTCATTACTTACTAAGAAAATGAAAATTAAAAGCAATGAAATGCCATTACATTTCCACTAGAAAGGCTAAAATGAAAATGGCAAATAACAAGTGTTGGTAGGGACGTGGTGCAGGTGGAACTCTCACAGACTTCTGTTTCAGTTCGATGTTTTTAGAGAATGCTTTGGCAACATACACTTAAACTGAAAAGTACATATATAGATGTTAAAATTTACTTATTCAAATAACATTATTTATTTAAATTTATTCAAAATAACATTAATTCTAATAGACAAAATAGAAAAAAACCTCAAATGCCGAATGCTCAACAATAGAGCTCATAAATATACTGTATTATGGTATATCATGGTTTATATCCAGAAGTCTCCTCAAACCCTCATGTGCTCATAGGCAGGACTTTGGGGAGGTGGTTGGAACATGGGGTGTGATGCTCAGCAGTGATGAGTTTATAGCTAAATGTGATGTTGGCCTGGGAAGGTAGATCACTGGGTGAGTGGCCTGGAAGGTCTATCTCGCTCCTCTCCCTAGATCTCATGCTGCCCCCTGCCATTGTGCCATGAGCTGCTCCTCTGCCATACCCCTCTGCCAGGCTGGCCTGCCTTGGAGCCAGCTGGCTATAGACTGAATCCTCTACAAATTATGAACCAAAATAAACTTCTCATTTAAGGTGTTAGTGTCAGGTATTTTGTCCCAACAACAAGGAAAGTAACTAAGACAGGTAAATTCATACATTGGGTAGTATCTAGAAACGAAATAGAGTAATGATTACTCTATTCAACCACGTAGATGAATCTCACAAACATAACACTGAGTAAAAAGAGGCAGATGTAAAAGAATGCAGTGTGTTACCATTTAAATAAAGTTGAAAACAAACAATACTAGAATTAGGTGAGAGCTAAAATAATCTTGAATGATAGGAAGAATGGTTGAGACAGGGTGTGGGGGAAGCGTGTGGACTGCTGGCAATATTCCACAACTGGATGGATTCACAGGTGCTTTTACCTTGTACAACGTTATGATGCTGTCTATGTATGATCTGTCCATTTTTCTGAATATGTACTTCCAATGAGAGGCTGAGGAGAAAGATTGTAATTTCAGCACAGCTTGAGGAACTTAGCAAGACCCTGTGTGAAAATGTAAAAAATAATAATATAAAAATGTTTGGGGATGTTGCTCAGTATGAAAGCCTTGGACTCAATCCCCAGTACTATGGATAGAAAAGGGGGAAACAGGAAAAGAAGAAGAGGAGGAGGAGGAGGAGGAGGAGGAGGAGGAGGAGGAGGAGGAGGAGGAGGTAGAGAAGAGGGAGGAGGAGGAGGAGGTGAAGGAGAAAAAAAGAGAAGGAAAGGGGAAGAATGAAGGGAGGGAGGGAAAGAGGAAGGGAATAAAAATACATAGGAGGAGGAGGAGAAGAGAGAGAGGAGAAGAAAGAAAGAGAGAGAGAGAGATAATGAGTTTGATGGAAACATCGGTGTAGACCACACAGAATGAAAAACCCGACAACCAACAAACATACACATCTTGAGCAGAAAAGGGGACACTTTGAGCAGGTAGATGGAGCAGATGAGGACCTAAGATCTGTGTGTGCCTGATGCATTCTGACTGTCAGCTAGTGAACACAGAATAACGCTTCCATTCATTTACTCACGTTCCAATTCAAGACACATTCTGAGCACAGTTCTATGCTAATTCTTGGACCAAACTCTGGAGACTGAACAGTGCAAAAGAAGGTGAATGCTGCTTTTAAAGTGCCATAGGCTCTCTACATTGTGCATTAAATTATTGTAGTGAATAAATAGATATAAAGGATACTTGAGGCTTGAAAGCCTGATGAATTCATAGACTTTTCCTTTGTATTTATTGTATATAAATATCACCACTGGCTCCATTAAACCAGAAGTAAATGTCTAATTTTCTGCACTAGAGACAGACTTTGTAACTCCTGCTCCGTTACAGAGCTGTAAGATACATGTTTACCCAATTCTTCACATTCTGCTTGATTTCCTTCTTTGCACCATCTTCTAAATATGAAATATTACGATTTCTCTCTCAAAGAAAATGAAAACACCAAAAATATAATACAGTTCAAACTAAACATTAGAAAGTAGCTCTCTGTATTCCTCTCTCTTTCCATAGAAATCTCAATTTTCAGATGAAAGAATATGAAGTTGTGCTTCATGAATACAAATATGGATAATTACAATAAAGGCCCAGCCATCTATTTTTTTTACCAATTACATTTGTGCCTATTCATTTGGAAAGAAACATATTCCTGTAGTTTCTAAGCTCAGTGATTATTTAATAGTTCCTTCTACATCTTTTTCCAGAGTGTAATGTGCTAGCATTTGTGTGTATATATTAACATAGCAATAGTAATCTACACAAGTATTGCTCAGAGGCTTAAGAAATATACAATGAGGGAGGATTTAGTCATCATCTTCATTATGCTTTTAGATTTACAAACTATCCTATCATCATTATAGAACTTCCATCATTGTTTTATTTACTGTACGACACTATAAGCCAGGCAGTTTTATCTATATTTCATATGTCCACACACATGCACACACGCACACGCACACACACACATGCACAGTCTATCTTTGAGAAGGGGAAGACGACTAACCCAAGGTCACTTAGGCAATGGTCACAGACAACACTAGAGCCCATAATTTGCAGTTAGTGCTGTTTTTTCCACTACCCCATGGATAGTAAGATTCTGCCACAGGTTGCATCTTTCTGAGAAGCAAACTTTGAAACGGTTTGGTGTGTAGGATGTTCATGGGACAGCATCCTTGGAATTAACACTCTGTATAAAGACCAAACCTTTATAACTCTCAAAAACAAGACTGGACAGAGAGAGAAGGTGAATGTGAGGCAGAACCAGGGACATCCTTGGCCAACTCTGTAGGAAACACAGGATCTAAAACAGGCGATCAGAATTGTTTCACATTGTTCCAACATAACCAGGCCCTTAAATCCCAAACATGTCAGCCATTGCTCGTGGGCCAACAGGGAAGAATGTGACTTGGATGAAGTGATTGTATGGCTGGTGTAATCCTTATAGATGTGACCAGTGAAGGCTGGTTTCCCAGTTTCCGAGCCCACCAGTGCCCCTCCTGGAAAGCACATTGCCCTTTCATCGTCAATCTTTCCAGGGATCACCCAGGTCAATCCCATATCTTTCTGTCCTTTCAAACTCTCTGAAAATATTCTCAATAGCTTTCCAAATACCATAGAATTTGTCTGTAGCCATGTTTGTCCCTGGAGTACAAATTCATGTAGAAATCCAAGGAAACGTGGAATGAAATTGTTCTGGCTCTTCCCCTCAACATACATCATGACCCAAAAGGTGCCAGAGGTAAAGGAAACCTCTCACTTAAGAACACAGAGAGTAACACTTTTAACCTACCTCCAGGGGCAAGCTACCTGCCTGGTTTGTAGTATGGAGGAGGCTCTTGTAGGAACTTCCTAACTCTACTTACTACAAAGGTTTTCTGAAGGACTTATCTCCATGACCGCAAGTTAGACTGTTGTCTTCTGTAAATGATCTATGGTGGATCTAGTCGTCAGGCATGAATTAATTTCCTTTTCCCCAAACCTTATTTTATAATGTTTCAGTCTCCAGTAACTATTAATCTACTATGCTTACACATTTCCCCATGGAGTGGAATAACTTTCTTTGATTTATATCACACTGCAACTTCTACTAAAGAAACACTGGCAACTATTATAACTCACCATTATAATAACTAATAGTTATTTAAAACTTTATGTTCCAAGACTTCCCATGCACTACCTGATCTGGTCCTCACAATAATATTACCATGTAATAAATATAATAAAAAGACAGCTTTTACTACAAAGATTTGGGACCTCTGGAAATATGGTAAGAGCAAATGGAAGACCTTGATTCCCACCAGGTTAGGCATTAGTGACCTTCCAACCCACTTCCACTTTGCTTTTACTATAATTGGGTAAAAACTGCTCACTGCCTCTTATCTAATGTTATATTTTGGGTAGATTGATAGTATAGAAAATATGACCCCCAGTAAGAGTTCCCTGTTGGATTGGCCAAAGATGTCGTCACTAATCTGCTTCATAGCCTAAATTCTCTCTGCCCAATTCTGTTTCCTTAAATTCCCCCTCTCATGTGTTAATTTTGAGATTATGCTACCAACAAGAAATTAGAACATAGAAAACATCAAATCATTTACTACTAGGGAAAGAGGAGAATTCTAGTGATGAAATAGGAAAAGAAATCATAACTAATCAATGGAATGAAACCATCCTATCAGAAGAAGTCATGTAAGATGGCTTCTGAAATACTCCACTTCATATTAGTTGGTGTCCTTGAAGACTGAGATTTCTGTATTACTTCATTCCTGTGCTGCTGAAAGGAACACTCACTTTTAAAGAAACACCTGTACATTCTGAATATCTCTCTTGTCGCTTTTTTCCCCAATCTTCTAGGTAGCTGAATTATCCCAGGGCTTTAAAAAAAATTGCTGCGTACCTGAACCATTTGTAATTCCTAATTTTTCAGTTGTGCTTAGTAGGAAACCATTGCTACTACGCAAGGAAGATAAGACACTTTTTATGGAAGTTAGAAACATATTTCACATTTGACATAAGAAGTAGATAGGGTGGGAGACTAGAATTAATGAAGCATTCTGAATGTGCCAGGAACAAGCCTAGTTTTCTGCATGTATTGTTAATATAAAAAACACATGAGCTATGACTCCATGAAGTATAAATTGTCATTCTTATTTTCACCTGAGACTCAAAGAAATCGAACAATACAATTAGCAAGAAAGCTAAATTGGGCTCTAAACTTACATCCTTTCAATCCTGAACACATGATCTGTTGTTCACACATATAAGGCAGAGTTCTGGACTCCCAAAGTCCACACTTGCCCAGTGCTCTTTTTGCCATGTTCTTCTTTCAGTTTAACAAATCCCTCACCACCAAATGTCTCAAAGTACGATGTCCCTAAACGTTTGTCTTTTTCCAACTACTAATTCAGGATGATTTGAAATTTCTCTTACCTCAAAGGTCTCACAACTGGAGTAGAGAACAATACCTCCAGCCTGGAAGCTTTTATTAGCAATTTAATGTCAAAGTACAAAAACCTACATACAGTCTTTAGTTTGGAAAGTTCTAAGTTACTGCTTCCTGTCTTACTACTTTTGCTCCATTATTTCTTTTTTCTCCTTCCAAGATCCCAAGTACAACTATGCTAAACTATTCATAGGGCCTGCATATCCTTTTCGTTCATTGAACAATTTTCTTTCTGTTTCAGGGTACTTTATCCTGACCCTTCTTCCACTTTTCTAATCCTCCAAACATACAATGTGATTTAATTTGTGATATTATCATTTTTAGTTCTTGATTTACTATTTTGTTCATTTTTAGAGAAGCATATTTTCTGTGGAAAGTCTTCACCTTGTCATTTAATATCTTGATTGTATCAGTTACCATTACTTTAGATCCATAACTAATATCTGGATCACTTTCAGTTTCATTATGTTGTCATATCTATTTGTAAATTCTTGGTACCCAGAGCAAATAAAATATTACATGGGAAGATACTTAAAAAAACTGTTTTTTCATTGTATGAAGTTTTAGCTTTTTAAAAATTTTCTTATATATGAAAAATCAGAGGCTCTTTGGAGCCTTAGGTCATGCCAACTGCCTTCAGATATTTGCTCCTGTTTCTATCAGGCAGTGTGAGTGGGGCCACCCTGGGGTCATCCAAATGGAATTATACTCTGAGTTTATTTAGAGGGAAACTCTACTATTTTCTGAGAGTTTCTCTATTTCCAGTTCATCCTGATTGCTAAAGACAAACTTTAACTGGAAATGCTAAACATTTACTAGGAAAGTTAGTCTTTATGAACTTTGAATTACAAATTGTAAAACATTATGATACTACCAAAAGTTCTACTCAGGGTTTTAGCTTTGCATTTGCAGTTTTAATTGTTCAGTGCATCAAACAAATTAGTGGTGAATGCTCCCTCCACATCGCTGATCCTCTTTCTTTGGGATCTTGGTCATTTGAATGATATTGTTTTGGCAATGTTCCAGTAACTTTAAACATATTTTTCTATATACCTTTGATGGTATCATCAGTGGAAGCCTTGCTCTCAAAGAAGAGCATTGTTGGAAGTAGATATCTTCATGAATAAATCTAAATCTACTTTATACTAGAAGAATAAATCAGCATAGCACAGTGGGTAAAAGTGTATGTTCTGGAGTCAGACTGCCAAAGATTCAAATCTAAGTACTGCCTTTATTAACGGTGTCATTGCTCAAACAGCTTGACCTATTTGAGCCTGTTATACTAAATGCAAAGTAAGGACATTAAGGAATTGTTATACAGATGAAGTGGAACAGGGCAGGCAGAATGTTCAAGGCTTTATGTGAGACACAGTTACTGCTCAGTAAACTTGAGTTGGCATCACCATTTCTTGAATGCTACTGCTTGTTATAATTCTACCAGTTTTTCTATCATAAAAGATCCATAAAAGTCTCAGTATCTTCCCAAGCAACATTTCATTTTCACTCTATAAAAGATCTCCAATATGAAGGAGATGAAAATAGGCCAACTACACTCACTTTCAATTACACAGAAATTGAAATTTTAAGTGACCTCATCAGACAACTAAAGGTGGCAGATTTTAAATGTATATACTTGTTCATCTGAACCCAAATTTTGAATTTTTTTCATAGATCATTGGAGATGTTTTAGATCTATCTGGCTTAATGCTCTGGTTTAGGTTACACATGTCATATTTAGATTCAACACTTAAAAGTTATTTAATTGTACACTCCAAGTTTTATAAGTGGGAAAACAAAAACTCAGAAGGGGGAAAATTTTGGCTTAGTTCACACAGCAGAACTGGAGACAAAAGTTCTCAGGCTTTTCCCTACTTCAGATAGTTCCTTCTATATCAAAAATATTTGCAAATATTTGCCTACCAATAGCTATGATACTGAGCTGCAAATATCATTAATAATAGCAACACATTCTCCCCCTCCAGAGGGTAGTGACAGAGAAGTTCCTTATTCCTGACAATGATACCCTGTTATTACATTATGCCAATTTAAGCATTTTCTCATAAAATTTCAAAATTTAAGACAACATCATCTGCTCGGCCAGCAAGTAAAGTGAAAATGGATGTTTATGATGTATTAGATTCAATTACTGGTTTATTGTGTGTGGTTTGGTCTATTACAAATCAATTGAAGTAATACTAACTCGTGAACAGCCTTAGAGTGGTTTTGGCTTTGTTTTTTGTTTAATTTTGTGGATTAAGCAGTAACAATCTATAGAACAAATGACCACACTAACCTTTATTAGAAATACTAACTGAAAACATTCTGTTCAGAATTCCTTTTAGGTACTTAGATGTTACAATAATATCTTAGCCTATGCTAAGCTTGGCATAATCATTTGTTGAGAAAATAAATGTTAATGTCTGAAATCATAAAGGAAGGACTTCTTCACTTAAACTGAACACAGCCTCCCTCTTGGAAAATAACTCAGCAGCCAGAGGCTTCATGTGCAAACATGGCTGTCACAGGGACCTGCGAGGAGGCAGGTTGCTGAAGAGGCTATTCCCCAAGGCCTTTCATGCTGGGACGGGCAGGGACACTGGGCAATAGTGATTCTCCCACACAACTATTCTTTGCAACTCTTCTCATGCGTAGTCATACAAATTGTTAAGGAGGAAGCTAAAGGTTAGCAGAATCCGGGATGAAAGGACTATTTCTGGTCTTTAATCCAAGGAGTTTAGTCTTCTCTCTGTTTTCATCTTCTTTTTAAAAATCCATTTCTTCTTTCTTCTTCTCCCCTAATCAAATGCATTTTTCTAAGCATCTTCACATCAGAGTGAATCGTTTCTAAGAACTCCAGCTGAATAACCCCTTTTACTGTTGAATAATCTTCTTTCCACAATTTCAACTTTCATCTACTCTGTGAATGAAAAAGTCATTTTGACCCCTGATTTTCCACCTCTCTTCATTATATGCTACAGCTTTAATTCAGAGATTAAATTGTGCAAAGTTTGTATTTGCTGTCCTTATATCCTCTCCAAGTTGACTTCCACTTCTAGGCTTTATCTAGCAAGGCTTATCCCCAGAGATGGGATAATTATTTTTCTTTGGTACAGTTCGCCATTCTGAGTGGATAGTCCTTCTTAGCTTCCCTCAACTCATCTCTAACTTGCATCCAGAAACCTGAGACTAATGCCATATCAAAGAGGAAATAAAAATTTCCTAACCTATAATCTTCATAAATAGTAAACAACCTGTGTCTTTGTGTCCTATTCTTGAGGGAAATACATACTGCCTTTATTTTGGGAGAAGCATTCCTTGCCCTAAAAAATGAACATTTATCAAGGTAAAAGCTGACATGAGCATGGACTGAAGTGCTAAAAATAATTAGGTTATGATCTCTAAATCTTTTTTAAAAAAACAAACTTAATGAGTTATAATTCCTATCTCACATAATATACCCATTTAAAATGTGAAAGTTAACAGTTTTCAATACATCCGCAAAGCTTTACAGTCATCACCATGATCAATATTAGAGCATCTGGCTCACACCATGAAGAATCCCTGTATCTGTTAGTGGCCACTTCCCATTTCACAACCCATGAAAATTAGTCCCTTGCAGAATCTCTAGAGATAATGTTTCCAAGTGTCAAGTCTGTTCACTTATTATAAAACCACAGTCATTCACTCATTTATTATACAGCCACTAGCACACTGTGTGAAACATGAAGTCACTCACCATGACAACTTATGCCTATAAAGCAGCTCCAATGTTAAGAGTTCAGCGCAGGACCCAGGTCTTCTAATTCCCAGCTCAAGGTTCTTCCCATGATCACACTGGCTTCTTTGGGCTAAGCTGTCAAAGGTGCAAGAAATGCCTTTGACCCCAAATCCAACCCCAGATTCCTCCCAACATGTTGAGTGATGCCTGACAGTCATTGACCCCAATACCAACACCTTTATTGGCACATACAGAAAAGGGCCAAACTGTACCTGACAGAACTCTCAGTTATACCTGGGTTTCCCAGGAAAAGATAAAGGCTTCTATCCAAGAAGGGTGAAAATGAACAACCAGGGACCCTAAGGAGGCCAAAGACTCATTTCTGACTTCTCACACTGACAGAGGTCTTCGGTGAGGAAGACATGAGCTGAAATGTTTCCAAAACACTGGGCTTCAGCAACAGCATTCAGTGCCCCAGTGATGATAACCTGGTGGATAAATTGTCTTCCTGGGTCTTTCTTGCTGGAAAAGCTTTCATATTCTGTAGATCTGAAGCCATAAAAGCAAAGTTCTAAAGCAATGTACACAGGAAAGATGTAGGTCCTAGGACACTGCTGGGGAACAAGGGTGCATCTACGCAGAGCAATGGAGCAGATTTGTCCTTCCACTGGAGTAGCACTACTTTCAAATTTTAAAAAAAAGTTAACTGGACCAGGGATTTATCTCAGTGGTGCCCCACCTGCCTGGCAAGGTCCTGAGTTTGATTCCTGGTACAAAAAAGAAAAAGTCAGCTTGGTCAACGTTCCTTGAAACCATCTTGGCTGAGGTAAAAACACCATAGTAATAAAAGGTATGATCTTTGGTACATTGAAACAAGAAAAATCTGTTTCAAGCACCATGACCTTGAAAAAACTGTTCGATCTGTATAAGTTAATTTCCCCTTCTGATTATATTATGCATTGTTGAGCCATTTTGTTTTGAAAAATAGGTAGTAAAATGTATATGAAGTCCTGTTACAAAGCCTGATACCTATCAAGTAGCCAATATTATGACTATTATTGACCACATATGCAATGTGGTCTTCTCCCTTCTGTTACCGAACTGACTGGAAATTTAGTTTAGGTTAAGGAAATGGTGATTAAAGAGTTTAGTATGTTTCCCTCCAAATGCCATTAGCTAGAACCAATTCAAGAAATAGAATGCTTATCCAATGATGGAGTTCTGGCTATAAGTCAACCATTTCAGCAGCTATTTAGAGAAAGGTAGCAACACCTGAAATCACTATATCAAAGAGAATGGCTCCATGGTTTATATGTAAGAAGTAAACTAAAGACACATGATTAAAATCCTTTCTCCATTGGTCAGCCGCACTGTAGGAGATTTCAGGATGGGTCTCCATAGTGCCAAAGACCCAATATCTATATTGGTCAGCCAGTTATAGGCAGCATGGGGTAAGACATTTAACTTGTACATCTCAGCTTCCCCATTTGCTAAATGAGTTTAACTGTATCTTCACCTGAATTAATAAGCATATGTGATTCTCTCTCAAGTTTAGAGGACTGGATACAAGGACTGGAGAAAGGATAGGGTGTAAAGACTACAAGATTATCAAGAAAGAACAGAAATATCCAGGGAGAAGTTAGGATCAAAGAATATAAACAATACTATAAAAGAAAGTTTGAAAAAAATTCTTCAAAGATAGATGTGCATTTAATGGGCTTTCTTATATGGAAGAAATGAATTGCTGTGGACACGAAACTGTCACAAGAACTCTAACGCGCTATTTGTCTCAAAGACTTACTCTGCAATTCAAATGAGATAATCTGTGTGGTGACAATTTGAATGTCAGCAGTATTATTATCACAATTTTATGAGAACATTTTTTTACTCTAGAAAAAAAATCTTCATCATTTAAAAAATAAACCAGATTTCACAGCTAAAGTCAACCAGACTTTAAAATTAACACAAAGGCAAGCTGATTATTTATTATATGGCTTCTGGTCAGCAAATCTGAAGATAAGGAGAGAATGGTTTTCAGGTAAGAACCCTGTATTAGCAACCTAACTATGCCACTTAGCTACTATGTGACCTTAGGCACATAGTGCAGACTCATTCAACCTTAGTTGTATCATCTTAAAAAAAAAACTGAGATAATTATTCCTATCATAATAATTTGATTTTGTTAGGATCATATTAAAGATTTTAATATCAAAACACTTGGTAAATGGATATATTCAGTGAAAAAGCAATAATAAGTAGAATTTAAAGCTTAACCCTTCCTAAATTTCACCAGCCTTAAAATCCCTAGAAATAGTTTGTGTGATGTTGCATTCTTTTGATAAATGTGTCACATGGCCAAGCCTAAATACAAAGACAAACACATGCAGCCACACACACACACACACACACACACACACACACACTTGCATTTTAAACTGTCTATAGAGTCAGACCAATCCTCAAAGAGCAAGCGAATAAAATACATGAGTCAGCTGGCCCTAACCAATTTGATCCATGGCTATTCCTCCACAGAGGAATCTTGTCATTCTCCTACCAATTAATAAGCCCCCGTGAGCACCTGGATGGAGTACTGTACCCCCCCCCCAAAATGTTGCAGCTGGGCTGGGTGACCTCACCCCTGAGGCTATGACTTGCACTGAAAGTTGCTGTGGCGGCATCAAGGCAATTTCAGAAGGAATGCTTCCTCTCTATTATTTCTTTTTTCTTAGTATTAACAGGCTCTCCTCAGCTGACATTCTGCAGTAGGAGGAAGACAAGTGACACCCCAAGGCTCACAGCCAAATGTTTGATTGGAACATTGATGCTGAATATGTCTTCCCCGCACTGCCGTGCCCAACTTACACAGCCCCCCACCCTTTCAGCATACGGACATTTTTCAGGGAAAACCAACTTGCCGTCTTGGCTCACTCTTCGGGAAATGTCTTATGGCAACATTGAAGCCTGTTTTTGTCCCAATAAATGTCCCATGTATATCAATAATTTTAAAAATCACAGTAAATTTTCCCTAAGTTTAATTCAGTTTTTAAATTTTTTATTGGTTTGATTTACATGAACAAATTTAGAACCAGGCCTAATATAGAAGGACATGTTTATTTAAATGATTAAGGCTTAATTTTTATTATGCATTTTAAGTTGGAAAATTAATGTCTATAAGCATTATAAGCATACAAGCATATATATAAGCATATAAATTCATAAACTATAAAATGGCTAAAAAACCAAAAGCCGTTTTTCATGCTTTGCAACTGATTAAGATACAATCAGGGCTCCTTTTTCTCAAGAAAACACTTATATAAAAAAATGACAATTGGTGTTAGGGCCAAAAATAAAACATAATTGGAATCAGGGAAAGAAAAGGCCTTAGAAGAGCAGGTCAATTATAGTAAGAGTGTGCACTCTGATCAATTAGGGTAAAAGGAGCTTTCAACCAAATTACTAATTAGATTTTTCTAATTAACAAATAATAGGGGAAGTAGAACGCTGTAAAAAACATAACAGAATAGAGTTATGGGGACATCTGTTATTTCTTGTCAAGCTTCTATAGAAAATGTCTAGACAAAAGTAAATATTTCTTACTAGATAGATCTAATTTTCATTGAGTCGTTATCAAAGTTCGCTCTATTTAGCTGTTTAGATAGACATTTTTTCTTTGGTTTAAATATTACAAATGTGCTCCTCCTGATAGTATCATGTGTTCAATGACATGCACAAAGTCTGTCTCTTTTGATCTTCCTCCTTACCTTTTCTGAGGATATGATGGGCAGAGAATATCAATTACTGTCCCACATGTAGTCAAAGATTCTGTGTCCAAAGTGAGAGCTCGGTTTATCCACCTTCATGAAATGATTGATCTATTATAAATCAATTTTTGCCCTATATGAAATTGATCAGATAACATATTTTTACTTGAATTACATGTCAGATCCAGACAACCTTTCCCTTGGCTCATTTTGTACTATAAAACAACCATGATAGCTAATAGAAAAATCTTACTTTTATCCGTACCCACTCAGTATAGCAGTCAGGAGAGTTCAGCACCGAGGACAGCACCCCCAAACAATCTGCATTTTTATGCCAACAAATCATACTCATCAACACATGATCTGAGTTCTCTAGGAGCTTACAGTATTGTTTCAGAGATCACAATAGTCCATAAAAACACATTAAATATTCAATTAGTCTATAACTAATTCTATAAAATCCATAGGAGCATAGAGGAAGAGATAAAAATCCAGATACTAGGGTTTTAGGCAAGTAATTTCCTTTGCCTGAGCTGAAATTTCCCATTGTAAGATGCAAGAATTAGATTATACCAGGGATTCCTAATCAGATAAAATTTTAAAAAGCAAAGTTAGATGACCAAGATAAAATCTTAACCTTTTCTTTTGCCAAGAAAATACACGAAAAACACTTCCACCTATCACCATATTTTCTCTTTTTAGAGGAACAAAAAGAATATTTTGACACCAATAAAGGATAAAATCACCAAATTATAAAATAGCTCCTTTTAAAATAGGACACTATATCCTTTTGTTTGCTCACAAAAGGTACTGAATACTTGCTGTGTGTCATGCTGTACCTGGTAGTAGAAATGCAATGAGGAAGCCTTAGGCAAGCATGAGGTAGCATCTACTGGAGACCCATCAAGATTAAAGAATGACAACTTTGGCCTTCTAGATATTACATGATATATTTATTCACTTTACCATGGACTATTGCACCAGCATCTATTCTTGGAGTACACATTGAAAACAACTACTTTACAGGATTGCAGGTCCTGGATTCCATGGTTAATAAGGCCCATAATTTGGATCAAAAGTAAGTATGAATAAGAAAGTACCAATGTTGGTTAGAACAATTTAAACCAATATTTTCATAAAAGAATCCAAAAGGCATTTTGTTTTTATTTGGATTGGTGAGAAATGAGATGGATATGACATCACCATCCTTGCTTGGAATTCTTTTTTTTTCAATTTACTGGCCAAAGCATTATTGGTTATCAACCCCATAACTGATGTATTTTCTTCACTAATAACTCAATATGGAGATGCCATTCTAGGTTCCACAGACCAACAATAGAAAGACATGATATAAGATTTCTAGGAGATAATAGCAAAGCAATTCTTTCAATGTGCATACTTGCTTTGCCTTGGAAGATGCACTTATAAAGTTACTGGAGTGAGAATTTTTGTCCAGGTTTGTGCCAGGCATGAATGAGAAAATTAGTGAGTGTTCTGATTTCAGTCATTGTTTACTGTAATGGGTGTTTGTTTCACTATATGATAAAGGCTTTCGTAAGTGCATTCTGGGTTCCTTTACTCACAGGAAAGAGGAAAGATGGGCCAGGGATTTAGCTCAGTGGTTCCACCACCTGCCTCGCAAGCGCAAGGTCCCGAGTTTGATCCCCGATACCAAAAAAAGAAAAGAGAGAGAGCAAATAATATCCTACCACTTTCACAGTATCAATCCTTTAGCAATCAGATAGGAGACGTGGAGCTGTTTTCCTTTACCCTGGTGTGTTTCTGCAGAATCAGACATAATGTCCAGGGTTAATGGCTTACGGAAAAATTAAAATGAAAATAAGTAGAAAATATGCTCAGGCCTATGATAGAAACAGGGGTTAATGTAAGTGGATGTGTAAGATCAGAAAGTATGTATGTGGAACAAATCATATCGGCATTGAGTCATGACAGATAACTAAAAGATATGCAGTTGTCATGGAAAAGAACAGAGAGTGCAACGATGATGGTTAAATGAAAGCACATGGCAACTAAGAAGGCCATTGAAGTTGACAGAGGGAACATGAATACCTTTCTTTCAGTTCTGGTGATGGTGCTAATTCACTGAATGACATTGGGAAAATCACCTGCCTACTCTCTGCTGGACATGCTGGGGGATTAACCAACCCTGTGCCATGGTGTACATTTATATGCACTCAGGATCCAGTGGCTCCTGAGAGTCAAAACCCTGAGACCAAATAGCCCAGCATTGAGATCATGGTTCTAACAACTCACCAACAACACAGATCAACCATGTTATTTAATATCCCTGCCTAATTCTCTTAGTTTGTGAAATGCAAATAACAACAATAAAATATTATACTGTTCTTGTGAGGATTATATAAAATATCTGCATAATGCCCTTAGCTCAATGTCGGGCACACAACGCTCTTGTTGTTATTCATAGCATAGTCACCGCAGACTGGACTTTTCAGCTTGTGTCTCCATCAAACAGCAACTACTGCCAAGATTAATCTTTAGGCCCCTTTGCCTATAATCTGCCTGCACAAAATTAAAATGCAGCAGCCTGATTGAAGGGGTACACCCTTAGGGTTATCAGCAGCAGTGAAAATTAACAGCCAGCACTTTCCTCTGTGCTTGTTATTGCATGCATCGAAAATAAAAACAAATAAGGAGATAAAAGCATCTACAAACTAGAAATGACACTGAGTCAGCTACTCTATTCTTGCCCCCTTGTGCTCCCTGGCTTCAGCACTGTGCTTGAAGTCGAAGAGGTGTTAAATGCCACAGGGCTGGGAAAGACAGAGACAATTTTTACTTCTCTTAAGGAGAATATTTTCTGGTAGAAATATGAGTCAGTTCCAATGTTTTCCCTTTGGAAAGACAGGTCTCTTTTCACTATATTGAATATTTCATGAAATTCTTCCAAAGTAAAATAAATTTAATTTTATAACTATTATGTACATATTACAATTTAGGCACAGTGAATGGGGTATGAAAGAAGGAGGTGTTTATAAGATAAGACATATTCCCCTGTTCTCTCTTCCTTTGCTACCATCTAGTTATAAAGTTACATACATAGAGAGAGAGAGAGAGAGAGAGAGAGAGAGAGAGAGAGAGAGAGAGAGGATTCAGGAATTGAAAGACACTATGAGCACAGTAGCTCTCAAAGTTTGTTCCCCAATCAGAAAATCAGCACCTCATGGGAATCTGTTGGACATGTAAATTCCAAGTCCCATCTAGAATCAGGAGTTCTGGAGTGATGCCCCAAAGTCAATTTTTAGCAAGCTATCCAGGGGCCTGTGAGGCACATTCAAATTTGCAAACATTTCTCTAGCAGAATTTTGAGTTTGTCTTGAGAGAGAGTCAATTCAAACACAGGTTGTAACTTGAGTCTCTGTCACAGAATTAACGTGTGACCCATGTCTTGGTCTCTCAAGTATAAAACAGGAACAAAATACCTTTGCACTTCGGGAGCATGATCCCAACTTACTTGTATGCTTGTTTTGGACATCGTGACAATGTGGTCAGCTGAATTTTTGCTGATGCACTTTGAAGCCCATCCACATGTGTGCACCGAGAACATGTCTTTCCTGGCGGCCAGCTAATGGCTGAGTTCACAGAAAATATTGAGACAGATTCATCCTGGGAAATAAGGACAGCTCACCCTGATAATCTTGATAGACTCTGATGGATTTGCTGAATTGTCTGTATTCAGCAATCTGACATGATTCTGTCCAACATTTATCTCTCTCTTTGTTAGTCGGGTCTCATATCACAACTTCTGCAGCTTTCCTGGCTCCATCTTTATTTTCCTTTACATAGAGATTTATTTCTAATAAAATTCTCTCACCATCTTGGTGGCCATTTCACTAAGGACTCAGATTAACATACTTGTCAGCCAAACATCCATTTGAGAAAATACTCCTCAAAGGACATGTCCTCTGCCTTGAAAATGTGGGCTGATAACTCCATTTCATACTTGCCAACCACAAACACTAATCTCACTTCAATACATTTACTAGAAGAGGGTAAAGATATAAGTGGGATATTGTTACATTTTTCAGTCTTTGACCCCTGTTTTATATTATGCAGCCACTATGCAAAATAGTATAAAGGAAACTCAGAAAACTAAAAGTATAACTACTATAAGACCTAGATATCCCATCCCTGGTTATACATTCAAAAGAAATGGAAGCAGCATATGTAAGAGATAACTGCATGTCTATGTTCCCTGCAGCACTACTCAACAAGGGCTAAAATATGGAATCCGTCTATATGTTCCTCAAAAGATGGAGACAGAAAATATGGTATATATACAAAACAGAGTATGATTCAACCCTAAAAATTAGAGTCCTATCATTACAGCAAATAGACAGAACTGGAGGATGGCAGGTGAGGTCAAATAAGCCAGACACAGAAATACAAGAATCATGTGTGCTTTCTCACATACAGAAAGGAACAAAACAAGAAGAAAGAAAAAGAAAAGCAGAGAAAAGCTGTGGGAAAAAAGAAGGAAAAGATACCCTTTGGGTTTCTCACACAAGAGAAACAGTGTGATATTTGAACACCTGTGTCTGGCTTAGTTCAATGAAAACTGTGTTGTCCAGGTGCATCCAGTTACCTAAAAATGTGTCTAGTTTATCTTTCTTTATGGCAGAGTAAAGGACCAAAATGGAGGACAGATATTGAGAAGTAGGAAGAAAATATTCAAATGGGAAGTGGAATGGGGAGGAGGAGGGAGAAGGGAAGAAAGGAAAAAGGAATTAAAAAAATAAAAGAATGGAAGGAAAACAATAGAAACAAAGTTCCATAAATGGAGAGGGAAGAAGGATTGAAGGGAAGGGAGGGGAATGGGGAAAAATTATTAAGATATCTTATGTACAGGTTTAAATTCCCTATGATGAATGTGATCATTGTGTATGTCAAAAGCGTACCAATAAAATTAATTAAAAATGCAAAAGAGAGAGAGAGAAAGTAAAGGAAGGGAAGGGAAAGTTAACCTGAAAGAAACAGAGTAGTGATTACTAGGGACTGGAAAGGGTGACAGGATGGAAGAAGGTAGATGGCTATGACCAACACACTTTCTATGGAAATGTTACATGTTAACACATGAAATTAATATGTGTTAACTGAAAATTTGTTAAAAATTAAAAAGAATAAAAAGAATGAAATTTCGACTTCATCTACAGCCTACAGAAGTCACTCTGCCTGCAAATTCTGGCTAGGGTGCTGACAGCCATCTTCAAGTTGTGACCTGATCTCTCCCGTCATTTCCCCATTTCTTCACCAAGACCATGCACCTTGCCAAGGGACTTTCCTGGATAATCATTCATAATCTGCCCGAATACATGGACTATTCGTTTTCCAAGATTTCCTATGATTGCGCTCTATTTAACCATACAATTACTCGCTCCTTTATTCTATTCTAAAATGTCATACAAGAGTTAAATGTTGAAGCGCTGGAGTTAGACCTACCTGAGTATGAGGGTCATTTCATTTCCTTAGTAGCTGGCTGCTTGGACATGATCCTCTGCATAGCACTGGACTCATCGAGTTGTGCAGATTCTTCAAGGAAAATCCTCATAAAGCCTTTTGCAGACAGGCTGACAACAGTAAATGCACAACACACAGCAACTGAGACTATCCTCATCCTTACTACTTGGACAGACCAAGTGGTAGTAATATCCTTTGAACAACATACTTCGCCTTGGAGTAAGATTAATTTATCAATTTCTCAGCTTGATTTGAGGGAATGAGTGTGTATCAGTCAGTGTTTACTAGAGAAACAGATTTAATACAAGATATACGAATAGAAAAGAATTCACAAGATTGGTTTACAACGGCCACCCACAGAGTCAGGTGTAGAAGATCCAAAAGGTCTGTCTGCGCACTGGAGACTCAAAGGATCCGGTCGAAGCCCTGGAGTACCCTGTAGGGTCCTGTGCATGTCCATATCAGGAGGCCAAAGAGCCTGTGCTGAAAGACTGAGGAGTCAGAGCTGGAGCTGAAGGGTCTGTTGTGGAAACCAGGAGATAACGTCCAAGGTGAACGTGAAGACTCAAGCTCCTCGGAAGAAATGGAAGCAAACCTTCCATCTTTGTTTCCCTTTTGTGCCATTTTGGTGACAATCCTTCCTAGGTGGGCCTTTCTCACTCAAGTTGACACAATCAGTCAACCATCACTGAGAGATCAATACAGTTCTAGCTACTGCTTTTGCTGCTGCCTTAATCCTAGGACAAGATGTCCTCATATCTCCCAGGGAACTCTAAAGGAATAAACCCATCCAACTGAGAAAGTGAAATACCAGCTGGGGTCACTTCAGAGCAGAAAGCATGTCTTAATTCATCTGGTTCCATTTTGTGCTTCCCATGGTGCGTGGTGTATAGTATCGCTAAGAGACGATCAATGAAGAAGCAATTTGGTAAATATTGGGAAAGGAGATGCCTCTTTCATTTTGGGGATATATCCTTCAACATGGAAGGAATTACAATATGCATGACACCTCTACCTAGATGTTTTCTACTCATTTGCCAACTGCACAAAGAGAAGTGAAGTGACTTACATGATTGGTACTTTGGGGACAGAGAAGTTATGTCCTCTGTGCTGTCTTCAGCTTCCCTTTCTTGAGAGCCAGAGTTTTCTCTTGCCCCCACATGTCATAAGTAGAATGGTGGGTTCAGTTAGGAAACTCATTAAGCCCCTCAGCTAGGATACATTCGCTACTCTAATCTTAGCAATTGTGACACTTTTCCCTCCATCTTTGTCTTTAATTCTTTATTGATTTGGAATCTACAGGAAAGGGAAGTTTTATTTATTAGCTTCCTTTGTAGACTCCAATGACAGTTATGTTAAAAGCCAAACATAGGTTTCCCTTTGGCTCAGATAAAAATTTAAACAAAAAAATCAGCAATGCAATTAAAGATGCCTAAAAAACAGATACTCCTATTAAAATACTATTTAAATTAAATAATAAGTGGAGATGTCACCTTCACGTGACAAAATAGGATGCAATTCTGTCATGGCATTTTTTGGTACATTTTAGGTATACAATGCAGTTACATTCATCACTGGGATCTTGTACCTTTACATGATGTATCTTGGTTCTTAATTTTCTCCACTCCCCTGCCCTCTCTTCAACCCCTCCACCCATCCCTATTTACAAAGACTTGGTTTCCATTTTTTCATTTTCTCATGTTAATTCCATTCCCCTCTTGTCTTTCCCCTACCCCTCACACCTCCCTTTTAAAAAATAACATTTAGTTGTGTTGGGAAATTCTTAATGGAACAATGTTCAGTGAAAGAAGGCCTGACTCAAATAATATAAACATGTCTACACTCATAAACGCTATTAAGTTAAAAAGCATTTTAAATGTATTTGTCAATCTTTTAGAAACAAATTAGCTTTGTGTCTGTTTTCCAAAAGAGAGATTCTGGAAAGGTAACTGTTATGGCCATTCGGACTGTCTCATTCGTAACGTGAAGGGAAATGGCACTAGACTGGCTTAGGGGAGTCTGGCTATAGAAGGGTGTACCTCTTGGGGCCGCCTCCTAACTTGTCATCGGGTTATGATCTTTTCTCTGCCTCAGTTTCCATAGCTATAAAAACTATTTGGAATCTCTAAGACTGCTTCAACCTCTGACATGGTAAGACTGTATGATTTCATTACTACAAACTTCATTCTGAGTCATTGCAGCCAATAAAACTGGAAGGCTTATAATTTACCCAATTGGAGTTTTCTGACATTATCTAGTTAAGTCACTGAAACAGGTAGATGACATAGTACAGTAATTACTTCTTCTGAACATTTTCCAAATTACAAGGATGATCTAAAGAAACCATCCATACTTCCCCATACTTCTACACTTTTGATTTCTTTTTTTCTATTAACCTCATTTTTATTTTACAAGAATCTTTCTGAAAATAAAGAAAAGAAAATATGTTAATATTTTTTGATACATTATCATTGAAAATACTCAATGACTTTGTTAAGAAACAGCTTTTCAAATATTTTCCCCTGCAGATGCAGAGACACTTAAAAACCCATGGGGGAAAAACACATAAAGAAAGAAAATTGGCATCATATTGTATTTGCTTTTAAATGGGAAAAAATAATTATCCCTATTCAGTTGCTCACTGAAAATGCCATCATTTTAATTTTTTATTGTTTCTTCTTCTGACATAACTTAGCAAAATGATTTAGTTTTATTTTTCTCTCTCTGCCTGATAATTTCATGAGCTCCAGTTGTTTGGGGTGGATAATGACTCACTTCAGGTTTGGTGGCTGCTGGATTCTTCCTTCCTGAGATAGGATATTATTCTATGATGAACGTGGCCCTTACCTTCCAGATAAAAGAGAGACTAATAAAGCAGAAATAGCCATGACTCCACTTTTCCAGAAGTGAGGTCTCATATCTCATCCTGTTTTAATTAAGCAATAAGTTACATGTCAAGAGCAATTAGAATCTTGAAGGTCAAAGCTTGCTTAATTAAAAAATTGGAAAGGGCTCTCCTTGTTCAACTATTTTGAAAGCACCAAGAGACCTTTAACATCTACGTGGGGGCTCAAAGGAAATGAAGTCATAGCCAAATAGGCTAACGCTTCACATTGGAATTCAGTCTCTTGCTTCCTCCTATGGGGTTGTGTTGGCCTTCTCCACAGCCCATAATTTGGTACATAAATTGACTGTATAGTGCAAAGACTTGAGGCAGCAAACAGGCAATGTACCAAAAGAGCTATTGAATGGCAATGAGTTGCAGCACTTGTTAAGTTTAAGCAGGTGGGAAGCAGAAGTTACAAAACATTAGACCTTCGCTGCTTTTCCCCTCCAGGATAATTTCATTTTTTTCAGGTCTAGTTCGTGAAGAACTTCTATTAGAATTTTCTTAGGAACGTGATACAATACAGGTTCAATGGTCCTACCCTAAATCAGTGAATCAGAATCTCTGAGAATGGCAATGTTTCCTACATGGTTCTTATACACGCTGAAGTTTGGGGAATTACAGGTCTAGCCCATTTTCCTCATTTTATTAATGGGAATCTAAGACGCAAAAAGATGAAGCACTTTTGCTACCCACTTCGGGATCAAACCTACAACCCAGGTTTCTCACTTCATGTCCAATAAAAGCTACAGAGCAAAACTCACACAACCAAGTTTTCCCACTTCTAGGTGAAGAAGCATGCTTTGAGGGTCATTCTTGCCGTAACTATCAATTCTGTATACTGTTTTTCCCAATGACTCTGTTCTGTTAAACTTAAAATACACCTGCCATCTTCTTACACCGTAGAACTGAATGCCATTGTTCCCAACAAATGCCTGCTTCTTTGCTATCTTCTTGAAATCATATTTCTGTCATTAACCCCTGCTTTTTCTTTGAATTTTAGAAGCTGAGACATTCCTCATTTGAGAGCCTCATCCTCTAGATAGCTCTCCAATTGGGCTCCTTTTGAAACAGCCCCTCTTGCCCAGAGAACACAGGCGCCAGTTTGTAGTTGATGGTGTAATATAGTAAAGTCAGGCTACACAGACTTGAAGAACAACCACAGACCCGAGATACAAAGTTCTGGTTGCTAATCCTTCCTTAGCCATAATCTCACTTTCCAAGTGTTATTTTCTTTTTGAGCCCCTATTTATTTCTTCATGTGTAAAGGTAGGGAACAGTTCTTAAAAATATGTCCTTTTTCACTTCAGGAAAGCAGGAAAAGCACGACTCTCTACTGTCATTAACTTACATTGTTCTCAAGAAGTGTGAACAATCCGCAGATGCAGATATCTCTAATTATATCAACCTGTCAAAGAAACAGCTGTCAGTGTGTTCTCTTATTTGGCTGGTAAGGAGCTCTAAGAACCTTGTGCTTCCTGTAGTGAGAGGGGAAGAAATGAATGAGCCCCTGCAGGGACTGTTAATGTGTGGGAAGGCAGAGGAAACTAAGCACGAAAATATCACCGAAGGATTTAGACCACCTTTTGCTCTTTCTGCCCAGGCTAACGAAGCTAGGGAGAAGCAGGCTCCACAAAACTCAGTGTAGAAATGTGGCTTGCAGAACAAGAGGTTTAGTTTAAAATAAAATGTAGCTAAACAATCCAAGTTAGGTAAAGCATTGTAACGTGACTCAGAAGAAATATATGTGTGAATTTCACTTCTCATCAATGATTCCAGGGTAAAAGTAAAAACAAACAAAAAGTAACAACAAATAAGCAACTGATAGAAATATAACCTGCACATGTAATTTCCTACAAGCCATCCCCAGAGGTCAGGGAAATGCGTGGATCTACACAGGACAGAGCTAGATTTGAATTTCACCTGTCACATCTTAGTGGTACCTTTGTACAGCACTTAATGCATCTGCCTCCCTTTCTTTCTCTTAGCCTGGAACAAGTAATGCTTTTCCTACCTTCTCAGGTGGTAAACAAAGAACAAAGTTCCACAGGCAAGTATATGATGAAGTCATATTAAACTTTAAATTATTACTCTAGGAAAAGGTACAAGCTGAAAGAGTCTGGCGGTAGATTGGGATCCTACTGCTGCTTTCCCATTTCCTAAATGAGGGACCCTATACCAGTCTGAAAAATTTTTGATCCTCCATTTTAAAAACTAGGGAACAAATTCTAACTACTGTTAAAGAAAACCAGACCGGGATAGTGGTCATGAGGTCAAAGAGGCCTCAGTATAGAACTGGGCTTACTTCCAAACACAGCATAGGCAACTGGGGGTGAATACCTGAAGACTTAAAGAGCAGACTGAGGGCCATGCACAGAAAAATCGTTAAGAGATAGGGTATTTTAGCAATCCCGACTTAGCAGGATTGCTGCTACGGGCAAGTCAGGTGATCAGACGTCACCTAGGAGGTGACAGAGGATGCAGATCTGTTATGTAGCCAGGGGAATCAGCTACGAAAGATGGAAATACTGGCTAAGTGTATTAATAGGAACCTTACTAAACCCAGACTACACAAATGAAGTACACAGACGGGTGGAGGAGAAGGTTCAGAAGATTGACCAAAGTTTTGTCAAGCAAGGGATCTCTCATTATTCTGTGTGGCGTTTAGAGAACTAAATGAGATGAGTTCAAACACACTGTCTGCCTCCGAGGAACTGAGAATAAATGCCGACCATCATCACCTTCCTGGTCACCATTATTAGATTATACTTAGATTTTGCTGGACCATAAGAAAATTGACAAAGCATGAAACACTACAAATGTGTACTAGAAGTCTTATCTCAGATAATTGTCTTCTCTTACTGTTCAGGAATTGGAGGACTTGGCACCCACCAAACCAGGAGCCAAAGAATTATTCCACAGACCCTGTGGGGCTGATGTGGACAAAGAAACCCAGACCCTCTTCTGACAGTACAGATGTATCTGCATTCATGATTGGTTAATAGATTTTTCTTACTCCTTATTATCTTTCTCACTCATTCCTCTGCATGATTTTTAATTTTTTATTACATTTTTTCCTGGGGTTTTTTGGGAGGGGAGCACCAGGGATCGAACTCAGGACTTTGCACTTGCCAGGCAGTCGGGACGCCACTGAGCTACACATCCCTGGCTTTACTGTGAACCGTTACACAAATACAACAGAATATTTAAAACATACACAGGGCAAGAAGTTGAACTTCGGCTGAGGTTCAGAGATAGAGTTCTTGCCTAGCATGTGCAGGGCTCTGGGTTCAATCTTCAACACCCTAAAAACAAAATCACAAATGTACACTTAACAGGTTATTATAAAATAAAGATTGTGTGTAACCATCATCTTCATCAAAAAATAGCTATGAACAATTCTCCAAATCATTTTTCTCTCCACCTTGCTCGATTATTCTGATCAGCACGGGAGTTTTGACCTGCTCCATTTCGGACCTGGGCCGGTTCACCCCTCCTTAGGCAACCTGGTGGTCCCCCATTCCCGGGAGGTCACCATATTGATGCCGAACTTAGTGCGGACACCACTGCAGCCCAGAACTCCTGGATTTAAGCCATCCTCCCACCTCAACCTCCCAAGTAGCTGGGACTACAGGCGTGCGCCACCACGCCCATTGCTGGATTATTCTTAAACTTTTTCTTTTCTAGAGGAAATAGCGATCTGAATTTCACAGTATTCACTTCTTTGATTTTTTTATATCACCCCCTAAGCATGTATTCCTGAACAATACATTTTTCACTTTTAATAAACAGGATATTAAAGATATAATTTGAATATTTTATAATGTGCTCATTGAAAATGTATGATTTTAATACATTCACAGAATTATGTAACCATCACACTTTGTTGTTTTGGGGGGGCTTTTTGGTATTGGAGATAATTCAGAGCCTTTGCCCTGCACTACATCCCCAAGTCTTATTTTATTTTTTGTTTTGAAACGGGGTCTTAACTAAGTCACTAAGTTTCCCAGACTGGGCTGGAACTCGTGATCTTCCTGCTTCAGCCTCTCAGAATGCTAGGATTACAGGCATGTATTATTATGTCCAGCTCCACACCCACAATTTTAAAACAATTTCTACAACCTCAAGACAAAGTCTGAACTCTTTATCAGTCAACATCGCATTTCCTACTAAGCATTCCAACCCTAGATGAAACAATCTACTTTTGGTTTCCATATATTTATTCCGGACATTCCATATGAGTGGAATTATATATGTAGTCTCTGTACGTGGATTTCTTTACTTCAGAAAATAGCTTCAAGCTTCATCTAAATTTCAGCATACATCTCTCCTTCATTCTGTTGTACTACAGAATAATATTTCATTTATAAATATACCTCAGTTTACTCAATAGTTGAGACACATGCTGGTTTTTCCCAATTTTGGCTATTATGAATAACTCTGCTATGGATATTCACATACAAGCTGCTGTGTGGACAAACCGTGTATGCTCATTTCCCCTGGGTGTATGCATAGGGCTGGAATTACTGGGTCATACAGCAATTTCATCCTTCACCACTTAAGAAACTGCTAGACTATTTCTCAAAGTGGCTTAGAAACCCTTTGCAATCTCTTCTGCAAAGTATCAGGGTTCCAGCTTTTCTGTATACTAAAACTTATACTCTGGCTTTTTGATTGTGGTTATCTGAATGATGTGAACTGGTATCTCATTATGGTTTTGTTTTGCAATTATTTGATGAGTAACATTGAACATCTTTTGAAGTGTATGATATATGTATATGTGTGAATATACTTGGAGGGATGGGGATGGAGCATCTCCAGAAAAATAGCTTTCAAGGTCTCTTGATCTTTTTAAAAACTGGATTATTATTTTAGCTTTATTGTAGGAGTTTTCTACTTTTTCTAGGTAGAAGTCCCTTATCAGGTATTTAATTTGCAAATGCTAGTTTTATGCTATGAGTATCTTTTCAGTTTCTTAAAGGTAATCACTAGAAAATATTTTTTAAAATTTCTTATGAATTACAATTAATTTTTAAAATGTTGTGTTATGATTTTGGTATCTTGTCCAAGAAGGCTTTGCCTAACTTACAGTCATGAAAATTAGATCTTCTATCTTCTTCAAAAATTTTACTGTTGTAGTAAATTTGGGGAATGGTCTAAGGAAGAGGTCTAACGTTGTTATTTTGAATTTTGAGGCAGTCAATAACATTTTTGAAAAGACTATTCTAAAAAGCACTATTATTTTCACTATTGACTTACATCGGCACCTTGGTTGGCTGATTGTGAATGTGAAATTTACTTCTATAATTTTACTTCTATTACACTTTGATCTACATGCCTGTTCTTATGCCAGGAAGACATTTCTTGATTACTGTACTTTGTAGCAATGAATTTTCTCCATTATTTAACCCTGCAAGGTATTTATTTAGCCTTTATTTTTGAAAGATATTTTTGTTGGTATAAGATTCTTGGCAGACAGCTTTTTCTGGGACCACATTGCATAGGTCATCCACCCCCTCTTGGCTTCCACTGTTTGGAACAAGAAGTTGTTAATTTTACTGGAGCTATTTTGTTCATGATGAGTTCTTGCTCTCTGCTGTTTTCAGGTTTTCTGTTTGACCTTTCATATTTTTAATATGATGCGTTTATTGCTGAGTCTCTTCAGCTTATTTCTACTTGGAATTTGTTGAACTTCCTAGATGTGTAAAGCTTTTTCATGAAATCTGAAAGTTTTTGTCCACGATTAACTCACATTTCTCTACTCCTTCCCCTCTCTCTTCTCCTTCTGGTATTCCCCTTGTGTATTAGTTGATGTGCTTATTGGAGTCCCACATTTCTCCGAGGCTCTGCTCATTTTTATTCATTCCTTTTTCTTTTGTTTTTCATAATGCACAATCTTTAATTATATATCTTCAAATTTGGTGTTTCTTTTTTTGCTGTCACGTTATAGCTGCTACTGAGCACCTCTGATGCAGTTTTCATTTCTGTTATTGTATTTACTGCTCCAGAATTTCTAATTCCTTTTTAATATATTATTTATATCACTTGATTGATATTTTCTATTTAATGAAACACTATCACCATACATTTTTTTTATTATGGTTTCTTTAGCTTTTTGAACACATTAGTGTCTGCCTTGAAAATTCTGTCTGCTAATTTGATATGAGTTCTCACAAAGGCAATTTTTGTTGCCTTTTATGTTTCTTGTGTCATTTTCCACCATTTTTTCGTGTTCCATATTTTTGACTGGAAATTAGACATTATAGATAATATGTTTTGGAACAGCTCTGGGTACTGATCTTCTCTCCCCTCTCTGGTTGCTGCTCTGTTATGTGCTTGATCACTGCTCTTGGCTGCCCTGTTTTAGTGAAGTCTCCTTGCCCTCCAACATGAAACCTCTGGCACTGTTCCTCACACACCACAGCCTTGGTCATCCACAGATGACAGTGGCTTCCTTGGGGCTCTCTTTCAATGTGTCTTTCCATAATCTCAAAGCTTTGTCTCTATTGGTATCACTCCCAGCTGTTAGGCTCCACTAGTTGCCAGCTTATTACTCTGTGTTTTAGTGAATGTTCTGGGCATAAATTAAACTAGTTTGATTTCATTAAATATGTGCTTCTTTGTGCAGATAGTTTTAAAGAACATCTTTGAGGTTTCTTCTGATCCCAGAGGGTTCTATTATATCTGTCCTGCTGGGTCTCTCAAGTAAACCAGCTGGTCTACCATTTTATTTTGTTGTTTTCATGAATCTATTGGGAGCATCTCAACTGATTACTGAAATTTCCATTACTTCTGAAGGCAACTTGGACCTCCTCAGACTGTTTCAAACAAATTTAATCCCTTTGGGAAGAAATCCAAAGCTCTTTATTCTTAGAGCTTGCCTCTCTTCATGAACAAAATCTCTGAGCCACTGTTCCACAGCTGGGTCAGGAATAACAGCTTGCCACTGTCAGTGACAGTCATGCATTTGGCATAGAGGAGAACAGTAGCGTCTGGTCTCAATTTGCCTTTCTTGGCATACAAACCTTAGCCTGCAAGTAAGCTAGGGTAAAGCCAATGAAGGTCCCATATTCTGACCATGCCTCATCTGGGGTAGAGGTCCCATGAAGAAAAATGTGTCTGAGCTCTCAATCAGAAGTAATCTATCCTCTTCCCTTTATTTCACAAGTTTTCTTTAACACTATTCTTCATTTGCTGTACAACTTCCTGTGGCTTTAAATTTTTTAAATATAACTGTCAACAATTGTGGTTGTTTCACCAGGGAGCAGATCTGTGGAACTCCTCATGCTACTATTCCAGAAGATGAATCCTCAAATTCTGTGTATAATTTCATTTGACTCTCTTTTGAACTTATTATATATATCAACTTAATATATGTATTCTGGAGTTGACTTCTTTCATTCTCATTTGATTTTTAAGATTTTTCTATGCTGCTACAGCTCTCAATCATTCATTTCTCATAGTGTATAGTAAGTATACCATTTTGTAATTTTGAATCCATCATTAACCAAACTCTGATTAATTTACATCTTTCATGACTATTTCCCCACTTCTCTCCTGATGCAAGGAAGTATGAATTTCTGCGGCCTATGACCTGCAGTGGTATAATGTCCTCTATCACATTATTCAAGAGCATTTGGTTATGCTTTAGGAAATAAGAAAGACAAAAATTAAGTTTACAAATGAGTCTCTTGTGAAGAATTAATTTGCAAGACATACTAGTCTTAGACAAAGTAACAAGAAATGTGCACCAAATATACAGAAAAAGGTGGAGGACTGCACTGGTTCCTTTTGACTATCAACTTGATTGACTTGAGAAGTACTTTGGAAATTAGTAGAGCACACTTTTCTGTATGTCAGGTGGGTCACAGGGGCATAATCTTGGGAAGGATGTCTGGTCCCTGGCCCCTTTCTCTCAGGCTCTTTCCCTGTTTCTCTGTTTTCTGGCTGCCATGAGGTGAGAAGCTTCACTCTGCCATGTTCTTCTGCCATCCTGTTTCTGCCTTGGAGCAGCCAACCATGGACTGAAACCATGAGCTAAAAATAAGCCTTTCTTCCCTTAAATTGTGTAAGTCAAGTATTTCTCTCCCAACGAAAGGTGACTTATGCAAAGATAAAACAGATACTTAACATGGATGAGGCATATGAGGTCCCAAATACTCATGAGATACACACAGGTACATTATATTTACGATACACTATGAACGATGCACGTGAAGAACACAATACTCTCAAAGTCTTAAACTACTCAAACATTTATTATGGCTCCATTTGTGCTCCATTTTCCTTCTGCACAAAGCAGATAAACTCATGTTTGCTCTTCAAACAAGGTGAACCCCTGCTGTATGGAAACACGTTCTCCTTCATTTTCCTTGGAATTCAAACACCTTCCCTTTGGTCCTCCTTGTTCAAACTTAACTCTGGGTCTTGTAATTGAACACTTAGCAAGGGAGACTGAAGAAAGAAAGGGAGATGATGGGGGGGGATATGTGAACATACAGTTAACACATAACACAAAATTTAGAAAATTCAGTACTTCCTTCCTGCTTGTGCCCTATACTTCCCCTAATATCTTGATAATTTTGAAAACTGAGCTGATAAACCACATAACATAAGCATGTTAACTTTGTCTGTGAATCTGTGTTTCATGGCTTTTCACACAGAATATATTGCATCAAGGTAACCAACCACACAATTAATAAGATCTCTGGGCTGAATGATACGTGTATCTCAAACTTTAATAGAGAATGTCAGAATTATTTCCCAATATTTGTTCCAGTTTATACTCTGCCCAATGGTAGATAAGTATAATTACTGATTCCCATTCTCGGTCACACCTGCTAGTGTCAGAATTGTTCATTGTAAGTAACCTGACAAAAGTAGGTGGTGCTCCTCATGGTGTTGATTCCCATTTCTGAGGTTACTCATGAAATCAAACACTTCTTCCTGTACTCCAACTGGCTACTGGATTTTCTCTTCTACAAGTGCCTGTTTGGGGCCTTTGCAGGTTTTTACTACATTTTTCTATGGTTTTGCTATAGGTGTATATGAGTCATTTCTCTATCTTGGCAAATCCTCTAACAATTAATATATGTAGAATATCTTTTCCAAAATATGATTTGATTGTCCCCCTCTTAAAAGTCTATTTTAAGGCACTGATATCCCTAAATGTAGTCAAATTTCAACATTTTTGTTTGGAATTGTACTTATTCTACACTCTAGGAAAAAAATTACCAGTGCCCAAAATATGATGATTCTCTTGGTATTTTATAAAATTTTTGTTTTACCTTTATATTTAGATCAGTAATCCATCTGTAAGTGACATTTATGTATGATTAGAAATAGGGATCAAGTTTTATTATTTTTAATCAAGTTGTTAAAATTGTTACAGCAATATTTATCTAACAGATCATCCTTTTTCTCCTTCACACAATTAAAGAAATAGCCACATACACAGGTATCTAACTTCTAGGTTCCATTGTTTGTCCATTACTGATTTTACAACACTATCTCAGTTACTCCAGGTTCTGAATAAGTCTTGTATCATATACTCCAAATCTTCCTGCCTTGTTTCTCTATACAACTACCTTGGATGAATTTAGTCATCTGTGTTTCTGTGTATAGCTTATAATAACCCTGTCAAATTACACATTTATGCAACTAATATAAAGCCCATTAGGATTTTGATCATAATTTCATGGAACCTATAAAACATTGTGAGGACAATTCATATTTGTAATATAGTAAGTTTCTCAAGTCATGTTTATGTCATATGCTCTATTTAGTTAGTTCATTACATTTCTCATCATACTTCAAATATATCTAAGCAGATATTTCTGTACCTCTCTGTACAGGATTAACCCTGAATACTTGATATTTTTCATAATTGTTCTAAATGATGTCCATTTAAAAATTGTACTTTCACAATGTTTAGTAGATAAGTAGAATAGCTTTCTATATTCAGATTTTTGTATCTAGCTGTGTTGCTGAATTCTCTTTTTATCATTTCTACTAATCTACATGAAAATTATCTGGATTGCCTGCATGTAATTAAATGTCCATCAATATTGACGGTATGGTGTGTCTACTTCTAACCCTTGAGCTTTTCACTACTCTTTCTCACCTGAATGAACAGACTTGAATATCGGTCACAATGCCCAGAAGTGGGAGCACTGGGAATGTTGACCAATCCCAGTATCAATGAATAAGCTTCAGCATTTCATCAGTGAGAATGATGTCACTGCTGTTTTTGTAGACATGTTTTGTCAGACTAAGAATATATTTTCCTGTTCCTATTAGCTATGAGATTTTGTCACGCTTGAGTACTAAGTTTTATCAAATGGTTTATTCCAACCTATTCATACAATCATATAGTTTTCTTCTCTATTACATTAGTAACAAAAAACACACTTGTTATTGTTTAAAGATAAATATACTGGCATTACTAAAATAGACACAACATGGTCATTGTAGATTATGAGAGTCCATATTAGTGGAATCTATTTGTTGTTACTATTTAAGATCTTTAAAGCATACATTCTTAAATGAGACTAATCTGAAACTTTTATTCTTCATAAAGTTCTTGCCAACATAATAAGATATGTTGGTGAATGTACCCTTTGTGAAATTATAGGTTCTTTTTCTCTGAAATGTTAGGGAATTCCCTAGTAAAGCCACTTAGGTTTGGAGTTTATGCTACAGAAAACTTTAACTACAAATTTAATTACTTTACTGTCTATAAAATTATTCACTTTTCTTCCTTCTAGCTCAATTTTTAAGCTTTTCTTTTAAAAATTTTATTAGAATAAAGTTATTCATAAATCATTATTCTTTTAATATTTATAGCATTTACAGTGATTTTATACTTTCTGAGTTCTTATCATTTGTATTTTTATGTAGATTGACCTCATCTTGTTTTTCAAATTAAATAGTATTTCAAAGAAGCAATGTTGGTCTTTATTTGTTGTATTGAATATTTATAACTTCTTTTATTAATATCTGTTGTTATTCTCTTTTTTCTTTCTTTGAATTTATTTTACATTTCTCTTCTCTAACTTCATTCTATAAATACCCAGTTTATGAATTTTAAGCTTTATTTTTCACCAAATACATTTATAACTAGAAATTTCCCTCTAATAATTCTTCTAGATGTATTCCACAATTTTTATGTACAATATTTTGTGTGCAATATTTTGTGTTATTTGGTCAAAATATATTCTAATACTCATTGTGATCTTTGCTTTAACCTACAGGCTATTTAAGAACATGTTTTTTAAGAGCTGTGTGTGGTGGTGCATGCCTGTAATCCCAGCACTTAGAAGGCTGAGACAGGAAGACTGCTGTGAGTTCAGAGCCAGCCTGGGCTATACAGTGAGTTCAAAGTCAACCTGTACTACAGAGTGAGACCCTGTCTCAAAAGAAAAACAAAAACAAAGAATATATTTCTTAAAATCAAAATTTATAGGTTACTGGTTATTAGAATAATTTCATTAGGGCTCAGGGAAAATATTCCCTATAATTTTAAACATCTGGAATGTATTCAGACTTGCTTCATGATCAAATAAATGTCCAATGTTTACAACTATGTTACATGTGCTTAGAAAGAATATATGTCCTGCAGTTATTGGACTGCATAATGTTCTGTACTTACACAAGATCAACTTATTTAGTGATATTGTTTCTACAAATTAGACATTTAGAATTGCTGTGCTTTCTTTATGAAATAAACTTTTTAATTTCTTTATCTCTAGTAAAGTTTTTTTTACCTTCAGGTCTATTATTTCTGTTATTTACATAGCTATATAGAATTCCTTTGGTGAATGCTTTTATGAAATATCTTATCCTTCTATTTTCTACATATATATATATATATATAAAATATATTGAATTTTGAATTTATATATATAAAGTATTTCGAATTTTGGAGAAAATCTGAGCTTGTATTCTCTTTTAACTAATTCTTTTTTTTATTGTCAAAACTTGTACTTTATTTTTCTTGAGTATTTATTTTTATGCATTTTGTCACTATGCACACTAAGGTTTTTAAAGAAAGCTGAGCCACTTGGTGGTTCTAATCCCCACATAACAACCATCCCTTCAGTCTTAAGAGTTCCTTATTCCTTGTCACTTTGCCTTTGTAATGGCTTATATAAAATGAAGACCTTGGAAAATCAACATTTCCTGTGAACTCAACAGATTATCTGAGCAGTGCCCAATCCAGCAGGATTAGGCAGGAAGAACTAGTTGGAGACAAGTTATGTTATGATCTCCTAAACCAAGGTATAGCTGTGTACATGTCTAAAAGATCATACTGATTCACCATAGGAGTAAGGATCATGTAGGTTGACCGGTGCGAGGTAGGACTATTCACAGGATCGTGTGATTGTGGTAAGGGAGGCAGTACATAACATTCATAGATTAAACAACCACTTTCCTGAAAATGGTCTACATTTTAAAAAACAAAGATCTAAGTTTTTTTTAACTTTTTTTTTTTTTTTTTGGTACCGGGGATCGAACTTGGGTCCTTGCGCTTGCGCAGCGGGCAGCGAAACCACTGAGCTAAATCCCTGGCCCTTTTTAAACGTTTTTTAACTTATAAAGATTCAAGTCACTAATATGTTAGTTTTTCTGGTTTGGAAGGAAAGCAATTGGCTATGATAACGTAGAGAAGACAGCTGAACTGCACCAGTGTATTTAAGACTTTTAAATTAAAATGAGTTACCTCACCTTACAAAAATACATGTCAATATACTAAATACTCAACAAAAACCCAGTATTTGGGATATTTAAAAATACATTTCTCTTGGATAAGCACCAAAAATATCTTTAGTTCCTGTATTAACCGTGTTGAGTTATTAAGTGTAGCTAAGTTAAAATTACTTCTGATAAAAGTCACAAACTCCACCAAAATCATTAAAGATACATCCAAACAACTCTCAAATACATTTTGACATCAAGGTTAGGCAAGTCGCTTGAAAAACATAATGAGTACTACTGAGTTTCTGTACTAAGACATTTGATGTCAATTTTGTATTATGGCAATATTTTATATCTCACACAAAGGAGGCACTGGTACTTAGAAATGTAAGAAAATTATTAGAACCATTAAGACTGAGGTGAAGAATTTGTACAGCCTTCCACGATTTCAAAGAGGTAGTGATAGATACTTGTCCTCCTGGCAATATCAAATGCAGTTTCTTCCAAGCTGTTCTTCAGACTTAGTTTGATGTAAGGGTTCATCAGGAGGAATTCCAGGGTATCTTTGCTGTCTCTGTTGCCAGCAGCAAGATGCAAAGGGGTTAGGAGGCCTTTTGTTTGAGCATTGATATCTGCATCATGCTGAAGTAGGAAAGAAGCCACTGTGGTATTACTCCACTTACAAACACTGTGCAAAGGTGTCCAGCCATCCACAGTGGCTGCATGAACATCTGCCCCCTGTGCGACCAGCTCCTGGACAATATCTAAGTGTCCACTGTAGGCTGCTTGATGAAGGGGAGTATACTCTTCTTCATCCCTGGTGTTTACATGAGTGACCTTTTCAGAAAGTAATCTCTGCACTGTAGTAAGCTGATTTTTTTCAGCAGCCCAAAGAAGCAATTTGCTTGGATCTTTTCCCATTTTTTTTCTTGCAATTGATACCACTCTTTATTTTTTTCATATTGCTCCTCCTCATCTTCATCAGAATTGCCTACCCACAGGCTTTGAGTGCCAGTGGGAATAAGGTGTGCATGTGTTTCCAACAATTCAAGTTGGTTAAAGTGTTCAGAAAAGTCCGAGGAAATCTCTGGGTCTAGTTTTCCATCATCATTTACTTTCTCTCTTTCCATTCTTTCAACTATTCTACATAAAAAACATTTCAGATACTGAGAATGTAATCTTTGTCGAGATGAGTTATGTCAGCTTTATTTTATTCATCAAGACAGGCCAGGGAATCGCGTCTGCAGCCTTCCAGTGTGACTCCACTGTACCCAGCTATACACTTACTTGCTATTCACTTGCAGTTACTCTAAAATTACTCTTGACTTATATTCTTCTAGTCAGTCAAAAGACTTTAGCACAATTTAACTCTATTCACCTTCTTCCCCCAAAAGAAACTGTTGCTAGATATATTTTGTGTCCAGAGTTTTTATACCTATGAGATATTATTGTATTTGTTTGTGAGTCAGTGGTCACATAGATTTACTCACAGGTCTACAAGCTCTTGTCCTAAACTCTTGAGTGGCAGAATTTCAATTTTTCTGGAATTTGAAAAGTAATACGCTACATAACCTTGTATTACTGGTCACCTCCAGTGAGGTCTGGTGACACTCTGTAATTATGGATGCTGGAGAGAAATGTATGACTACTTGTTTTAAATGGAATAAATAGATTATAAACAGCCTCAAGTCGGTTCAGGCTAAGTTTACCACCAGGTGAGTACAGGTGAGGTCATAAAATTTAGAATTTGAATGAGAGACTAGTACCAGACCTTTCGCAGTGACTGGTTTTCAGAAGGAGTTCAACAAAGGCTGTTCCTGACCTGATTTGTCAGAGGGGAAATTTTTACCTAACTTTTTCTTTCCAACCAGACAGTGTGAGTTTTGGAAGCTGGGGCTTTAACCCTGCAAGCTCCCAACCCCGCATGTAGCTGACAGACATTTCTGCACCCACAAAGTTTATTCTGGAAAAACCGGAACAATGACATCTCAGCAGTTCAAGGTGGAACTGAGATTTGCACTCAGGATTCAAGGCTCTTAGTTCTCACTTCTAACACACCTTGACTCCAGAGTATGAAGAAAATATCCCAGTTTGATGAACTCAAGAGCTTCAAACCAGTCAATAAAGGCAAAAACCAGTCAAGAAATCAGTGAAAACATCTACACTAATGAATAATGTGGGCAAAGTTCTTAAATAGACCACTGGAAGAAGAGAAAATCAGTGTCTACCTCACCTAAATGGAGATGTAAATAATGTTTCAGCTAGAAGGTTGGACAGCCCCGTAGTTTTTATTGAGGAGTAAATTATTTTCAACAACTACCCAATATTTATTACACTAATTATACCATTACTCACATCCCTCTACTAGAATGATCCAACATGCATGCATTTTAAAATATGGAGTTGCAGAATTTCATGTCATAAATATCTCCAAAGAAAACCCATCAGATATTTTAATGGGAAAACCTTATACTCTCACTGGTTTCAAATTTCTGGGCACTAACAAGAAATAAGCTAAAGAGTTAAATCTATCCTTGATAAACGGCTTATAATCATAACATCAAAGATACACAGAAGTTGAAAGTGAATATAGGTTGTAAGACAGTCTCAAAGAGACAGATATAAATTGTTCACTGCCTTCCATATGAATTCATTTTTAACTCTATATTAATTGTTTAGGATATGTGAAACTGTTAGAAGCAGAGATGAACAATTTTAAAAAGTAGTTTTGAAGCAAAAATATCAAAGTATAAAATCACCAAGTGCTTCAATTGATAAAGAAAAATGACTGCTTTCATACGTTGATGATGGGAGAATGCATTCCTTTAATCATTTAGGAATTTAATCGAAATAGTGCAATTAACACAATTTGATATAGCAATACCACTTTGGGGAAATTTATCCTATGAAAACAAAAGAATTGTGCATAAATACATGTATGCATGCTTTTTAAGATATACTGAGTACCTCTTCTGCACTAACAAAGGCCAGACAATCCCCTTGTTTCTACATTTTTTTAATTCTAGGGGACAAAGGTGGATAATAAATATATAAGGCAAAGTCCCAGGCAGAGATAAATGCTATGTAGACACTATTTGGGCCAACATGATAATGGGCAACTTCAGAAGGGGTGAGGGAGAAAAGCTCCCTCTGAGGAACAGGTGGCTTTTCACTTGAGAACCGAGTGAGAATTCAGCCTTGAAAACACTGCAGGGATCTACGTATTTGCAGAAGTCTGATGACTCCTGAATTTCAACAGCAATGGAGTATTTAACTAGGTTGTGTTCACGTTATGAAATAGGACACAGATATCAATAGTATCCAGTTGGTATCCCCAACTTAAACATGCCTAAAACTTGACTTCTGTCCTCTCTCCTGAGAAAATTTGCTCATTTTTTAGGTCTGACTGAGCTGAGTTTCTGGCAACTCTATTCTTCCAGGTTTAGGGCTAAAGGCTGTGATACTATCCTTAGTTTTACATTTTGTCCTAAACCCCATGTTCTTCTAGTCCCTCAACAAATCCAGCTGCTCAGTCTTGAAAATATATCCAGAATTCCACCACTTTTCTATTTCCTCCCAAAGAAATTAATAGGAACCAGAATTTCTCTTTTCCAAGCCAGATTATTGCAAGTAGAAATATTACCTTAACCTTCCCCTGCCTTTCTGTGTACAAGCTGCCCATAATGCAATTCTCTGACTGACCTTAACTGATCTACCTCATGAGCCTCATTTCAGACAGGCCTGCCTCACATCTGGGAGGTCAGACCAGACCACAAAAGGACCAAGAGACATCTCAACAAATAGGCCTTGCTGGGTTTTTCCTTCTTAGCATGTTGCCGTGAGGTTGTACCTTTCTAGCCAATCACATTTCTACTTGGCTGTAAATTCTTCGTAGAATCTTAGCACAAAACTAGAGTTTTCTCTGGGTCTTTGCTTCTGAAGGCTCCTGTGTAATGTAAAACTTCAACAACATAAGTTTGATTATGCTTTTCTCTTGATAACCTGTCTTTTGTTACAGGACTGTCATTCGAGAGTGTCAGGGAGAAACAGGACCTACCTTTCTGCACTGAGCCATCATTAGGATACAAGGCCCACGAAAAGCTGGTTTTATTTGCTGTGTTCTCTCAGCATCCCCAGTGCCTACAACAGTCCTTGAGTCATGATAAATGTTGATAAGCATTAACTGAATCCGTGAATAAATGCACTGTTAAAACATTCACGGATTATTGATATGTATGTGTGTGTACATGGATGGTTGGTTTTGGAGGACATACATCAAACTATCGTGCTGCTTCCATGAGGAATAGGATCAGAGGCAATGAGGCAGCTAATAAGGCTTTTCCTTAAGCATCTCCAGACTGATTCAGTTCTTATTATATGACTTATATTTGTGACTTCTTTGAATAACAATTCAATTTTTTAAAGCATATTAATGTTGGCAAGAAAATGTACTTAAAACCCTTTAATCCAAAGATTAATTCATGTCTCCCCTTTTTATCATGGCTACCAAGTTTGCAATGGAAAGCACGCAAATATTCAGGCTTGGTAGCCGTTTATACCATAGAAGATCTAAAAATTCATTGTATTCAGAGTTTCCCAGGCTTCCTCAGCAAACGGAGAACCTCCACCTCGTGGGAGCAACAGCCCTCACCCGGAGAGGGTGTTTTCCTACTTTGATTGATTCTACCATCGGGGAATGTTTTAAGAAAGCTGAAAAGCCATGACTAACCAGCCCCACCCCATGAAGAAACCTAAATAAACATAGAAACCTAAGGGGAGAGCAGGGCTGAGGAACACCCTCCTTGGCATTCCCCCAAGGAGCTCCTGAGAAGAGAGCTGAATACAGGTTTTAAGGGCGAAAGAGTATGTGGGCAGGAAGGGGAAGACAGAAGCCTGTTAAGTTTCGAAGACAGGTGAAGGAATGTTTGAAAGAAATGAGACAAGATAACCGCCCTCAATTATATTAAAGGACCAAGTTGGCTTTTCCGTGAAGTTCCAGAGAAGATCAGTAAGATTCGTGGAGGGAAGGCTTAAGCAAACAACTTAATATTAGGAAAAATAAACTGGCCAGCAGTGAAATGGATTGCCAGGCGTAACGTCAAACCTGCTGTCACTGGAAGAATTCACACAGGGACAAAGCACAGGAAACTGATGAATATGTATACATATTCACATACATATATGTACATACAGCGATGTACATATATCAGCTTTAGTGACACAGTATCCTACTTACCAGGTGAGAGATCACAACATTAAAACCAATTGTAATTCTCATATTTTAGGAGTTCTTGTAACTAGATTCTTGGTTATATGGGACAGAAATCTTGCTTTTGCTTAGGTTTGCATACTTACAAATCCAAAATTAACCCTAGTTTTACATAGGGACTGATGAAGAGTGTAAGATTTCATACCTCTTCTCTCCCTTTTTTTTTTTTTGGTTCTGGGGATCGAACTTGGGTCGTTGTGCTTATGAGGCAGGAGGCACCGCTGAGCTACATGCCCAGCCCTCTTCTCTCCCTTCTCAAAATCTTTTTTTAATTTTTAATTTTTCTTAATTCTCAGGCAGACTCACTACACGCCCCAATAAAGGCTGTCACCAGCCCTGGCTTGCTCTACCCTCACACCCAGAAAACTCAAGAGGACAGGTCCTCTTCTGAAAAGCCTCATGAACAGCTCCAAGAGGAAACTCTGCCTTGTGGTCAGGCACCCACCCTTGAAATGATTTCAGTATCTGAGCAGGCAGAACCCAATCATGAGCCCTCCCAGGTCATAGGCTCATTATCTCTGCCACAGGCAGGAGAGGACCATGTGAGTGACAACTTCACCATTGAGGCCTAGAACATTTGCCCAAAGGGCAAGTATGCTAAGCACAGAAAGTGTAACACCCGTTACATGCTGAGAAGAACACATATCACAGAATATTTGACTGTTATACACATCAGATCATTTAAGTGGGTTCAGAAGGTTATTGTCATTCTTTTACAGATTACGACCAAGAAGGCACTGAGCCCTCTCACGTGCTTTGGCTTAGAGAGAGCTTTCCAGAATTAGAGAAGAAAGCTATGTTATTTTCACCATTGTGCTGCCATGCGATGGTACTAGGATAAAAAGATACATGCTGTCACTGAATATGTTTCTATAACAGATGGGAATTGCTTTTTCTTGAAATAGCTACTGATGTGGGGATGTTAAGATTAGCGAGGGCAATGGTTTTCCATTTGTAGGAATTTGTATTATGGTAATCAACTGAGCAGAAGGAGCTGTTAGTCATCCTTTCCCAGTTTAGAGGCAGAGTTTTGCAAATGAAAGAGGACAATATACATGTAAGATATGTCTCTCTGTGTGTACTCCTCTCCCTCTGTGTATATGCAGACTTTTATAGACTATGCACAAAACGAGTCCATATATTTCGGACCAAACAAAAAGCAATATAATGTGTAATAGCAAAATTTGGGAATCCTTCTGCCTGAGTTCAAATCTTGCTGCATCACTTACTAGCTTTGTAAGCTTCTGGAAAATATTTCATATTTCTGTGTATCACTGTTTTCACGTGTTACTAGTGATAGCAAAAATCTCATAAAATGGCTGATTGGATTAAATGAACAAACAACTGAAAAGCATATAGAAGAGTACCTGGAGAACCCCAAGTATACAATAACCAATATATCACCTATGTTCTCTATGATTATCCACAAATCACTTACCCTCTCTGGTCTTCGGTACCCACTTCTTCACAGCTGTGTGGTATGCTCAGCAGCAGATTTCCCATAGAATTCTCAGAGGCTATGCTGGATTCTATTAAGGAAACTTTTAGTCTTGTGATTTTCTTCCCGATTCATATCAGACAGCAGCCAAAACATCACGCTGGATTTGCAGGACAACAAAAATATAAGCAAGATATGTTAATTAATAAGGAAATTAAACTAATAATTAATCATTTAAGTTCCAAACTCCATATATGCAATGGTTTGGAACCCAAGTCATCCTGTAGATGTGATGAGGGTGGGGGAGGTAGACAGAGAGGAGGGAGGGAAGGAATTCTGAGATTGAGCATTTAAATCTCTTGAAATAAATTGAGTTCTCATCAAATAGTGTTTGGGACAGTAATGGTGAAAACATTCAAAGAGGGAGATAGGAAGAAAATGCAGACCCAATCTGGAATATTGCTTAGTAAGGTCAATTCTTCATCATTCAGAATGCCAGAAAGCAGTGACGCAACTTGAACACCACTGAGGCAGTGTTACGTTGGGTCTCACTGCTTATTCTAGATCCAGAGAAATGGTTTTTAGATGAAAGAGGCGGATTTCTAGAAGCTACATTTCTGTACATGACATGGAGTTTGCTTCCAAGTTTCCTCCCATAAAGTTGATTTGCTGGATATGAATGGAAACTTTCCCTTCTGGAGTCCCCCTTCTGTCACTGTATAAATTGGGTTCAGAGAAAGTAATTCGGATGCTGCAAAAAGGATTTCAGTAGCTCAGGTAGGCTCGGCAGTGGAGGAAGGCAGTTCTCAAAAGCCAAAGCCCCATTTCAGGAGCCCAGCATTTTAAGGGAAGAATGGAGAAACTTAGCAGCAGTGTTAACTCAAAGCCAAATTATCCTCAAATAAAACATTTGTATTTCATAGATTTTCAAGAAGTATCAGCTACTCTTTGGTGGCTGCTAATGCTTTGTAGTTCTTGTAATTCTTTTTGTTGTTCTTCTTCTTTTATTGGTACATTTTAGGTGTACAGTACGTTTACATTTATCATTGGGTGCTTGTACCTGTACATGATGCATCTTGGTTCTTATTTTTCTCCCCATTCCCTGTGCACCCTTCACCCCCTCCACCCTTCCCTATTTACATAGACTTCATTTCCATTTTTTTCTTTTCTCATAGTTTTCCCTTTCCCTTCTTTCCTTTCCCCTTCCCCTCCCTTCACTCCTTCACCTTTGAACCTTTTTTCCTATTTCAAATGATCAATTATTCATTTTAATCATTTTAACCCTTGTTTACACTCTCAGTTTCTCACACTAGAAAAACTATTCGGTATTTACACATGTGTGTCCTATTTATTTCACTTAAGTGTAGCTTAACAGCTATAGAAAAGACAGGAGGATGAGGTAGGATGATACAGATGCAGAAAGAAACATGATACAGAGAGCCTGGTGTGTTGACATCCTGAGCAAATAAAAATGAAACTCATTACGAGATTTTTTGCATTCATCTGAACTTAGAGGTACCAAGAAGAGAAAGCAGTAAGAAATTTTAGAGGATACCTATTCCAGTCCATCTCTTACATGGATCCCCATTATGACTGTCCCCAAAAGCAGTCTTTCATCTTGACCAGAATACACTGTGTTATTTTCCAGAACAGTTCATAGCCACGTTATGCAGTGTGGATTGACAAAGCCCTTTTTTAGACCGAGTATAAATTGATCTCCCAGAAACTTCTACCCATCGGTCCAGGGTTGATATCTCTAGTGATTTCCGTAATGACTAAAATATATTTATCCAATTATTTAACAACTACTTATTGAGCTTCTTTTATGAATATGATACTACTTTAAATCCTATATAGGGGACAAAAATGTCCCTCCCCTCAAGCTTCTCACAGGAACAAAGAGAATGACACAATTAGGTTCAGCATGGGTCAATTTTATGGTATTAGCTACAGAGGAGATGTAAGCCAGAGTTCATTATTCCAGTGGAGAGAGAATCCTTTCATTTTAGCACATGGAGACAAGTCTCCATATCCTGGTCTGTCTATATACCCTAAGAAAAAAGAAAGAAACTGGGAACTGGTATCACAGAGGGATTCAACAACTTGGGTAGGAGCAAAAACAAAACTAAGCGGCTATAGATTTGTATGCCCCCTGAACTTCTAGCTACTGTGTTAAGATAGAGAACTCTGAAAATAGTCCAGCATTGCGTATGTGCAGTTTTCAACGTAAAGGCATGCTGTAAACTCTCACTGTAGGATCCATTAATGGATGGACTCTACTTTGGCCACTTCCTTGCATATGAAAGGAAAGAGATATTCACCTGAAAAATGAATTATGTTCCCCACAGGTACAATATATATGTGCACAAACACACACATGCACACACAAACACACAAATACGTATATGATGTGAGGTACTGCTCAGTTAGAACAGGATAAGATCTTTAACTTACCAGTCACTTCTGGATGAGCACAACCTCATCTAGAGGGAAATCAAGCGAACAAGCTTCAGACTTCGAGCCCTCTGGGGTGGATTTTAGCCTTCCTGACTAGTTGGCCTCAAACTGACTCCAAATCTCAGAAATGTAGCAGCAACCACTTGAGGGAAACAAGGCAAAGCTCTTCTCATTCCACAAGGAATCATCCAGCCCTAGAGAGGAATAGAAGCTTATGTTTTAAACATGACAACTAATATGGCTTTTGTATTTTCTGTAATTACTGCCTTTTTGTTCTCTGACTATTTAGGTTCCGGGAAAATGTCAGCTTGTCTCAGCTGAGCAAAGGGCAACAAAAGAAGTTGTTTCGAGTCCAGCATTTGCAGTTTTTAAGGGGAAATGCGGCTCCAGCTTTACAGGGCCCAAGACAGTGCAGGCCACACTGATGTGATGCAAGGGAGGCTCTAGCAAAGCGAGGTCCTTCCTTCCAGGAAGGAACTGAGCTGGGCCTTTAACACCCACTGTTCTGGAGTTTTCTGCACTCTCTTTTCTCATGTGGTGAAAGGTTCTATATTTTTAAATATTTTCAAAATCAGACACTTATTAAACAAAGTCTTGTGAATTGCAGAAAAATAGAAAATGCAGATAAGGCAGAAGGCAGAAAATCAAACTGAGCCATAGATCTATTACTTAAACTTTGGTAACATTCTTGGGTTTCCTTCTCCATTTTAAAATTTTATAAATGTACATGCCATTTGGCATAAAGGAGTTAAACTGAAACCTAAAAAAGAAATTTTCTCGCAAGTGCAAGGTCCTGAGTTTGATCCCTGACACCGGAAAAAACAATTTTTTTAATTTAAAGAAGGGCTGGGGAATACAGCTAAGTAGCAGAGTGCTTGTCTAGCATATTGGACACCCTGGGTTCGATCCCCACTACTGAAAAAAATATCAAAACCTAGTACTTTTCTTGAATCCCACTAATTAACTTAAGCACTACCTTTAACATCCCCAAACCTCATCTGCAAAATATGGACAATATTGTAATAAGATTGTGAGAATTGGTGAATTCAAACGAGCAGAATTCGATGCAGTACATAGAATAGGTATGTGATAAATGTCATCTAGGTTATTAAAAGAAAAAGAGGCATCACTGTACCCTCATATTGACGTTTGCCTATGAAATTAGGCAACATCAGTTCACTTGTTTATTAAGCATTGTCTAATTATAACACACACAAAAGCACACATTTCTGGGACAACAAAATAAAGGAATAATAGCATAAAAATCAGGCCACAGAAATAAAATCTAGGGATTTGAAATCACTTGTAACACTTGCTGGTCTTACTGTTCACATGCATAAAGGCATTTTGCATACTGTGTACCTCATCTAGTTTACACAAGTCTACAGTTCTCAGCCTCACTTTTGTATCAGGTCTGAGATCTTTCTATGAGACAGCATGTGTCATTTGCATGGTCTACAGCCCCAGCCACATCTACTACAGGGACTTATGTGTCATGTTCCATCCCCCAACACCAATCAAATGATAGTTTTGCTTCCCTAGGATCTGCCAGGAGAGACAGGGGACACAGCCAGAAATGTGGGCAAGTCAATGTCCTAAGAGGCTATCTTTTGCTGATGGGAGACAGGAGGCAAGTGGGGAGGCAAGAGATGCAGCCAGTAATCGTTCATCCTGCATGGCTTAGTTCTGGGGCTCCCAGTCATGATCTTCCCTCACCCCATCAATAGGCTAACACGGCAGTAAGGGTCAGTTCATCAGCTGCACTTTGGGCTGAGCTGGCCAGCAAACCCAGGCTAAGACACATGTGATCTCCCATTTACTCAGGGTGACAATCCGAATAGCATTCCTGCGAGGTGGGCAAGGCTCACTTATAAACAGGAACTGGAGTCTTGCTCCTGGACACGAAGAAGCTTGCAGGAACAACCCCAAACCAGACCCAGGCTCTTAACTCTTAATAAATTCCCCAGACACCGAGCTGTTTTTAACACTATGTGCTCCCAGTTAGGCTTTCTTAGCTTTCAGAGTGAAAAAAAGAGTTTCCGGGTTCTCTTCTCTCAGCCGTGTTCCATGCCAACCCAGGGCTCAAGCCTCCGGTCTGCTCCTATCCATCACACAGAAGAAAGGACTCAGGCCGCAGGCCTCTGAGGTCCCTTCTGAGGTCACCCTACCTTTCAGCTCAGGAATCAAACCTGTCTTCAGCTCCTTTCCAGAGATCTCGCCCCCTGACATTTACAGCTTTACATCAAGCCTTCCCACCTGGAACGGGGAAAGACAGGAAGTGTGTTTCAGAGATCAGATCCCGATCTAGGGTAGGCTCACAATACAAAACTCTGAATTTCCATCTGAGGTCTAATACCTACTAGATGGGCGACCTCTTGAGCCCCAGTTTCCTTATCTAGAAAATGGGTCTAAACACTGGTAGATAGAGCCCTCGCCATGGGTTTCAGCCTTCACCGCTTGGCACCTGGACAGCCCACAGCTAGTGTCTGTACCTCTGCCCAAGGGAGCTAGGTCTGAGTGCAGGGCATATATAAAATGCCCCATAGAGAATGTCTCAAAGAGCCCTAACCAGAAGGGGTTAGGAGGTGGTGGGTGGGTGCCTCAGCTTTTCTGGACCCCTCACAGGTCAATGCTCAGCTGCTTCTGCATAGTCTCTCGGTGGGTTCCCAGCAAGACTGAGCCCGGGTTGCCCACACTGGGATTCAGTCACTTCCAGACCCCTTCCTGGCTGAATTGCCTCATCTCACTTGCCTCTCCCTCCTTTTGCTTCCTAGGATGAACTCCCAAATACTGCAAGTATATATGCTTGCAATTCAGTTGCAACCAGAGTCACAGAGCGAATTCTGAGACCACAACGTGGGAAGAACAGACGCACCACTGTACATTCATTTGCACCAAATCTTTCTGGCCCTGCTGGTTATAACCCTATTTTGCCCACCACAGAGAACAGTGTGAGAAATAATAATAATAATGATGAAAACAACAACAAAGCCATGAACTCTATTCCTGTGCTCCAGGACAGTCAGGGGTATTTTGTTCACTGCTAACTATCTAGCATTCAGCAAAGTATCTGGCACATACCAGGTTTTATATGAATATTTGGTGAATAAATGAATGGATGAATTTGACCTTAGCTTCTTTGCTCATACCGAATTTACACTAAGATATCTGACAAAGTTAACATGCCCTGCAGAGGTCAGAGGTTCATCTCCCCTCTTTGTCTATTTCTTCTTTTCGTCTCCTCTTCCTGGTGGCTCTGGAGCAGCTGAACAAGTCCCAGGGCTCTCAGGACCTTTCTTGCCCTGGGTCTGGCCTCATCTCTCCCAGAAAGAAACCCAATCTCCGAGAAGTTTTTAAAATACTCACCACTGCCTGTCACTTTCCTGCTTTGAATTGCTCTGCTGTCTGCACTCATCCTTTAAAGTAATAGCATCAATTAGCAGCTACAGAACAAAGCAGTTCCATTGGTGCCAATCAATGCCTTATGGGGTTTCTGTGGTGGTAAAAATTCTATAATGGATTCCCGAGCTTTCCCCCCCTCTTTCCTCACAATGTATAGCCAAGTGGGTGGCTTATTATATGCCAAGGTGGGAGAACAGAGGCAAGGAAAGAAGCAGGGAGGGCAGGCAGGAAGTCTTTCCTTTAAGTAGAAATTAAAGAATTTCTATCAAGTATTTGGTAGCAATGTCGTGGCTATCCAGTGGTGTCTGAATTTGATTGCAGTTTTATCTGTAATAAGATTTCCAGGGCCTGCTGAAAGATGGCACTATCTTTCAGGACTCCCACTTGCTACCCCCTCGTTATTTTATTATTTTATTTGATTTTTGAGACAGGATCTCACTATGTAGTTCAGGCTGACCTTGAACTCACTATGTAGCCCAGGCTGGCCTCAAACTCACAGCAACCCTCCTGCCTCAGCCTCCTGAGTACTGACATTACAGGCGTGCACCATCATGCCTGGCTTTACTCCCAGTTTTGAGGCAGTATTTGGAGAAAATAAACAAATCCCTCTCCAGGAAGCTGTAGCACTTACAATTTGTTGCATTGTCTTCCATCTGAGAAATCCAGAGGGAAACCCTTGTACATGACTCCCTTCGGTTCACACACAAGTCACCAGGACTCAGAGAGGCTGCCACTAGCTCAGCACCACGCCGCTTAACAGAGACAGGGCTGAGGCCAGCTTCCAGATCTGAGTCTTCTTGATGCTTCTTAAAATGCTGCCTCCTTAGGTCTTTCTTGTCAGCAGGGCAAAAATAATGAGAAATACATGCAGAGGTACATGTGGAATTGAATGCCATTGGTTTCTTCAGCAGGGGTTATATCCGCTTATGTTAGGTTCCTGAGGATCTTGTGTTCATGAAAACAATTATGCAATTCCCTGACCTAATCTCATTGCTTTCATTATCATATATTTCTTGTCTAATTTCTCTTCTTATATTTTAGGGACCACGAATCTACTGTATGTAGATCTTCTACTGGTTATGTATTTTTATGGGTCTGTTTTTACTACTGATAAGACAGAAGTTAAACTTAATAACTGCTTATGTGTTAAATGCAAATTATTAGCATCCTACCGATTTGGGCATTAGTCAACTAACGGTATGGGATTTTCTTGTCCTCCGTAGTTTCACAGTACTTAGTATACTGCCTCGTAACATTTTTTAAAATCTAAGATACGTAGCATAGTAATTGTTGGTTCGGTAGATGAATGGGATAAATTTGAGGATGAAAGACTGAATAAATCTATCAAGAAACAGTGAACTTCTTATACTGAAATTATGATTATATTAATATTGACATTATACAGTAGAAAATCTCAGTAATTTATGTATATGAATCCCAGGATCTTAGATCCACATGTTTTAAGTTATTCATAACAAAATTTATACAATCAATTCATTCATTAATTCAAATTCCGCAAACTTCAGCTATCCTATCATTCACTTATTTAATCAATTAGCTTAACTCTCACAAAGTACTAACTAGATGACATCCCTTCACCAATATAGCTGACTCCCTAGATTGTTCACATCCCAAGTAAGATCAGAAAAAGAATAATAAAAACCTAAATTCAATGGAAAAGAAAACAATTCAATCCGATTTCCTGGTCTTTACATTAGTCTTTCTAACATTGGTAGTAAGCCAACACATACCCATCAAGCTCCTAATTCATCAGTGTCTATCATCATTATTACTTGGAAAATGTCCAAGAAACACAGATATTATAGACCAGTACCAAAAAGCACATAGCAAAAAGTTTTAGGTCAAGTCAGCAAAGGCTCCCCAAACAATTAAAAGAATTAATAACTTGGAGGAACCTGCCTTGCAAATATTGAGAAAGAATGATTATCTACAATGGGTACTCTGGATTAGTTGTTTTTAAGCATGCTGGGGTCATTAATGGCTTTAACAAGCTAATGCACTATGTTACTGCTTTCCTAAAAAAAATCTCTGTACATACCATAAGCACGATATTGCTCGTAGTTCTAGGGAGTTGCTGTACTCTCAGAATTAACCTATTCATCCTACATTAATCACATTTGGTCTGGGAAGATTTCTGCATCTGGTGAAAGGCTGAAATAGTTGGCCTTTTGGATCATCAGAGGTGTGAGTTTATATATCGCCATGCCATTTTTCCTCTATGGAAGATGAGGTTCTTTTTTTTTCCATCAAGTTTATTGGTACATTTTAGGTATGCATTATGATCACACTCATCATTGGGGATTTGTACCTGCACATGATATATCTTGGTTCTTGTCTTTTCCCTATTCCACTTCCTTCCCCTCCACCCCTCTCTATTTACAAAAAAACTTGTTTCCGTTACTTACTTCATTTCTTAATTTTTTTCCTTCCCTTCTTACCTCCCCCTCCCTACTTTCCCTTCCTATTTTTCTTCCTATTTTGCTTTTCTTCCTATTTTACATTATCTATTATACATTTCGGTTCTCATTTACACTTTGTTTCTCACACCAGAGAAACTATTTTGTGTTTACACACGGGTGTCCTATGTATTTCACTTAAGAGTATGGCCTCAATGTGCATCCATTTAGCTATAAATGTCTCTAGTTTATCATTCTTTATGACTTAGTAGTACTCCATTTTGTTTAAAACACACACACACACATCTTCTTTATCCACTAACCAGTTCATGGGCATTTGGGTTGTTTCCAAGATTTAGCTATTACAAACTGTACCGCTATAAACATGGGTGCACATATATACTGCTGTGGTATGATTCTTTTAATTCTTTTGGGAAGATCCCCAGCAGGGGAATAGCTGGGTCAAATGGGACCTCTAATCCTAGTTCTTTGGAGTATCTCCACGCTGATTCCCACAGTGGCTGCACCAGTCTGCACTCCCACCACCAATGGAGAAGGGTTCCTTTCTCTCCACACCCCCACCAGCATTTGTTATTGGTTGATTTCTTGATAGCAGCCACTCTTTCTGGGGTGAGGTGGAATCTCAGGGTTGTTTTCATCTGCATCTCTCCAATGACCAGTGATGGTGAACATTTTTTCATATGTTTATTTGCTGCTTCTACTTCACCTGAGAAATGTTTATTCATTTCAGATGCCCATTTTTGGACTGGGGAAGATTCTTTATTCCTTCCATCCCCAAATAAATATTTCTAAATTTGGGATGAGTTTACCAATCAATATGTACACTGAAAGTAGTGAGTTCTTTTTCTTAAGGAGCTTTTATTAAATCAATGGAGTAGCCTCACAATCGATAGCATCTATGTAGTACAGAAACACACAACAGCATTTATTGGATGTGTTTGGCACTGCTGAAATAAAAAGTGAAAAAACAAGATGTCTGCTTTCAAATACTTTGCAGCCAAAGAAAAATCTAGACCAATGTTTGTGAATAGAATAATTCCTAGTAACACAGTCCCAGCAGGTAATCATAGGTGAAGTGGGAATTTTTCAGAAGAAAGAGATATCAGCACAGGTCAGAGAAAACAAAGGAAGAAAGGAAGGGAGATGAAGCAGTCTCTGGGGATGGGGTAGGGCAAGTCCTGCACATTCTGAGTCCTCCAGATGTTGGGTTGTATAATTGAGACAAATTAGTACTTAAATCTGCCAGCAATTTATTTTAACCACTGGAGGTGAAGTATTTGACTTACTGATGAACTTCTAAAAATGATAGAAGGGGAAAGAATGTCCAAAATCTTTTCTGCATCCTCTGTTGAAGCTGGAATTTATTCTCCATGCAAGTCTGGCCTTTGTTTTGAGAGATCAGTTTGGTGAGTCACTGAGTTACAGATATTTAAAGCAAGTACCTCCTCATTGTTCTCAGAAAACGCAGAAACATGACATATTCCAAATGCTTCAGGCCAAGTGTTCTGCATATTAAAAAATAAAGTGGTCATTTGATGGGGAGGCATTGTTGCTTCCTTGAAAAGTTTATTATATATTTCCCGAGCACTGCATTCTTTGCTTTCCAACACACACTGCACCCACCGTCCAAAAGAGACATTTGAGTTGAGAATCAGAATAGAGAAGCACAGTTTAGGGGCTCTAGGATAGGGGGGACCATTGGGAGATCGTCTATGGGACTCGGTAATTAGATTTTACAGCAATTGTTTCTAATACTCAGTTTCATTTCTTCCCCACATCTATACTATTATCCCCTATTCCTGGCTTTTCAACAAGTTTTGTTAATGCTACAAATCTGACATTAGCTCTTGCAAACTAAAAGAAGGCTATGTCCTTGCCTGGGTCCAAGTAGACCAGAAAGTATGGCAGAAATGTTTAAAAAATGGTTGTAACTCACAAGAAGAGACTCATGGAGAAGTCCAAGAGAAGTGGTTAATAAACAGCAACCAAAGCCAGGAAGTAAATTTCCAAAAGAGACCTAGGACATGCGCAGGGAGAGAAGTGGAGATTCTATACCCATGAAGGACAAGGGTGCCTTGACGCTTGTGAGTAGGAAAGGGAAGCAGGACTCTGAAGACTCTGAGCCTGGAAACAGTAAATATATGAGCACCTGTGTTTGGAGCAAATGTCCCTAGTGTCTTCCCTAACCATTTCATGACCTCTACCCCAAATTATTACGAACCACTGAACTATGGTGAAAGATGGCAAGAATTGGACAAGCCAAATAGGAGGAGAGGTCATACAGAAACATAAGATTTTCCTCTAAATACACATTTTAAATATGCTAAGGAAAACACTTTGGAATGTCAGCTACACATTTGGTAATAGATTATATGCAATTAGACTTTAAGACATATTGTATTATGGCCCCTGAATATCATCAGCTTTTGGTTCCAGTGCTCTCTCAGCAAGTCAACAGATAATACAGCTGCCCCAGGGAGTTCATTCTTGCAAACTCCTGGGCACCTGGCTAATTAATTGCTATTTATCACTTTAGACTTCCATACCATTAAAACATGCAAAGCATTAAAAGTGGAATTCCTACTAAGAGTCGAATATATGCCTTTGTTCTTTTTTCAGGCTGTGTTAAAAAATTAAAAACAATTTAACTGAACAACAGGTAACTGAAAATAACTTAATATTTTATGTACGTCATTTTGCACTAGATCACAGTATGACCTTACAATGAAATAAAATGCAACCTCTAAAAATTAGTTGCATCAAAATGTTAACAGGTACCATTATTATGAATGATGATAATAGCTGTGGAAAATGTTTCTTTTCTTTTTTTATTTACTTTTATTTTGCTGATCTATTTTCATATTTCCTCAAATGCTCATCGGTTCTATAGCAAGCTAAACAATAAAAATTGCTATTAGCAAGTGGAGAAAAAGATTTGCGATTGTAGAGAAACCATTATTTATTATTACAAAAGTTTATAAAATATCTGCAAGAAAATGCCACCTAAAACGTAGATACGCGCAGAAAAAATTATGTAAAGAGCAGGTAGTAAAAAGTTGATCATTATATTTATTATTTTTTTCTTTTCTGTTTTGCAAGTTTTCTGTACTGTGTATAAGTTAATTTTTTAAGTTATTATTCAAAAAACAACTGAAGAATGATAATTTTTAACATTAGACATTTGTTCTTTAAGCAACAATCCTAAGAACTGGGGACCTGTATTTGGCCATCCCTTTTAGGCCTTTGCGAAGTTTCAGAAGGTGTCAGCCATCACTTGGGGGAAAATCGTTTCCTTGGCTCACAATGGTCCTTGCAGGGATATCTCCAACTGGAAGTAGATACAGATATGGACATGGGTATGGATATGAAGACAGATACAGATACAGGTAGAGAGATTGTAACAGGTAGATATCAGGTACACACACATACAAAAAGAAAAATCTTATCTTGATTTTTCTAATGAGATTCTAGGTTTTCAGCAACTTAGCAGAAAGAAGCCTTGAAATCTGTTAATAGTTCCTGTCTCCCCCAGCAACACCAATGGTTATAAAGTATAAAGCTGCATGGACTACAGGCAACAACAACATTTGAAAAAGCGCTATTTAGCCAAGTTTGTCTAGAGCTGGATTTTGGGTGTAAAATTTTGAAGTGAGCAGTTTTACCATGTGTATGACTAATGCCTAACATGAAAGCTCTTCCTGCTCTAGCTCAGCCCAGGGTCCTTCACTCCCTGCCTTTCACTCCCAGGGTCCTTCACTCCCTTCATGTCCCTGGCTCGGGAAGCTCTGTGGACCAGAACAGTGCTTCAGCCCTCCCTTCCCTGGAAGAGTCAAAGCATTTTCACCGTCTTTCAAGACGTCTTTTGGACGTCCACCATCTTTTGGATGGGGTCCCCCATGGCTAGAAATGGAACACTCCTCAGGGCAAATGCAAAAGGAACCTGAAAAAGCAGTTTTTGTCAAATTGCAGGGAATATTTAGGGGAGATGACAAGAAAATGTCTAGTATCTCAAGACTAGCAACAGCAGGGGCTTCTAGGCAGAAGGTGCGTTTACAGGACCTGATCTTCAGTTGCTTACTTTAGTACCTCAGTCTTTAAGAAAAAGAACGCAAAACTACGAATATAAAATTAATGCAAATGAATGTTTTAAAGTGAGAAAATAAATTACAATAATGTACAAAGTTCAACAAAACTACACAAAGATAGGCGGGGGATTTAGCTCAGTGGTTTCACCGCCTGCCTTGCAAGCGCAAGGACCCGAGTTTGATCCCTGGTACCAAAAGAAAAAAAAAAGAAAAAAGAAAAAAAAAGCTACACAAAGACTACAAAATCTGAAAAAATATATACATTAATTAATTGCCTAATTAAGTGCTATAATACTTTCTCCCTAAATTTAAGGCTAGTCTTCGAATACCTCAAATGGCAATGCCATGTATATTTTTATGACTTAAAGTTGGAAAGATGTCTAAGCTTTAATTTCATAACTTATTACAGGTAATATCATGTGAATATGTAGGATTATTATGAAACATTAAAAAAAGTTAGCTGGCCTTTTTTATGCACCCTTTAAGATTTGGATGGATTTTTACAGACTAGCTTCTGGCTCTATATCTTTTTTTTTTTTTTTTTTTGGTACTGAGGATCGAACTCAGATCCTTCCGGTTGCAAGGCAGGCGGTGGAATCACTGAGCTAAATCCCCAGCCCCTATATCTTTTAAAGATTACTTTTCCCTCAGGATTCATTTCCTTCTGTGTCACACATTGTAGGATGTGTCACAGTTCAGTATCTGCCATGCATTTCCACATGGTAATGCCAGGCAGACCGGTAGCAGCTAATGAAAGTCTTTCTGAAAGCCATTCCTATGTCAGGAAGATTATCCACAACTTAACTATTTGTGGTAACAACTACTGAGCATGTAAAAATTATAAAAGAAAAGGTGACAGAAACAAGTAAAAATAGAAAGACTCAGCAATGTTACTCAATTTGAGTTGCAATATTTGTATTAGTTTTCTCTTGCTGCATAATAGATTACCACCAACTTAGAAACTTGAAACAACACCCATTTATTAGCTCATAGCTCTGTAAATCAGAAATATACCACCATGTGGCTTTGTCCTCTGCTTAGGGTGTCACAAAACTGAAATTACAGTGTTGGGCTGAGTCCTAACCTAGAGACTCGGGGAGAAATCTGCTTTAAGTTTATTCAGTCTGTTGGCAGGATTTAGTTATTGGCAGCTACAGGACTGAGGTCTGTATTTCCTTCATGGTTGTCAGCTGGGAGCCTCTGGCACCTCAGTTTCCTGCATTCCTTTGCCTGTGACCTCCATCTAGGGGCCAGCAATGTAGCCTTGAATCTCGCTCTGTCTTCAAACATCACTGACTTCCTCTTCTGCCACCAGCTGGAGAAACCTCTCCACTTCTAAGGACTTGTTAAATTACTAAGTTAACTAAATAAGGCTACCCAGATAATCTCCCCATCTTAAAGTCAACCGTGCCACATACTTGGCATCATTATATCTTCTCATATTTATAGATTTCAAAATTAGACCATAGAATCTTGGGAACCATTTTTAAAATCCCCGTTATTTCAAGATATTACTTCAGCAAAGGAGCCCAACAAATGTTGATACAGACACATTGTTATTAAGGTTATTCCTAGGGCTTGGAAGGGATGTGAGCAAAGGAAAACCAAAACCCTTCAATGATAACTCCACCTCTAAGTTTTGATGTTTCTACCCATCCAGGGTCTAGGGGAGGGAGCGGTTACTTGAACTAGAGACTGTACCCTTATGGATCTGTGCTTCAGAACAGGTTACCTGCAGTAACCAGGTTGAAGAGAGTCAAAGGCATAAAAGCTTCACTCTCACTCTTGCAGGTTCTCTTGTTGATGCCTTACATTGTCAAACCCGCTGGGAGCCAGAAGACAGAGGAGCCCATTGAAGCAAAGTAGTTCCATCAATGTCCTGGACAAAGAGTAGAATGAAAAAGTCATAAAAGGGATCCAGAGAGAAGACATTCATCTGCTGGCCATCACATTCTCCAGTCCTTTAGTGTTTACTGATGATGCTAGCTTGCTGACACTCACCCTGTGGCCTGTCTGCTAGCCCCTGAAATATTGTATAGGTGGAGAGTGGCATCCATATCTCAAACTGCCAGTTACTTGGAGGAAGAAGGCATGCGTACCTTTTCATTTATTTCCGTGACCCAAAACACAAAGAATGATATTCAGCTGAGCTCTGTAAGAACAGGCAGAAAGAGAAATTGAAAATGATAAGGATATTATGTATGCATGTATCGATTCCCCAGTGTGAATGGAAATAGCATGTATTACAAATATATACCAAGTAGAAAGAGATTGTTGTCCATGGAAAGTATTTGGTTGAACTATGGACTGCCAGGATTGTCTGTGGCATATATTTAAGAATTGCATTTATCATTCAAAGTTGGACACTTTTGAGAGAAGAAAGAAATGTTATTTTTAATTATCCTAGGTCAAAAGCATTAGCAGTTATATTTTAGACAAAGGAGGCTATATGGTTACCAAGAGAAAATGAATGTTTGTTAAACATGTAGATCAGTAAATCAAAGGATGGATTGAAAGTTTGACTGGAATATTCCATTATGTCTTTTGCGTCTTCCACCTCTGAGCCCTTTTTTCATGTTCTATCCTCCACTTCCTTAAACTTTAATCATTTTTTTTTACTACTATCTCTGATCCTTCCATCCCTGGAGATCTAGATTCAAATTTCTTACTGCCTAAAATAATTTCAAATCCAACATGTGTACATCACTGAGAGTATTACTTCCCACTTATACTCTTCCTAACTTTGTTTTGGTTTTGGTTTTGGGATTTTTTGGTACGAAGGATTGAACTCAGGTCCTTGCGCTGGTGAGGCAGACGGCAGAGCCACTGAGCTAAATCCCTGGCCCCTAATTTGTAAATACTATTGTCACCTCTTGGCCCCCTAAGCAAGGGGCTTTAGTAGTATTGGACCCGTCTTGAATAGAAGCTCACACCTCAGTAACTTCTATTCAATCAATTGTTAAGTTTTCTAAATTCTTTCTTCATGCATTTCTGTGTATTCCATTCTTTCAACCAAGCTGAGCGCCATATGCAGATCTCTATCAGGTCTCTATCACCCTGTTTACTACTAAAGCCTCCTCTCTAGTTTCCAAGGTCCAATTCCTCTATTTTTCAGTCCAATTGTGCCTCTGGCACTGCAACTGTCAGCCTGCCACATAGTTGGGATCATATCACAGAAGTGTTTTCATAGGTCTGGTACCTATAAAACAATCAATCTTCCATGGCTTGGCATTCAACAATTCTCACAACATGGCTCAGCCTCACCTGGTGTTATCCACATTGCTCTCCTCCAGGTATACATATTTCTCCTAGTGGGTATTCACATCTACAAATGCAAGCGATCCCTAACATCTTTTTATTACTGTGCTGATGCTTATTTGCAATGTTTGTCAATTTCCATGGTGTGAATATTCTCACTGTGGCCAATTTGATGGTCGCGATTGTATGTCACTGAACAGAGTTGGGGAGAAATGCACACATTCATCTCTTAAATGCTAGCTGCAAGCCATCACTACTCCTTTGTCCACCTCTAAAAAATCCTGCTTTCCTTCAGGGGTTGGATTCAGTGACTTCATCTTCTGAAAGACCTCTATGATTTCACCTTTTCTCACAACTCTGGGATTTAGGATTACTTCCTTCTTTCTTTGCTCTCACTGGACATGACTTTGAGTTATTTTTTCCACATTTTTCATTTTATCTTAAGCTCTGGAAAGCAGGTTGCCTAACAATAAAGCTCATCTAAAATGTATGTTGAAGGCTGAGAATATAACTCAATTGGAAGAATGCTCCTAGCATGTACAAGGTCATGGGTTCAATTCTCAGCACTACAATCAATCGATAAAAAGTGCACGATGGTTTTCTGCATAATGCATTGTGTTTTGGGACTCTTAACTCAGTCTTCTCCACGTACAATAGCTCTGACTTACATTCAGGACATATTACTTACTATGGTTTATTTTTATTACTTTATGAAGAAATCTACACACTTGTTCATTTCTTTCCTTCTTTCACACAAGATTCAAAGGCCCATGAGATATCAAGAAGCTAGAAGAACTTGGCTTTCAGAATGTTTAGATACCCTGCAGCGCATGCAGATATGGGCAAAATACTACCTCAATACCAGCCCCCAGGAATAAGTTTTTCCTGAGATTGCATAGCACATCATGTTTCCTCATTACAAAATCTTACATAATACAAAGAAAATATGTCTGCAATTCAAGAGACCTGTGTCAAAGTCCGAGCTCTACCACATTCTAGCTGTGTGTTAAAAAGCTTTCCCGGGCCATGCCTGCCTTGCAACCGCAAGTTCCTGAGTTCAATCCCCGGTACCAAAAAAGAAAAAAAAAAAAGAAAACTTTACCCATATGGAGAGCCCTTTCTGTTTTCCATCCAAGGAACATTAACTGTTTCAAAATCAACCTCCAAAATTCAGCGGAGATGTTTGATCTCATCCCAGTGACTTCCCGTCTCTACTTCATCCATTTTATTTATATAGGATAGTTACCTTAATCCCATTGAGAGAGGGCAGATGGGAAAAAAAACTTAATGGATTAAATAATTATTTAGATAATGTTAAAACAGGGATCTGTTTCTTCAGAACAGTATTTTCTTATCTTCATAGCTCTCCTGGATAAACTAATCTCAGTTTCTCCTTCTATTACATCATATCTGATTAGGATTTATTTTCATGAGTCAAGAGTAATCTCACTACACTGCTAGCCCTACTGTCAAACTGGTGTCAAAAGTAAAGCTCCAAATCACATCTACTTTCAAATCAAAATAATTTTTTGCAGACACTCTCTGCCACCCCACAACATTCAGCTGGGTCAACAATTTATAATCAGATCAATTTATTTGATTAGGTTATTTCTGAGAGTTCACCAGGGTGTCATATGATTGGAAGTTGAGGTATTTTTAAATGACCACCCTGGCTGACAGGAAACACTCCTCGGACTATACCCTAGGCCACTGACTCTCAATTTCAGCCATGTTAGAATTATTTGAGAAGATTTAAAAATATTTTCAATTTTCAAGCTACATCACAGAGGAATTAAATGAAAATTTCTTCTATCGCTTCTTGGCCTTTTGGCTAGGATCAAGTGTAAATGAAAATTTCTAGGCATGAGACCCAGACATTTGTATTAAAAAAAAAAACACTCACATGATTTCAATGTGTACCCAATGCTGAGAACTACCATAGCCATAATCTATTGAAGTTGTCCTCAAATATTTTTGTTTGTTCATAATAAGGGCATGATTTTATCAAATAAATTATAAATAAGGTGTGACAGGCTGTTGTATAATAATCCTCTGCTCTTGAATATGGACTAAATTTATTGCCTATCTTTCAATGACTAGAATACTGCAAAAGTAATGGGCTGTCATTTCTGAGATTTGGCTCTAAGAACACTATGGTTCCCACCCTGAGTTTTCTCTCTCTCTCTATTTCTTGGATCGCTAGCACCTTAACTGTAACCTCTCGAACAATCTTGAACCAGAACTGCCTGTCTCCTAGATCCTGGACTCAGGGAAACTATGTGAGATTACAAAGACAAGAAAGGGTAAAGGGAGAAAGAAAAATAAAAAGAGTGATTCAAAATGAAAGAATAAAAGCACAGTACTTGTATAGATTTCTGTCTCTCTAGATTTAGAGAGTGTGCCTTATTCTTCATAAAATATACACAAAGTAAGGCATAATAATGATTATTCATATAATCTGTTCAACTACTCTTCCCTCTGGGGCTTTTGCTCTCATTGTGTTTCCAGCATTACATAACCACCTGTGCATCCTCAGGGCTTTGACCCTGGCTATGTCTTTGGTGCTTGATCATATGAAAGCCAAAAAGCAACTCACAGTTGTTAAATGTCTCCCATGTGAGAAAATTTCTCCATCTTGGCCATGACACCTCGTGTCATTTCCATAACCACACGTAGGTGTCCAGCCTTTTAGCTTACCTGGGCCACACTGCGTGAAGAGAAACTGCCTTGGATTGCATATAAAATATATAATATAGTTAATATATAAGTAATAAAAATACTTTCAATATTATTTTATTATAACATTTTTTAAAGAGGGCAAGTGGCTCACAAGCCACAGATTGGCCTTTGCCATTTCTATCTCATGTGTGAAAAGCCTAACATGGAAGCAGTTCAGAAAATTTCCATTGATCACACAGATAAGTGATGCAGTAAAAATGAACCCCAAACTACCTGTTCATTCATCTTCAGATAATGTTTTAATGCCTCACAGTAAGTGTTGAATAACAGATCAGCATCTTGGAGAAATTCTCAGAGTCTGGAAGAGTGAAAACCATGGACTGAATCTCACAGAGAAGGAGACTAAGGGAGGCTTGGGGAAGTGAACTGACTCACACAAGTTCCCACACCTCTTTAAAGTTGATTGGAGAATTAATACAGCCCTTCCAGAGCCAGGACATGTAGTGCTGAGGAATGTGGGATTCCGTTTCAGACATATCTGCTTGGAGGTCCATCTCCACCAATTTATTCATTCAATACCTATTGACTGAGAAGTTTCTATGGAACAGCCCTGGTCTGTTTGTTAGAAATTGAACAAAACTGAGAAGGACCTGCTTTCATGGCAGTGACATCCTTTTAGGGGAAGGTACATGATAGAGACAGAGAGGTAGATGTTGATAGTACAGCAGGGTTCATTCAATAATTCCAAGTAGTGATAGAAATGGTGACAAAGTACAGAGAAGTCATGTGACAGTGTGACAGGATGGCTTTGGATAATGTGATCAAGGAGGCCCCCAGGGGAGAGGACAGCTAGGCTGACCCTGAATGGTGGAATGATCCAGTCCTGTGAAGATCTGAAGAGGAAGTCTCACACACAAAAGCCCTGGAGGGATTGAAGAATATCCACTCCCTGGCTAATTTTCTTTAGGCAACTTATTATGATTCAGTGGGGTGCATTTTTCTCATTCCTGGAAATGACAATGGTCCTTTCTTCAAGGGCCTTGGCATAGGACACACACTCAGTAAAGTGTTTTTGAATAAATGGCATTGAGCTCACCTTTGTTCATTTTGCCTATTGCTCAGGCTCACGTCTGAATGAGCACCCAGGGAAATTTCCCATACCCAGGATCATCTTCCCCTTCTACAAATCAAAAAGAAAAACAAAAAACAAATCCAAGTCCTATTTACCCAAGGGCCTTACCCAAAGCAGTTATCCAGGTGCAAATTCAGATGCAGCCAAGGCATCCGGGTTTGTTCCTCTGTCGTTCATCTGACAGTCTGGATTTGTTCCCTGCATATTTGCTGTCTTAACCTGCCTCCCTCCAGATGCAGGGCATTAATTCCAGATCAGTTCCCCCTACTTTCCTGTCAGAGGTTGTCATTTGCAGAGCGGGTGATAGGACTGAGTGATGGATGGCAATCCCTTCAGAGCCATCAGCTGCATTCTCAATGCAGGCGCTGACAATATGAGGCTGGTTCCAAGCCACAGGGCTTGGGGCAAGTCAGCTGCCTCCCACTAGAGGCTGAGATAATGAGAATCCTCTGGCCAGTATCACGTTTGCAGTGTAAGTAGGACAATGGGACCATCCTAATTACATGCCAATGTTAATAACACAGGGCTGTGTCCTCTGAACACTTATTCATCAATGCATCTTTTCTTCTACAGCCACCCAACAAACGTTTGTTAAGCACTCACTGTGTGCCAGGCACCTACGTAATTCTGAGATTAGAAAAGTACCAAGGCAAAGCTCTAGCCTGGATGAGACTCCCATCTGAGAGGCAGACAACAAGGATAAACAATCCAATGACATTCTATGAGCTCACGCAGTCAGAACGAAGGAAACTAAACCAGAGAGTACAGAGGACGTGCAAGAAGGGGTTGAGGTCACGTGGGCAATCGGGACAGGAGCCCAGTAGGTGGCTCCGAGCTTGTGGGAACCTGATCTTAAGGAGGCCACCAGCCCCCAGGTCTCCGTGGGAAAATGTCCAGACTGAAGGGACGAACTTGGGCTTCTATAGTAAAGAAAAACAAGAATGAAACCCTCAAAATAGTAGAGCGCGAGTTAGCTCCTCCCCAGCCAGCTCTCCTGTTCTATGAAACTCCATAGAGAGTTTGGCCAGGTAATGATTGTAGGGATCCATCCTGGGCATTGTATTGAGCAGCGTCTTTGATGACTGCCTATGAGATCCTAGTAGCACCTACCCACTTGTGACAACCAACACCCTTTGTCCAGACGCTCTCCTTCACTGCTTTCCTTCTTTGCAGATGTTCTCAGCTGTAAGTCAGGCAAATCAGACTGGTCTTGCTAGCTAGCTATGCTGTAGACTCCCCTACAACAGTGATCCTGATTATACACACACTTGAAAGTATGGGTGAAGGGGATTTTCAAGAAGCTAAGGAAGCCAATTACATTCAGGGTTCTTCTCTTGCAGGGGTCTCTTTCAAATTCTTCCCCTAATTATATAATCATAATTGTGTATACTTTTTTTTAAAGTGGGTCCCCAAGCTGGGGATTTAGCTCAGTGGTTCCACTGCCTGCCTCGCAAGCGCCAGGTCCTGAGTTTGATCCTCAGTACCCCCCCAAAATAAAATAAAATAAAAAATGGGTCCCCAAGATACATACAGTTTAGATCTCATATCATCTGGCTTCATCTCTGGGTATTATTATTCCAAACATAGTTCATGAAAGCTGCAGCATAGGCCATGAGTAAAGTGTAGGTCAACATAGTACTTGTCTTCCCCTCCAACCTAACCTGTATCACTCAGCCTTGATGGTCTTGCTTTTATGTCCTGGAATATACCAGTTTTAAATCCTGAGAAAAACAGAGGAGATAAGGAGATATTTCCCTTCCACAATAGAATAACTTTTATAAGGGAAAAGGCATATCTATCTTATTCTTCTTTGCTTCAAGCACATTGTCTGGAGTATGGAAGGTACCAAAGAATTCGTTTTTATTGAATACATACAACAAGAAAACTTAACATGCATAAATTGCCACTCAGTGTTTTCAAGGTGTCCTCTCAGGACCAGCAACTGAGGCAGTAATGATTGAGAGCTAGATGAGAATTCAAACTCTCAGATTGTGCCCTAGACCTGGTCGACAAAGTCTGGGGGTCAGACCCAGAGTTCTGTGTGTCCACAAGGCCTCTGGATGATCTTGAGAAAACCAGAATTTGAGAACTGTCTTAACAGATACCAACAGATCCTACCTATGCTGTGCTACATAGTCTCCCAAGAGAAACTCTCCAACATACCCATTATTAGTACCCCTACTCACCAGATTCACAGAGATTCAAACATTCTTGTACCTAAAGTCTACACAGTTAGCAAACAGAGAAGCCAGGAGTTGAATTCAAGAATATCAGGTTTCAAAACTCATTTTCCTTCCATTATACTGCAGTTCTCCTGGTGGGAGTTTCCAAAATAATGTACACTGTATCCCATGAAGAACAAATCTGTATTAGTCAGCTTTCTGTTGCCGTGACAAAAACCTAAGATAAAGAACTTGAAGAAGGAAAGGTTTATTTTAGCTTCAGTCTTAGAGGTTTCAGTACATGGCACTGGGAGCTGCTGCTTTGAACCTGTGGCAGCACAGTGCACCACGGCAGAGAGTACGTGACAGAGGAATGCTTCTCACATCATGGTAGCCAGGAAGCAGAGAGAAAGCAAAGAACTCGGGTCGCTCTGTCCCTTTCCAGGGCATAACTGCCAAATCTAATCACCTTCTTAGACATCAACCCCATAAAGCTTTCACCACCTCTCCATAGCACCACAGGCTGGTGACTAAGCTTTCAGCGCATGCCTTCGGGAGACATCTAACCATAACAAAGTCAAAGCCCTGTGTGACTGTGAAACAATATTAATAGCAACAGTACTAACCACCCGTATGGAAGACTTTTGGGCATATTTCTGACTTGCCTGGACTTGAGGACTTTGACATCCTGATGTGAGATGGCTCTTTGGGGTTTTGAAAGGGTTAACCCACATCCTGGAAGCCCTGACTCCCTCCCAGTGTGTCACTTGGGCACAGACACCAAGCATGTGGGTGTAATAATACACACAGCGATGCAGGCATGCGTGCAAGTGCATATTCCTACCAGGGAAGAAATGGAAATAGAAATGGAAAGCAAAACTCCTTCCCCTGGTGCCTGTTTCTCCCTGTCACCTGTCATAAATCGTAGTGACCAGAGTTCTATGACCAAATGAGATTCACCCAATCCATCACATGTGGCTTTTTGAATGCTGGTCTAAGGACTAGCAGGGTGTTCTCTGTGAAGGCTTCGTGTCTTGCACGGGTATTAGCATCAGCTGCTGAAGTCTGTGGTTGGTGACGGAATAATACAAAGTAAAGCAGAAAAAGTAAGATAACTGGCTATTTATATCTGCTCTGTCAGAAGTGGTGACAGGTATAATTACTGAGTAGAAATTACAGGGCTGATTCCAGTGGCGTTCCTCCCGCTGTTTGGGGGAAGATAAAAGATTGAAAGTGTTCCTGACATCTCTTCAAACAGAGGATGCTTTGGCATGCACTTCCATTTATTTTCAGATTGATTAAAAGCAATTTCCTGTTGTTCATGGTTGAACCCAGGGGCATTCCTGGTCCCCTGAATTCCTTGGAAACGCTTTGCAGAGAGATCTTTTCTCCTCCCATCAGACCCCTCCCCCAGGTCCTGGGTCCAGGGTTCTTCTAATCAAGAGAAAAACAAGCTATTCAATTAACTCATGCAAAGATGTTACCAACTTAATGTGCTATAATCCCAGGGGAGTTTACAAAAAAAAAGGAAAGGAACAGAAGGTAAAATCCTATGATAGTAAAGCTGCAAGGAACCTAAATACCATCTAACTCACCGGTTCCCAAACAGAATCAATTATCAGAATCACCTGGTCTTTTTAAACACATTTTCCCCCCAAACCCACTGCCGCACAACAAGGGAGACTCTCCTGGAATTGGGTGTAGAAATTTATAATTTTATGAAGCTCAGTGGTTCATTTTCGTCATTAGTCAGGGTTAGGGAGGGCCTTAATTCATAGGTGGAAGAAATGAATAAAGCAGGATAGAGACTAGGGAGAAAAGAATGTAAGATATTGGGCACTGGGCTAAAAATCAGAGGTGTAAAAACTCTCGGTGATCAATATAAACAATATTTGATGCAGTAGCTTAAAAATCAAAATTAAAGGCAAAATCCATAATGAACCAAATATAAGTTTTAAATAAAGGCAGATCAGTATTATTCTTTTTCAGTACCAGGGATCAAACTCGGGACCTTGTGCTTGTGAGGCAGGAGACAGAACCACTGAGCTAAATCCCCAGCCCTAGTATTATTATTCTTTTCTCTTCTCTCTGTTTCACTATATCTCAGTCCAGCACTTACTGCTCTCTAAAATACTGCTTTTAAATGGCTTTTACCTTGATTCAACAATCAAGGATTGTTTTGGTCTGGCTTAAATTTCGTACATCCTTCCATACATTCAGGCAAATATAGAAATGCGATGGCTGTAGGAGGACATCTACAATCTGTAGGCGTGATCTATTTGAAAGTAGGGAGATTTAATATTTGTAAAAGCTACAACTAATCGTGAAAAATTGGAATACTACTTTTTCAATAGGCCCCTGGCAACCCAACTGGTGAAGGCACGGGGTGCTTCCCTCTTTGGGGCAGGGCAGGATGGGGCCCAAGGTCCACTCGACTTTCCTTCTTGATGTGCCCTAACTGGTCTCCCCTGGTTTTTGAGTTTTCTGACTCCTCCTATAGCAGAAGAACACCCATAGAAGCACTGGAAAGATAACACTTAACCCAATGTGCCCGGTTATTTAAGAAACAGCTATGCCGTGCTTTCAAAACGGGACATCCCAGCTGGGCCACACCCCTGAAATGGGCTATAAACCCTGCCACCCCCTTCTATCTTTGCTTCCCATCTCGTTTCCGGTTCAGTCTTGCCACTGCTTGGGACCAGGATTTTCAAGTGGGGAAATTAAAATCAAGTCAGGGAGACACAGACCAGGGCACAGGCCTCTCACCATCTCCTCACCAGCGTGATGCCCACTGGGTCCGCCATTGCCAGCTTCTCCTGCAGGCTTCAAATTCAGCTCCCTGGGGGGCGTGGCATAACATAATCCCGTGAAGGAGGTTTGCAGTAACAGGAAAGGAGGACGAGGGCATGGTGGAGAGACACAGCGCTTTCCCTCACTTGACAATATTTGAATTCACATTTTTAAAATGCATGGAGGCCAAGCTAAATAAACATGCTGAATTCTGCTTCCGGGTCACGAATGTTCAACTACGCCTGTAGGTGTACTCCTTTTTCTGTAGCACTGGCTGTGGTTTCCTGACCTGGTCCTCCTGGATCTGCTACTATCTCCTGTCATGGGCTCTCACACCCAGAAGCCCATCATTCCACCAAAATTCACCTACCCCAGTGTCCAGGCAGCATTAAGCCTTGCTAGAGATCAAGTCCACAAGCTAACTAAAGCCTGCCCCGTTTACCCATGGGCGTCTCCTTAAATTGTTCTGTGTTTTCCCTTTAGTGAGATAAAGAAGTGATTTTAACACAAATTAAAATTACACTTAAATTAACACTCAAAGTGTTAAATCCTAATTAACACTGAAATTATAATTACATTGGAAAACAAATATATTAAAATATAGATTTTAAACATTAAAAAAAATAAATTTTAAAAGAACAAAATGTGTGCTCCTTAATGCATTGTGACAAAATCTAGGAGCACATCTATAATGGTAATTATTCTACAGTATCACTGAACATAAAAAAGATTGGGATATTTAAAACATTAGCATATTATTCAAAAATTTCTGTGATTAAAAGAAAACAAATAGGAAGAAAAAGTCCAAAGAGGAAAGGGTAGTGGGAGGGGTAGGGGAAAGGAAAGAAGGGAAAGGAAAAAATATGAGAAGAGGAAAAAATGGAAACAAAGTCTTTGTAAATAGGGAAGGGTGGAGGGGGTGAAGGGAGGGCAGGGGAATGGGGAAAAATAGGAACCAAGAGAGACTATGTAAAGGTGCAAATTCCCAATGATGAATGTCATCATATTGTGTACCTAAAATGTACCAATAAACTTAATGAATTTTAGAAACAGAAAACAAAAGTCAAAAGCACTGTCAATGCTGTCTTTACCTGCTGTTTATATTCCCACTGGGAGGAAATCAAACTTTCAGTTTTAGATTTGTGAAAATGAAGCTGTAGCCTTTTTTTTCCTATCGAATTTGTAGGTCTCCTAAATTCTATTTATCCCCAAAATTCTTTTGGGGTCCATGACAAAAACCTTTGACCTCGGCAACACTTCCCAAAGTTGAGTGCAACTCTGTAGACCTTCAGAAGCCAAGAAATGGAAGGAATATTGACAATGCTAACCTTATTTTGCATTTAATTAAACTAGAAATGGCCAATGAGATGTTAAAGTAGCCAAAGCAGTCTCACACACTGCTTATGGAGGTATAAATTGGTACACTGTGATCATTGGACTACATTTCAAAAGTCTTGAAATAGCACAAATGCCTTTTAATCCAGAAATTCTGCCTCTAAAATTCATCCTAAGGAGCTAGTGAAGCATGGGAAAAGCTTCAAGTACAAAGATAGTCAGGCCCAGCTGTGCAGGAAGCACTATAAAGCCAATAAAAGATGATGTAGATCATGATTACTGACATGAAAAGATGACAGTTGTAAAGTAAAAGCAGTTCGGAGCATATAAAAATAATTGCATATGCATATATTTTCCGCAAAAAGAAAAGGCTGAGAAGGATATACACTATCTTAGTTGTGATTTCTACTAATTTAATGGTTTCTTTGTCAATCTATAATTTTTCCACAATAAAAGATATTATTTGTGTAAGTGAATGGGAACAAAAGGAGAGGACAGAAATATTTTCATATTAAGTACATAGTTCCCCTATTTTGGGGAGAGATTTTCTGGGCAAAATTTCTTCCTAGACAATTCTTAATCAAATACTAGGTGCCAATCACTGTTTAAAATGACAAGGATGCAAAACAACAAAGCAAAGGAAATGCTTTTTCTCGGATAATTCACTCTCCAGAGCAGAGTTTTGGAAAAAATGAAACAAGCTGAGGCAATAAAGAATAGAAGAAGCAAGGTAGACTTCTCTAAATCGAGGACCAAACCTTTCATGGATATATTTATGAAGCAAGACCACCAGAGCTAGCTGTGAATGGATCTGGTCTAGAGAAGATAATTCCAGGCACTTGGAATGATCATTTTAGTCACAGATTCATGGCCAAAGGGCAGGAACAAGCTTGGCATATTAGATGGCAAGAAAGATCAGTGTGTCTGGAATGCAGTGAGAAAGACAGTGGCACTGGGTGACACAGGTATAATCAAGAGCAAAACAGGGTCTTGAAATTATACCTGTAGGAAGGAGTTTGAATGTTATTCTGACTTTGTGGTAGATGAAATTATTGCTCAAAATTCTTTGCACCATGGACAAGTGTAAAAAATCCATACTAGTGAGAGGTTTGGAGATGATCTGTATCCCCTTATTGGTTAAGGAGAATCCCGCACAGGGAAGGGTACACTCTCCCACCTCTTGAATTTGGTGCTTGCCATGTTGTAGACACACATAGGAGTTGGGAATGTGCTTGTACATCACTTAGCTTTGCTCTTGAGCTTCTGCCATTGCCGTAAGGAAACACAGTTGTGGTAACACTGGTTGGCTCCCAAAGAATGAGAGACATACTCAGTGGACACACACCAAATTAATAGTCTGGAACCAAGCCCAGATCAGGCCAAATGAGATCTTCAGAGCTATTCCTTGAAATCATAGGCATATGAGAGAGAGGAATGGCCATTGCTTTCAGCTACTTTGGGGATGGTTTGCTATGAAACATTACTGACCCAGTATTTGACTAATGCAAGAGCAAGGAGAAGGCATTTGGAGGCTTTTAAGTAATGTATGGCCAATGTTGTGTACGTGTCTATATATGTATGAATTTTAATAATTTTGGCTGCATGTAGAGAATGGATTAAAGAGTTAAGGGAAGAAATAAAAAGGACACCTCAGAGCCTATTGTTTTTGTCCTGGTGAGAGATGAAGATGATGCCATTCATTGCTATTGCAATGGCTAGGAAAGGAGAACATTTGGGATAGCGAAGAAGGGTCCTTGTTGACAGCCACTCCTAGGAGGAGACCTAACTTCACATGAGTGCCTGTTCTATTCTCAGACACGTCTCACTGGCAGCTCCTCTCTCTAAATTTGAAAACGTCCCTGAAGTCTCCTTGGGGCTTCTATTCATTGATAGCAGCGCCTCCCATGAAGCAGTACAGACTAAATCACTTTCATTATTCATAGGATATGATTCTATATTTGAAAGAAGTTTGGGTTCTAGACCCCCTCTCAAGCCTTTTCCACTAAGAGTTGAACATTTATATTTCATTCAATTACTTCTCACATAACCTTCCTCCCCTGGTCTGCTGTGGATGAGTTATACTTCTTGTGTTATCTTGGAATTAGTTGTTTGCCTGATTCAACTCCCATGTGTCACAAGTATAGTTACTGTCATATATCTTTAACACTTTACAATATTTAAAACTATGCCTCCCATAGACAGACATGATGGTGGGTACCTGCAATCCCAGCACTCTGCAAGGCAGGGGCAGGAGAATCTCTAGTTGCGGCCCAGCCTAGACAACTTGATAAGATCCTGTCTGAAAATATAAAAGGTTTGGGGATGTAGCTCAGTGGAAAGCCCCTGGGCTCAATCTCTAGTACCACCAAAATAATAATAATTATAATAATAATGAGTTAATTTTTAAAACTACACCCTCCAAATAAGAGAACCTCTGTCAATGTTGATGAATTCAATTAATATATGTAAGAAGCCATTATGTTGTTTTAAGTGTGTTCAGTTCTCATTCACTGGACAAAGATTCTCTTGATAAAGTTCTAGTTACTGAGCTAAAACTAAAACTAAAACTCTTAGTTTTAGAACCCAGGTGAAATCCTAAAAGATTAGCACCCTATAAAACTCCCTCAAAATAGAAAAAAAGGAGAGGTCCAGAAAATGATATGCTCTCTTAATTCCTCTCTTTTCTTTGCTTCTACTGGGAATCGTGTTGGTTACCTAGCAACACAGAGCTTATCTCTGGGCAATTTACAACCATTTCTCATTTGTCATCATTTGTCTAATCATATCTGATCATAAATAAAGTCTTGACACATTCCACTGACTTCTGTTTGTAATTAGAATCCGTCTCCATCAGGGGAAGGACATTAATAGTCTTGCACCTTGCATGTGTTGATTTATTTGTGTCTTTTTGTCATTTTCTATCATGTCGCCCCTCACCATCTCACAAGGTTCAATCTGTCTTGATTCCCTCCTGTAAAATTTCATCTTTTGTTGTAAGTTGCTATCAATCTGGCTGTCTTTGGATGAAATCTGTAGGTCATCTCTGTTCATTTATTCTGAGCATATCATCTATGCAAGTGACTTAATTTTGCAGTATGCTGCTTTTGTTTATCACAGCTTCTTGCTTCGTTTCTAATATCCCCACCAGCTTTGCCTATTCAACTCAATGCTACAAACATTTCTTATTATGATTTGTAGTGGACCTGAATTATTTTGTCTGCCTGGCAGACAATTATTTTGTCTGCCTGGCATTACTTCCTTCCAATTCTGTTAATAATAATTTCATTCCTTTGGACATTCCAATCACAGAGTTATAGTTTGAGCTTGCCCTAGAAAGAAATCAATACAGTGACCTCCATCTTGTAGTTACAGTGTTAGGTTCAAGGTAGGTCTATCACACAAGTCAGACCAATATTTTGGGAATTATCTCTGTCACTCTTTAAAATATCATGATCTATGTCCAAGATTTCTCGTGACTCAGTCTCTTGCCACATGAAAAAGCCCCATCTGTAGAAGAGTGACATAGAAGGGCAAAGAGGAGAGGCTAATGATTAACATAAGAAGGAGTCAGCTGAAATAGAAATAGTGAGAGTGAGCGAGAGAGAGAGAGAGAGAGAGAGAGAGAGAGAGAGAGAGGAGGAAAGGGAGGGAAGGAAAGAAACAAGAGAAACGCAGAGTAGGAGAGAGAATGTAGGCATGAATATTGAGTGTCTGAGCCCCAGCTGCAGTCCCTGATGATGCAGAGCTGCCATGCTTCCTTTGAAAGTATGGAGTATACCAGGATCTCCCCCTGCAACTCATATTTTCTTTTTAAACCTATCGGGGTTGGGTTTCTCTCAAGGGTATTGTTTTATACAATTACATAATTCATAATCCACAAAGTTATAAGGAATGCTTTACTCTTGAAAGTATTTGCACTTTCACCATCTGATTGGATCCTCAAGGCAGTCTTTAGCTCCTTGGAAGTACTTAATGTAGAGGGAGTTGTCCCCATGTGACACAGGAGAAAATGGAGGTAATCAACATGATTTGCTGTCTGGTTATGCAGCTAGTGAGGACTGAACTCCTGACTCTTAGACCAGTGCTCCCATAGTCCAGCATCTCATCCCACTCTGCTACACCACAGTGGTTCTACACAAGGCAGGGAGAGAGCAGCTGTGCAGCCACAGGGAAAACCCAGTTCAGTATCTCACCTAATGCTCAAGACATTTGTCTGGCTGGGGAGGTAAGATAAACTCAGGTACAGTAGTAACTAAAAATGCTAAGATACGCTCCAGGTAAGCAGAACTTAAGCAATGGCAGTAGCAGTCCTGGATCAAGGGCATCAGAAGACAGAGCTGAGGTAGCCAGGAGGGAGGAAAAGCCATGTGAGCACAGGAGCCCAAGCAGAAGCAGACGCGGGGTGCAGTGGGGCCACTCAGAGGGGAGGGTGTTGGTCAGTGTTACCTTCTACACACAGCTTGGGCCCTTCACTTCTTGATGCCTCCACGGCTGCACTCTGATCTTTGTTTGCACCTTTTGCCCCGAGAGGATTGATTACAGCAGCACCCAGCTGCTCTCCCCACAGGCTCTCATTGCAATCCATTCTTCACATTGCAGCCCACATGATCCTTGAAAAAGATAAATCTGAGCTGCTGTCCAAGCTCCAGCCACACTGAATGTCCTCTGGATGATAAAAACATCCTCCACTCCGTGGCACAGGGAATTTGCACGTGTTAATTACTCTGCCTACAATCTCAGTCTCTCTCATCCCCCTCCCCTCCCCTCCTTCCCTTCTTCCCTCTCTCCTTTCACTTATTCAGGGCACAATGTTGGGGCTGATCGTAGGCACCAGAGTCAGGTTTAAGATGGTCACTAAGAAAATAAAAGATTATGAAATCAAACTGCAACATTTAAACCTCATCTTCCTGTGTACCACCTGTGTGACCTCTACCAAGTTACTCAGACTTTTTGTCTCCATTTTATTATAAAAGCACTTACCTCATAAGGTTGAAGTCAATCACATAGCAAGCCAGTTATCGGAGACCAACTCAGAAAGGGTCATGTGTGTTTGTAATGATGGCTGCAGCTGAATTCTACTCATTTTCAGGAGGATGAGGAAGATGCATAGCCACAGAGAAACCTTCTCTGCGTCTTGAGCTCCTACACGATGAACTTATCTTACCTGGGTCCATTTCTCTGCCCTTGTGAATGGATTCATGGGAGTGGGTGAATTCCCACAGAAATAGATTCCTGGTAAAAGGAGGCATTCAGCCCTTCCCTCCCTGTTGTGCATGTTCTCTTCCCCCTCATCTTCTTCAAGGAGGTGATGCAGCAAGAAGGTTCTCTCCAGAGGCAGCCTCGGATGGTATATCCCCAGACAATAGGGATCATTTTCTTATTCATTCAGCATTTTATCAAAAGATTTTAGTACAATGGCTGGCTCAAGAAAGGAGTTAAATGTATTATTTATTTTTAAGAAATTCAAGGTTAAAATTATAAGTTTTGTGAAAAACAGACAAAAATGAATTGAGACTTGCATGCAGTGTGTTTTTCCAAGTTTAGAAAAGACACGGGGACTGCTTCACTTCAGGGGGTCTGATATCCACAGCATCAGCATCCTAAAGGTGATCTTGCCAGCCTTTGTCATCACTTGAAACCTTAATGACCTGAAGAGCTTCTCACATGTTCACTGCCTCTTTCTAAGGACATCCAGGTAAATGTGCTAATGTGTGGGATATAACAGGGCACGCCTGACGCCAAGGCCTGAAAAGATATTACAAGGGTAGTATGCAGACTTGTGCTCACAGGAAGGGTCAGGAAGAATTTAAATGTCAGGACAAAGAAATAGCACTGTTTCCAGGCAAAGTTCAAAAAGAAAGACCTTTAAATGGGACGGGGGGACCACAGGTCACCTAGGCCAGAGCAAACCAGAAGACCCACATTGCTCTCACTTCCATATCCTACAGTGAGGATGGAGCCATTAGGGTTCTGACTCCATTAAAACCATTTCAGGCACAGAACGACACCCAGACTAAAGGCTTTCTTGGTGGTGAAAGAGCATGCTCTTTGGTGTGGACTAACCGAAGTTCAGTGATTGGAAGCCAATACATCAGCCATTTCCTCACATTCACAGCACAGCATTCATTCATCACACTGTAAATTTTACTGACCCCTAAGCCGCATGTGGCTGTTGGAGATGGGAAGGAGAGATCACTTCCCAAACCTCTTGAAGGCCACAGTGGCAATGGGTGACACGCATGTGAAATGAAGGAAGGCAAGCTAGGTCTCGAGTTGTGGCCATAAAGAAGGTACACACACACAACAGCAAATTAATTCTTTAAAATCCACAAGAAAACAATCCAAAGTACTGAGAAGCCTCCTGGGAGAGATTCAAGTGGACGGCACATAGCAAAGCCTTGGGCAGTGGTAGAGGGCAGTAAGCAATTCTTAATGGGCATCCCCTGCCAACTGGCTCTTTTCATCGGCCCACCGTGGAAGCACGGCTGGGTTAGGGGGTGGGACTGTAAGTCTAACCTGAAAGAAGTGTGCTTGTGAGAATTCTGTAAGCAGTCGAGGCACAAGGCAACACTGCCTTTTTACCTGTGTCACCAAAGTAGTGTGGAAGCCACCTAGGTCTAAGCCCCCTGCTCGTTTTTGCATTTTGAAAGCCTCAGAGATTGCACCTCGCTGGAGCCTCCAGGGAATCAGAGTACCAAAGGTGAGGCACCGAGCAGAAACTGACCAAGACGTAGGTAACAGCATCAGGCAAGAGCTGCTGAGCAGGGCTGTGTTGGTAAACATCTAATAACTGGCTCTCCAGGAGAAGCAAATGAAGATGTGTATTTATACAGCTATTTTGGGATACTTGGGATGGACCCCAGAGCCTCTGCCCTAGGCTACAACCCCAACTCTTTTTAATTGTTTTAAAACAGGGTCTCACTCATTCACTCACTAAGTGAAGACCACAGACCGCCCACAGAAGAAAGGGGAGGACTTGCTCCTTCCTTCCCTTTTCATTCTGTCCTGGCCACAGGTGTATCTGTTGATGCCACCCTTATCCAGGATGAGTCTTCCCTCCTCAGCTTGTGGCCTGCATGTCATCTAGCCACAGACACATACACAACTGCTCCCCACTAATCTATTAAGGCTTTTGTTAATTCATACATCCTGGTCTAGCACGATTAACGGTCACAATCCACACCTCGTCAGCTTGACAACTAGACATATCTCCGAAAACCATACTTGGCCTCCAACTACACTAGTAAGTCCTTAATTTCACCTCACATGATACAACCATCCAGGCTACAAATGGAAACACACTAATTCCCTCCCCCAGAGCAGAAGGCAAAGTTCCTTTAGGTGATGGTTCTCTCCCTCTGTCACCTCATCATAGGTACACCTCATGAAACCATATACACATGCTAGAGGCAGTGTAACAGGAGTAGGGACCCTGGGCATTTGAACCACTTTTTCATGTAACTTACTTATGCCTTCTGAACCTGTTCAGCCCTGAACACATGTATATGACTTCCATTCAGTGATGGACTGCTGCCGCACCATGCAACTTCATGACTTGGTGGATCAGAGAACAGTGTGACCGGAATGGTTCATGATGGGCAGCTCAAGTCACGTGGTTAGCTGGTGACCCATGGTCAAGCATTCAGTTTCCACAAAGGCCCAGTAGCAGACCAGGAGCTGTTTCTCAAAGGGAGACTGATTCTCTGGAGATGATAGCAGAGCTTTGCTCTGTAGTCTAAAGGCCTCCACTGTGATTCTTCTATGGGAGCCTGTCAGAGGCTCCAGATGGCGTTCTTATCTACCACTGACACTGACACCTCAGGTACCATGGGATCTGCCAGATCATATGGCCTCAGGGACAGAACAGCCTGCGCAGCAGCTCGGACCTACCGCAGAGCCTTGTTTTGTTTTGGACCTCATTCAAAACTTGAAGCTTTCACAATCACTCACTAAGTGGGCCAGAGTAACACATCCAAGCGACAAATGCATTGCCCCCCAAATCCAAATAGGCCCAATCAGTATTGTGCCTCTTTTTTGGTGGTAAAAGGAGCCAGATGCAACAATATACCCTTAATCTTAGAAGGGATGTCTCTGAATGCCCAACGCCACCAGATTCCTGGCAATTTCACTGAGGTAAATGGACTTTGAATTTTACTTGGATTTATTTTCCGTTCTCTGGGACACAAATGCCTTACCAACAATTCCAGAGTGGTTACTAACTCCTGCTCACTTGGTCCAATCATCTTCAATGTAATGGACCAATGTGATACCTTGTGGAAGAAAAAGATGCTTAAGATTCTTGAAAACTAAGTTGTGGTCCTGAAATAAGTTAATATACACCTGAGGTAGGACAGTGATGGTGCATTACTAGCCTTGCCAGCTCCAACTGAGTTGCTCCTGGTGGGTTTTACAGATAGGTATAGGGAAAAAGGCACTTGCCAAATTGACACCTGCATACCAGGTACCAGGAGGTATATTAATTTGTTTAATCAAAGAAACCAGATCTGGTACAACACCTGCAACTGGAGTCACCTCTTGATCAAGCCTAGAGTAATCTGCTGTCATTTTGCAAGACCCGTCTGTCTTTTATACAGGCCAAATAGGAGAGTTAAATGGGAATGTGGTGGAAACAAACACTCCTACATCTTTCAAGTCCTTGATGGCAGCACTAATCTCTGCAATTCCCAGGGATGGAATATTGATTTTGATTTATTATTTTTCCAGGCAGAGACAATTTCAACGGCTTCCATTTGGCTCTTCCCACCAGAACAGCCTTCATACTATAGGTCAGGGAACCAGTGTGAGGATTTTGTCAAATACTTAGTATATTTACCCCAATTACACATTCTGGAACTGGGGAAATGACTACAGGATGAGTTTCTGGTCCTACTCGGCCCAGCAAGAGTCAGACTTCGGCTAAAACTCTATTGATCACCTGGCCTCCATAGGCCCCTCCTGTTACTGGAAGGCCACAGTGACATTTTGGATTTCTTGAAAGCACCATTAGTTTGGGAGCAGTATCCAATAGGCCCGAAACTGTCTGATCATTTCCCTTTCCCTAATGCACAGTTACCCTGCTGAAAGGCCTTAGGTAACTTTGAGGAAGGACAGGAGAAAGACTGATAGTTTAACTTTTTGGTGCTACACCAGGGTCCTTCCTCAAGGGGACTCAGCTTCCCCTTCATTCAAGGAATTCTGGGTCAGTAAACTGGCCCAAGTGCGGGAATTGTTTGAGCGACCATGATACTCTTGCTATGATTTGAGGTATCTTTTTGCTCATTTGTCCTGAATTTTTTCTGCTTATCAAATCTACTAAAACTTCAGTAGTCATGCTATCTATTTCACTTTTGGGAACACCATGACTAATCAGCCAACACCATAGCCCTACATGTCAGACTATTCTGCCCATTGGTTTGTTTCTGCTGTGCATTATGATAAGCCCAAGCATCTTGGCTTTGGCTATTCAGCAATGCCACTTGAACTCTGCCACTCCAGGATTCAATTAAGACCACTGCCCTTAAAATTCCCAATTTAGTGACTGAGGTCCCCAAAGTAATATCTGGCATACTAAGAGCAATGATGCGGCTCTTCAAAGATGCTGGTGCTCCTCTCACAAATCTGTCCCTTAAGGTGTTAATGAAGGGTACATTTTCTGGATCTTTCTATTGAGGAGGGTTAGGTTTTACCTACCAAATCCACTCCACCATTCCCATTTCCCTGAGCCTTTGAATCTCCTCATCAACAGTAAACCAAGGACTATCAGGCATCTCTAACTCATCCATAGTGGGCCATCTTTCCATCCATACTTCAGCCAACCACCCAAAGAAACTATCTCTCCTTAATTGACCCATATTGAGATACCCGACCTGATCCATGTTTGTGTTTCTTCTATCATTATACCACATCTTTAAAATCCATTCCCATACTTGTTCATCAGATTTTTGCTTGTAATGATTAAAAATCTCAAGAATTTCTTTGGGAGTATAGTGGACTTCCTCACGGGTCATGTTGTGTGAGGCACCTCTAGGAGCCTTCTAAGATTTGAGCCTGGTTATAGGCCTAACAAATGAGTGGTGGGGTAGGTCCTAAAGAATGTATCAGGGATGGTCATTCCCATTCCCATAGGCTACACAGGATTAGTCTCCTCAGGTATAGGAAGAGAGGCCAGCATCAGAGTGAGTGGAGTGGAGATACCTCTGCCACTGAGAGTGGGAAATCTCTTCCTCTGGAAAAATAATTTCATTAGTTCAATGATCCTAGACTCACCAGTTTCCTCCCAAAGATTTCCATCCCAATTTATAGGATCCTATTCTTTTCAGGTTAGTATCCTCACTTTAACTTCAGGTACCCTTCAAGATTGAACAATAAACTTTTGTTGTGATTCAGTGAATCAAATTATGAAGGCAAACCTTTAGATTCTTTATGCAAGCCTGGAGCCAGGCATTTGACTCTTTGAGATCTCTATTTTCCTTTGTTAAGTTTTCTCCACACATACAAGCCTTTAGATTGTTTCTATGCATCTGGAGCTCATGATTTTCCTTTACTAGTTTGTTCAAAGATGCTAAGAGCAACCACCCTGCATCATTATATTTTCCACTCTTCTAAAAATGTTCAAAAGTACTGTATATAGAGTTACAAAATTACTTGCATCTCACAAGTGGTGAATCAAGATAATCTAATGGATCTATATTGTGTATTGCTTTAAACAGTTCACCCTATGGACTTTCCACTTTATCAGAAGGACAGACCATGGCAACTTTAGCCTAATTAAATTACAGAGCAAACTATTCTAACCACTAAAGTTATTAGAGAAATTCATCCTTACAACCCTGTTTCTCTCACCCTACTCCTGGTACCAAAGTCTGTATCACTTAGGGTTCGCTAGAGAAACAGATTTAATATATAAAATATATATGATTACATAAAGGATTTAGAAGGCAGACTACAGAATCAAGGGTGGAAGAAAGCAAAAGTGCCCTTAGCACTTTGAAGAGCTAGTGGATCCAGTTGAAGGAGAAAGCCCTGGAGCTCTCTGAAAAGTCCAGTGGGAGTCTGTTGGAAAGCTGAAGGTCTGCACTGGAAGCCTGAAGGAACTGGAGGTGAATGTCTAAAGGCAGGGGTGAAGACCAGAGCTCCTCCAAAGAAGAAAAGGGAGAACTTCCTTCTTTCCCTTTTCATTCCATTTGGGCTAGCCTTCTGGTTGGTTCCACCCACATCTAGGATGGATGTGTGGCCTCAGTTTGTGGTCTAAATGTCAATCACCAACACACCACACCCAGAACTGTGCTCCACTAACCTATTCAAGTTGACCCATCACTATTAATGATAACACCCAGCCAAGTGTAATTAAGCTGCTCCACATGGAGATTAACCCTGTGCCTCGTTATCTGGTCTTATGGACTCATTTTCTGATTTTTCTATAGTAAAAGAAAGTTCTGGAACAGAAATATGAAGAAACGTGTTCAACACATAGGCCTAAGTCTATCTCTCCTTAAAGCAAGACAGACATTCATTCCTCTCTTGGCCCAATAGAGCCTTTTAATAATTACATTTCATTCCTTTACCATTGAGAAGCTGATGTTGAGTGTCAACTATTGGAAAGTAGGCTTCAGGCTTGTTTGTGTTCTCTTCCTTAATTCAGTACAGTGGACCCATGGCTTATGAACTTGATCAGTTCCTGAGGGCTGGTCGTAACTAAGTCAATACAGCTGAGATTTGGATGTTTACCTGGTTACACGCTATAGGTAACAAGAGGCAGATGAATCCTCCATTAAGCTAATTAACCAAAACTGTTTGTATGCTAGGCCAGTTGTAACTTGAGGGTCCACTGTATCTTCAATAACTAGATCAATGCTTGGCACATACCATATTTTCATAAATAGTTGATGAATATCTTATAACTTCCTGGTACAGACTTTTCAATGTGGCAGAAACTCAAAAATTCATTTTACTTTCAATGAATATGAAAATTTATTGCATGTTAAATGAAGATGAAAATGTACCTGTCTTTGCTCATACCCGCTCTCAACATTTATTGCTATGTCTCAGGTAGGACATATTTTTTAACTCCTGTACTCCTATTCGGGGTGTTAAAATGGTAGCACTAATAACAGAAATGTCAGACTTAGGAATTTTAATAGACTTCCTTGTATTTGACTCTGGATATTAGCATCATCCTACAGAAGGGTACTTAACTCACAGAACTGCCTTTTCCTCTACTGTTAATAATGGAATAATATTTTGAAAGACTGAATGGGATGGAGCATACAAGTCCATTATATACCTTTTGCTCAAAGCAAGTTCTCAACAAATTTTAGCTTCCTTTCCTACTGGGATCTTCATCTTCCCTTCACTGATACACCAGGTTTTCTCTCCAGGGGCAAAAAAGAGAAATTCAGTGATTAATTTTTCAATGATTCGGGATCCGGTTTTAATATGAACGTTCTACTGAGACATTTCTCTCACCTCAATCTTTAGTGAGTGGTGAAGCAGAAAAGATACTAGCCTGGGAAACTATGCAAGCACCACTCTGGACCCAGGCTCTGAATATCTGTGCAACCATACTTAGAACTTACATTCATTCATTCATCCATCCACTGTTGTTCAACTCCCCAACGCTATTCCAAGCACCTGAAAATGTATTAGAGGCAAAAAATCCCAGCCTTCATGAAGTTTACGTACGTACTGACATTAGGAAACCTTGACTAAATAGCAAAGAGAATAACTGATGTAGAATCTTAGGAGGTAACGAGCACTATGAAAAATGAAGTCACTGCAGCAGGGTTGAAGGACCCAAGTGCTAGGTGGGAGCAGGCAGATGACAGCTTACAGTCACAGAGGAAGTGAACTTCCAGCCAAGACCAGCAAAAGTAGGAAGTCAGACATGGATACTGGGTGAAGAGAATGAAGACAAAGAGAATGCCAGGTTCTGGAACCTGGGGGATGTGTCTGAGAAACACAGGCCACACACCTGCTTTGGAGTCATGGCTTAACTTGAGCAAAAGTTTTCTCCTTCAGTTTTACATCTGCAGAAAAAGAGTACAGATAAGACCCTAGCTGAGACCTCTGCCAGTTCTTAAGCTCAAAGATTTACTTATCATCTTGGCTGTGATAGTCGACATGGCAGATCAAGGGAGACAGTAGTCTAACAAGCTGACACTATGTGACTTAATTTTATCTCCTGCTCAAACTCAGGGATATCACAGGAGACCTAACATTGTCTCCAGATCTATGGATTTGGGCAGTCCTGTTGTGGAATACTGACCCTGCAAATTCCAAGGCTCAGGTCTTTTTTAAAAATTTATTTTGTTTTGTAGGCCTAGGATTTGAACCCAGGGCCTTCACACTCATTTACAGATATCAGCACTTTTCTAAATATTTCATTTTGAGACAAGGTCTTGCTAAGGTGTAAAGATGCCCAGGCTGGACTCAAACTTGCAGTCCTCCTGCCTCAGCCTCCCAGAGTGCTAGGGTTACAGGAATGCACCACTGCACAGGTCTCTAACGTGCCTTACCTAGATTTCCTCCTCTGTGAAGTGGGGATAACTGTTGGGGTTTTCGTCACTTTGTGTGAAAAAAGATAATGTGCAAAGTTGCCTTTTCTTTACACCTACTTTTATTAACATGTGCTAATTGTACATATTAATACGGCTCAGTGTCATATTTATATACATGCAGAGTGTGGGATATGTCAAGTCCTAAACAAAGTGTTGGGCACATACTGAATATTCACTAGAAAGTGAATAAATTTCACTTTTTATTTTTTATACCTCATACATATCAACAAATACTTATTGAATTTTTTGAATCCTCTTTATTGGAGATTTGCACTCTAATTTTATTTCTTCTCTATCATCAAATATGCATTTCAGAATTTCATTACAACAAATTTTTGTTACTACTTGTGTGTATGGCAGAGACAGCTGGATGAGTAAGACAGATCCCTTGTTTCACAGGGTTGTAAGTGAAAGAGAAAATTCATAAAAATAAGCTGGGTGTGGGGCCCACGCCTGTAACCGCTACACTCTTAGAGGCTCTGACAAGAGAATCACAATTCAAATCCCACCCAGTCCCTGTCTCTAAATAAAAATTCAAAAAGGCAGGGGTCTAGAGATGTAGTTTATATTGAAGATCCTGAGTGCAATCCTCAGTACAAAAAAAAAAATAAAGTAAAATAAACGTAACTGTAATTCAAAGCAGACTATTATTAAAACTGTTATATAAGAGGGACCACAGAAAATGTGAGAAAATATAAAATGGTTTCCTGGGGGAGATGAGAGATCTAAGCAGCTCAGAAAATGTGTCTTGGCTCTACCTGTGAACCAATGACAGTGTTAATAATGCTCCTTCTTTCCAGGTGGCACAAGTAAGTTAAGAACTCAGTGATTTACAAATCTGTAGACAACTTGACTCAGCCTCTGCTGGCAAAGTGATTTTACATAAGGAGTGTTGGGTCCCTAATGGCCCCAGGGATAAAACAGTACTGAGAAGTTAAATTCAGTTCATACTGCTGCCTTCTAGGGGAGCAGCAGAGAAAATTTCTAAAAAAAAAAAGTGAAGAAACATCTGTGAATGCACTGAACTTCATGGTCACGTAGTGTAGGGTATAATTACCCACGAAAGTTATTTCCAAATGGATCTTTGCCCCTCACGCTCTTCTGTCCTGATGTACTAATTCAGCTGTTGGGCAGCCTGTGGCAAATTGCTCTTCTTGGTAAGTAACTACATATTTCTATTCCTGCTGGGAAAATATGAGATGCCTGGGAAAGATTTCACAAAAAGCTATCAGTTCACACATATATCTTCCAGGAGTTGGTCCGAGGAGAGTGTGGATTTCTAGGGCTATACCACACTTTGCTAATAGAACACACTAGGTGTTCCCAAAGGAGCAAACGAGACTTAAAATATCCTTCCCTTGCCACTTCCCCTTGCTTTCTTCTGCTTTCCAGCTCTGTGGATAAATGGCCAAGCCAGTATGTTTTAGGACAGCTACAGATTTCTAGGTCTTTTTGAATGACGTTGCTCTACTTAAGCAGTAAAAAGCCTTATTTCATCAACAAGGTTATGGTCAAAGGAATATCCTCCGTGGCTTGCATGGCTCTCTCTCAGAAGTCTGGCTGGGCATGTGAAAAACAGCCCAGATCAGGGATACAGGGAATTACTACAAAACTATTGTGGGGTTTTTTTTGGGGGGGGGGGATAGGTTTTTATTTCTTATAAATATGCTCAGCAATAAACATAATAGGGTGTCTGGAATTTTCTTGAAAATTCAAAGTGTGTGGAGGTCACATGAAAGAAGTCTGACTGTGAATACATGTGATGGGTATACAAAATTTATTATTTCTTTTTACGTTGATAAATATTTTCCCATTAGCTTTCTTTCACTTTTTAAAATTTTGACATGTTTGCAGTACATATTGCATTTATCACGTGGAGCTGGTCCATGCATATAAGACATCTCAGTTCTCTTTTTCATCCCCTTTCCCTCTTAAACCTCCCTGCTCCAACTATTGGTCCCCTTCCCATTCACAAATGCTTTTTTCCATTTTTGTCTTCAATTCTTTTCTCTCTCTCCCTGTTCTCTTCCCTCCCTTCCCCTTCTTCCATATCTTGTTGCCCATCCCATCTCCCTACTTCCTATTATCTCTTTTATTTTGCTTTTTATGTACATTTTGATTTCTCGTTAGTTCTTTATAAAGAGTGAAGTTCAAACCCTAGGGCTTGATGGATTTGCATAGGGGCCCACTGATCTAGAAGGGGAGGCTTTGATTGTAGGCGGTCTTTGGCACTTGAGATACCAGAGACTGAAGAAAGGTAGATTCCATGGCGCGTGATACTGAGCTAAAGGGAAGGTTCAATTTACTGAGTGAGAGAAGGTACAGGAACTCTGAGGCCAGGGTTTAAAATCCTTAGGAACTAAACACCAAAATTATTCATGTAGTTTTTGATGCATGGACCTGACTCAACTAATCTGATCTTAACCCACACGGACTTTAGAGACAAGATGTGAACCATAGGCAGAACTTGGTGAAATGGAAAAAGATGAAGATTGAAGCCACAAAAAGCAACTGATTGGACCCAGTTCCTGCCCCAACAAGCAAACTCATTCTTTGGATGATGCTATAGAAGGTGCACTTATCACGCTAAGAATGCCAAGCAGCAAAGGATAATGAATTCAAAGAACGACAGAAGCAGAATTCTTATATCTTAATATGTCAGAATTGTGAGCTGGGCACAGTTGATGGAATGAAAACAAATAAATGTAAAATCCTACCTTAGGGTCTGAATACCAATGACATAAATATGGAGTTGGAGATATGGAGCTTAGAAATAGCTCATGTGAATATACTTAAGGAGATTTAATAGGTAATAAATGCCATACAAACAATGTGATGAGAACAACAACAGAAATGTTAATTCCTTCACAGGTGCATTGGAAGTAACGAAATATTTAAACTGGAGGTGGTTAGAGACCTGTCTGTATGGGCCAGGCCTCCCTCAGAGCGAGCGTCTGGCTCATTTGTATTTGAGAAACATATGCAGAGGAGAGTGTAGACTCAAGACAGCGTGCAAAGTCCATAAAGACTGAACCCAAAGCTCTATCTTTGAGAAGTGACTGAAAGAACTAAGAGTCTTGAAGCAAAATGATTCACTTAGGTGAATCTGGATCAGACTGGAAGCCCTGCCATCGGAGTCAGTGAATATCTATGGATAGGTTTGAGTTGTCCCATCCAGCTGCACAGCTATATATGACTACTGAGCACTTGCAATGCAGCTAGTCTAAACCGAGATGGGCTATAGGTATAAAATACACTTCAGAATTTCAAAACTTACCACGAAATAAGAAATGTAAGACATCGAATTTATATTGGTAATATTTAGAATAAATGGAGCCAAATAAAGAATAATATCGAGACTAATTTGACCTATTAAAATTAATTTTGCCTTCACTAGTTTCACATTATTAAAAGTACTTTTACTTTAGTGTGCATACCAAAAATTTTTAGATTACCTACATGTTTTCGAACTGTAGATTGCACTCCTTCTAGCTGACAAAACTGTGTTAGAGAAATAATTAGTGTGATGAGACCATTAAGATTGAGACTCACTTTACAGATTTTTGAGGGTCTAAAATTTAGAAGGAACTCTTTAGATCTAGGATTCAGTGACAGGGTTCTCAATCAAGGGCTACTTCTAAGAAGCCTGTTATGTTTGGATCTAAAATGTTCCCCCAAAGTCTCATGTGTTCAGAAGTGGGACTTTTGGAAGGTGTACTAGTTAATGTTCTCTAGAGGACCAGATTAAATATAAAACACATGTACAATAATACAAAGAATTTATGAAGTAGGCTTACATGATCAGAACCAGAAGGAATCCCAGCAGCCATCTTCTGGATCAGAGATTGAAGAATCCAAAATGGCTGCCCATGCATTAGAGAGCCAGAGCATCCAGTAGCAGTCTAAGGTCAAAGGCCTGGGAGCTCACTACACAGCCACTGGTGCGAGTCTGTGCCAGATATTAGATCATGGGGGCACTACACTTATCAGCAGGTTAATCCATTAATCAGTTCAGAGCCATATGTGCTGTTAGGACATGGAGCCTGCCCTTGAAGGGTATACAGTTCCTACTCCTATCCCTCCCTCTTCCTTCTCACTCTGCTTCCTGTCCCTAGGACATGAGCCGTTTTTCCTGTGCTATGCTCCCTGTCATCCTGTATCTGTCTTGGAGCTAGCCAATCATGGACTAAAACTCTGAGCCCAAATGAATTTCTATTTCTTCAAGTTGTATATAGCAGATATTTTGTCCCAGTGACGCAAAAATGACTAAGACCCACCCCTATTACATTCAGGTTAGGGTGTGACATAAAGTAGACTGCTAATAAATATCAATTGAGTTAATAATAATGTTTATCATTTATTGTAAATTTATTGGTACCCCATTGTTCAGAATTTAAGCTATTTACAATATGCATCTAACTTATTCTTCACAACTTGATAACTACATGTTAATTCTACAGCCATGGACATGGAGGTTTTTGCTTGTTTTCTGATGTTTTGTGGTATTTTGTGATGTTCTGTTTGTGAATCTGCCAAGTGCTAGGCAAGCACTCAGCCACGAAGGTACAAACCCCCAGGCCTGACACTGAATGTCAAAGGGATTGAGGAACTACACAATGGCACACCAATCTTGTGGCACAACCAGAATTTGTACTTTAGGTGAGTGGCTGGCTCAAAAGCTCATGATCTGAACCATTACAAAAAAGGAAGGGGGAAATGGACAGAAGTACTGACAGACAGATGGATAGTTAGAATGAATATCTATATCCTTGGAATTCAAGCTCAAGGTCTTTCAGTTTTGGCCTTCTTTTATGGATATTAAACTGCCTAGTTCTATAGCCTTCTCCCAGCATAGGCCTGGGGAGTTCAGCAGAAGGGGGAAAAAAATCCCACATTTCACCATTTTAAAGATTCATAATGAGCTAAAAGGCCAAGTCAAAATCAATTTATTATTCACCAAAGTCTCAGGCCCCTGCCTGTTTTGTTCTCCTGAATAAAACATACCTTCTCAAGTGTATGAGCTGCCAGCAGCTGGGAAGAAAAGGGAAGCGAGTAATACATATTTACATAATTAGGAAGAAGCAGAAAAAACATTCGAGTGGGTTTCCATTCTAACATTTATGTTTATCTGAATCTCTAGCTCAGGAAAATGTTTACCTAATATGGAGAGCATGTGTAGTTTTCACCTGATAGCAGGATTTTTATAATTGAAGGGTTTTTTTTTTTCATCTGGTCTAGAAGCCCAGAATTTAGCAACTGCCCCACAACACTCTATAAGCCCAACAGAAAGAAGCCTCAGTCCCCTGTAAAAGCTGGTGTCCTTTTGCTATCTAACTCCCAGCATCAAGACAGTAGTGGTCCCCCTGCATTCCTGGCATAGGTCAAGCTGAAGCCTTGTGGCTCTGAATACGGCAGTGATTATAATTTATTACCTGCACTGATTCACAGAACATGGCTCCTTGTATAAACAGGCAGCCATTTTTCAATTGTATAGTGCAACAGATAAATTGTTTTGCATAGAAACCACTTTTAAAATTAATTGAGGTGGGCCTTGCAGATGTATGCATTATGCATGTGCAAATAATACATCCTTGGGAAAAAAATGTCCCAGATGGGTTCTGTTTAATTTTAAAACTGTTTTTTTATGAATGCATTTGGCGGGGGGAGCTTAAATCAATGACCCTATTCCCACAATACCCAGAGCGTTCAGGGAAAACAGAATTCACGCTGCTTGTTTTTTTTTTTCTTGCCCCCTTTCTGAAAGCAATGGTATTTCATTTTCCAACAGAAGCCTCTTTTATTCATAATGTCACATTTTAATCCAATCAATGTACATTAGCTACAAGGAATGTAAATGTCATTGCTACTCTTTCCTCAGACCATTTTTTTTTAATTTGCTAAAACTCAGTACATCACAATCTCTCCCCCTCAGATTAATAAGTATTGGATAGCTTTTCTGGGTTTCTTTTTCCTTCTCAGTAGTGTGTTATTGAAGCAAATTTTGGCACATTTCAGGGCAACAAATGTTCCAGACCCTCCTTGAATCTCTACCAAACTCTTGGAAGAGCTAACTTGTCACCCTGGGGCCCCTATTCCCCTCTAGTATTCCTGCTCAAGCTGAGCAGAGTTGGTCTCCCATGACCCTCACTCTCCAAGTTTCCTGCTTTTGTACATGCTGTTTCTCCTACTTTGATTGCTCTTTCCATATTTCCAAGTTCTGCCTGTCTTTGAAGATGCAGTCAAGTGCTCCTCTTCCAGGAAGCCTCCCTGGATTCCAGCCTCCACTTGGCCCAGTCAGGTGGGATTTTCTCACCCACCGGGAATGGAACCCAGAGCCTTCACACTGAGCTACATCCTCAGCCCTTTTTATTTTTTATGCTGAGACACGATTGGCTCAATTCTGAGATCTTCCTTTCCTAGTCTCCCAGTGTGCTGTGGTTACAGGCATATGTGGGGCTCAAATAAGATTCCTTCTTTCTCCAAATTCTGAAAATGTTTTATATGCATTTTGCTTGGGGCTCTGAAAAGAGTTCGTTTTGAGTATTAAATTGTTAACTTCTCAGTATCATTTCCTTTGTGGATTAGAAACTCCCAGGATTTAGGAACCAACAAGTAACATCTTTGAATCCCCTATATCAGTACGATGCCTGCACAGAGAAGATAATAAATGTTGAGGGAAAAGAAAGAAAAAGAAGAAACACAGTAGAGAATAGTGGCAAAAGGAGGATAAAGAGGAAAGAGAAAGAAAGAGAGGAGACAAGGAGAGAAAGAAAAAGAGAGAAAGGAGAGAACGATGGCCTCCTCAGAAGCCTTCTGAAATCTGGGTGGAAGCCTTCCTGATCCCACAACTCTTGCATTCTGTGCGCACCTAAAACCAGCACCAGGTGGATGATGCCAAGGTCTGCTGCCAGCTGGAGCAGTAGCCAGGCTTCCTTCCCTTTGGCTGTAGGGGTCAAGTGCCTATGAACCAAGTCTTGAGGAACAACTTCCCTAGGACACCACCATTCTGGAACATGATGCTCTGGGACTGTCTTCTCAAAGAAAAGCCTTTCAGCTTTGCAACTCTGAAGCTGCAAAGGCTGGAGTTCCAGTGCTTCTTCTGAGGCCTTCAGGACATCTTTTCTGTTGTCTTCTTCTGAAATACTTGGCTTTTTCCTTCTAGTCTTTTCAGTGACCAATTTCTCCTGTCTTTCATCTTTGCAGGCCCCAACTTCACTGAAGCTTCCTTTCTGGCCAAACTCACAACATTTTAAATCGTGCAGCTGGGCTCTTTGCTCTTGATTCTCAACATAAATCTGGCTAACAGCCTCCAACAGTAGCCTTGTCACTGCCTCAACACTAGACTGCCTTGAAATTTCTTCTGCAAGATTAGTCCACCACCCTTAATCTCAGTCTCAGGCAAAGTCTCTGGACAAGAGCAGATGCAGATAAACTTTCTGCCAACCCATAACACACAATCTAGAGTTCCAAATCTAATTAGTCCTTCATCCCAGAAGAAATCTCCTGAGCTTGGTCTTCACTGGTGTCATTTCTATCAGCTTCCTGGTCTTCTGAGTTCTGACAAGAATCTCCCATTGGGTGCAGCCTAAGGCATCCCAGCTCTGCTTTTTCACCTGGTATCCCTAAACCTTTTCTAACTCTTCCCCTTTCCACAAACCAGCTCCAAAGGCTCCTAAACCACACGGTCAGGTATAGTCACAGCAATGAGCACACTCTCTGTAATAAATTCTGCATTAGATACTTTTCTCATTCCTGAGACAAAATCCCAGACACCCAAAGTTGAAGGAGGAAAGGTTTAGCTCACAACTCATAGAGGTTTTAGTCCATACTCAGCTGGCTCCAAGACAGGATGGCATGGCAGACAGGCATCACAGAGGAGAAACAGTTCATGGCAAGCAGAAGGTAGAAAAGAAAGCAAGGGATCTTAGCAGCTTCCTTCTGCCCCTTTTATACTCTTTAGGCTACTGGGATTAGGACATTGCCAAACCAATGAGCGGACTGGTTTAGTAATCACACACTCTAGATTCAGCCACCTCTGAAAAAGTCCCACCTTTAACCTCATGAGGCTTTGGGGAGACATCTAGACATAAACCACATCGATTTCCATGCCTGCTAAATCCAGAAGGCCTCCAATGGCCTAATCACAAGCTGTCCTCTAGTTTCTACCCCCACAGTGAAGGAGCCCCAGCCAAATGGCCCACCTGAATCCCAGGCATCCTTCCTGCTTATCCTGGAGTAGTAAATTTCAGTTTGCAGCCAGCCCACAGAAGCATTCAAAGGAGCCAGTAACAACCTCTCATGCAAATTGGAAGATACCCCACCCTCTTAAGACTGCGGTCTGCCTCTTGCAGTCCTGGTTGTTCACTCTGCTCTGGAGTGCAATACCTGAGAGGCAAGCAGTGTCATTCCTAAGGCTGTGAATAAGTACACTGATGAACTGGCCAAGGTCCCATCTCTCCAGGGTCAGGTGGCATGGGCATGGCTGTCCCCATAATCTTAGTGTGGGACTCCTTCCCTGTTTGATGGGGTGAAGGGGAGATGAGGGAAGAGCATAGCAAGAATGACCACTCATCCTCCCATTCCCAGTCTGGAGGAGAAAATGTTGGGGTGAATGGGCCTCAAAGTCCACTGGGTTGAGCAGTTGCTACAGAAGTATAACACACTGTGTGTGTAGGAGAGGGGAGCAGGAAACTCTAAGCAGAGGGGTGCAGAGCAGCAGATTTCATAGGTAACAGGGTACTTGGTTCAATTGAGAAGCCCCATGCCAAATCTCACAGACATGTTCACCATCCAGCACGCTGCTAAAGTCCCGCATCCCTGGTCTACACTGAGAACTCTAGTGAGAAGGAGTCTACAGATCTCATATTGAAGCCTAATGTTCTCTGTGTTTGAGGTGAACCTCCAGAAACCAAATTGTCTATGTCCAGAATCATTCAAGGTTTCCTTTAAACTACTCTCTGCATTTTATTGTCGGGAAATTCTTTGCTATAATAGAGTAGCTTCCAACACCTGTTCTTGTCTTTTGTTTGGGCCAGCTTTGCCAAACGACATGCTAAGACACAGTCTAGAGCAGCTGAGCCCATAAGTCCCCCCACCCACACAGAACTTGAGCAAAATGGAAATAAGCACTTTGCTAAGCACCTTTTTGGAAACATTATTCCCTCTCTCTCTACCTGTCTCTGTCTCTCTCTCTCTGTCTCTCTCTCTCTCTCTCTCCTTTATCTTTTCAGTACCTCTCTTAGTTACTTTTATCTCTTGTTGAGACAAAATATTCAACACCCAAAGTTAAAGGAGGAAAGGTTTATTGTAGCTTAGTTTGTAAAGGTTTCAGTTCACAGTTGACTGCCTCCAAGGCAGGGTGCCATGGCAGACAGGCGTCACAGAGGAGAAACGGTTCATGACAAAGCAAGGCAGCCAAGGTAGCAAGCAGCAAGAAAAAGGGTTGTTGCTTGCTACTTGTTGCTCGCTGCTTTTTGCCTTCTGTCTGTCTGCTCTGCAATGCCACACTCCTCTGGAGTCAGCCAACTATGAAATGAAACCTCTAAAAACTGTGAGCCAAATAACACCTTCCTCTTTCAACTTTGGGTTTTGGGTATTTTTTTCTCAGCAAAGAGAGGAAAGTAACTAAGACAATAGCAAAGATAATAACATTTACTATTAAAATGCTTACTGTGCTTCAGGGACTATGGCAAGGCATACTCTATCTTACTGAAATCTTGTTTAATCTTTCCACAACCTTCAAGGTGAAAAATGTCTCCATGTGAGAAAACTGAGATTCATGAATGTGAGGTAACTGATCCAAGGTCATAGAGTTGGTACATATACAATTAAATAGTTTATTTCAGGTTTACTTGATAAATTCCTACTCAGAATATCTTTGCTAATCTGATGTAATGTTTCCTAGGCTCCAGTAAAGGAGTTAGTCAAAGTAAGCAACTGGTTATTTTGAAAACTAAAAACAAAACTGTGTCCTGAAATCCAGCATCCTCTAATGGAAATAATTGTTTAAAAGCAACTAGTTAGTGACAATTTCCACCATAAGTGTGATGGATAAATGCAAGCTTGTTCAGTTTTCTTTCAAACCAGCTTATATATTTACTTACATACACTGCTTTGGTGGAGAGGCCTTCTAAGTGGATAAAACATGAGTATTCAGGGCTGGTGGACCTGGTGCTAAATATTTTTCTAAACATGTGCAATCCAGTTTTATCCTCTTGTGACTCTGCAGGTTAGTGCCGTGAGACTCTGGGTTAATACTGCTTCTGTGAACACCACAGAGAAGCAGCAGCCTAAATCATATTTAAAGATGAAAAAGAAAATGGCTTGAATTTTCTTAGTTGAGATGTTGAGTGGTCCAGTTGATTTGGTTATGACATCTTCCAGAGACCAATTACAGTAAATCCTGCAAATCAGATGTCCTCATTTGCAGTAACCAACAGGAAGACAGTAGGAAGAGCTACCCATAAAGCCATGTGGTACTGGAAATGGGATATCTGGAACATCATTTATTCCTTTAGTATTCTAGGCCCCGATTTAAAATCCTGTTCTTTTGTGATATCAAAGAGAAGACTTCAACAACACTCTATCAAAGTGGGCTGGAAAGAGAGAGAGACAGAGAGACAGAGATAGGCAGAGAGAGATGGAATAAAGTTTCCAAGAAGGTGCTTAGCAAAGTGCTTATTTCCACTTTGCTCAAGTTCTAGCAGTGGGCAGGGGACTTATGGGTATTACTCCTGAGACATGAGATTGCATTTCCTCCCTTTTATAGCAGTGTGGCTGGGTGAAGTTTATTTTAGGCAATCATATTTTTTTCAAAAACTAGTACATCAGCTGTAGAAAAATATCAACTGTTGAGAGAAATTAGGCCTGAGAGATAGTCTGGCCTGCATCTTTCTCAGTGGTCAATTCCTTGATTTTTCCAGGGAAGCGCCACTCTCTAGGAGAACATACATCAATTTCCAATATATTAGCTGTTGGATCTAATGTCAGGTTTAATAAAGCAGCTGAATTTTAGCGGAGGGTTGTTTTATTGAGAAATCTCAACCTAGAAGAAATCACTATTTCTTTAATCAATTACTCACTGAATCACAGAGTGCTGAAATTTATAGGGAAGTAAAAGAGCAGACAGAGTAAGAGATTATAAACTGGAATCCACTGAGCTCCCTCTGAGGCCACAGGTAGACCTCTGTGTCCTCGTTAATAAGCACAAATTATGCCCAGATTTGTCTGTGTTCATGTGTAAACACTGGTTGTGTTAGTTTTTCTCTAGAGAGTTGGAAACATTCATCAGTGTTTTTAAAGGGTTCAAAATGTTTAGGAATCACTTATTTAGATCAATATTTATTTATATCTGAGAACACTGGTGCCCCAGGAGGTCAAGGCTAGAAAGAGAATAGCAGAAGTGTCTGCTGAGTCCCAGACCAAGGCTGGCACACTGCTCCGAAGCTATCAACAGCAATGGGATTGCTTCTCTGGCTGTATTTGAACTGCAGTCTCTAGCTGGTGTCATGGTTTATAGGTAGATGTCCGCCTAAAGCCTCGTGTACTCTTAGTAGGGATTTTGGGAAGTGATTGGACCATGGGTGTGATACTGGATTAGTCCATTGATTGGATTAGCACAGTTCTGGGTATGCATGATAGATTTACTGAAGGGAGAACACCCATCCTGGGTGTGAGTGGCACCAACCAATAGGCTTGTAGCCTGGATGGAATAAAAAGGGAATCAAGAAGGAAGACTCACTGCTTCCTGCTTGCCATGCCATGAACTGTTTCTCCTCTGCATGCTACCCTGACTTGGAACTAGCTGACTTTAGACTAAAACCTCTACAAACTATGATCTAAAAGAAACCTTTCCTCCCTGAATTTGTCAAGTATTGTCAAGTATTTTGTTCCAACCACAAGAAAGTAACTAAAACACCTAGGGAGTGAGCAAACAAGATTTAACCTATGTTCCTTAAGAATAAGAGGTTTATCTAATAAGGGCATTGATATGATTTGGAACAGAGAGGTGTCTTCGTTTGAGTTTCCCCTAAAAGGATAGTGGAGAGAAGCATATGGACATCATAATTTGCTGATGATGCCAGGACCCAGTACACGGGAGCAAGAGAGTGAGATGGACAAACTAAAGGGCTAAAAGTTAGGCATCAATGCGTTAAGTAGAGGGATACCAATATGGACAAATAGGTGCCATCTTGCAGGCCTCATGGTTCAGAGTTATTTCATCAGAGGAGCAATAAGCTGAGACACTTATTCTCTAACTGCTGTCTTTCATCACCTGAGGGGTTTTCTCAGCCATAAAAGCAACTCACATAGAGAGATATATACATAATACAGAGCATCTCCTACCAAGAGCCACAAAACAATGGGTTTAACAATATCTGCTAAAAGATATTTCACTTGTTAAATGAAGAAAGACATATCTGTGGACTAATGTATTGTTGAATTATAAAATTTTATCAATAATAGATTCCAGAAGTCACCTACTGCTGTGACCCCCTCTTCTAAAACACATAGAAAGTTAATATATGCTCTTTAACGTCACTTAAAATAGGGACTTCTACTAATCTCTTTAATGTTAGGGGACACATTACACCCATATGTAGTTATTCTTGCTTCAGGTGATGTCTGGGCATTACTTACTTCATGTGTATGGAGTCAGAATTTACTAGAATCATCTACCAATTGCCAACTTCTCTTCTAAACCTATAGAAAATATATTAAAATTCCCTTCCTAATGGAAGCCTGTAGTAGACAGTTCCCAAACTGGCCTCCAATGATCCCTATCTCCTGCTATTTATGCCCTTGTGTCCTCTCCTTCCACACCAAAAAAAAGCTGCCTTGTGTAACCAGTGGAATATTATGGGAATGACAGAATGTGACTTCAAAGACGAAATTATAGAAGTCAACATAGATTCCATCCTTTTCTCTTAGATGACTCACTCTGGGGGAAACCAACTGCCATGTTATGAGGGTTCTCAAGAAGCCCTGTGGAGAGGCCTACAGGGCAAGAAACCAAGTCACCTGCCAACAGCCCCATGAGAAGCTGCTTTGGAAGTGGATCATCCATTGCTAGCCAACTCCTCAGATGCCTGCATCTGCAGCCAACATTGTGGCTTTGACATCATGAGAGACTCTGAACCAGAAACTCCCAGCAATAAGGGTCTCAGATTTCGGACAGAGAAATCACACAAGGTAATATATCGAAATTGTTTTAAGCCAATGAGTTTTGTGATAATTGGTTGTGCAGTATCGATATCGAGTACTGTATTTAGCCCTTTTTGGTATTTAGAGATAGCTACTCCTCATCTTCTAACAAACATCACACTTTCTTCTCCTCTTCTTCTGGTCCTAGATTTACACCTTTTTGTTTCATTATGGGCCATTCCTGTATGTAAGTATCCTCTTCAGTGTCAGTTTGCATTTATTGAATCTCTTTGTTGAAAGTGACAGAAACCCGCATTCAAACAGTTTATGCATTAAAAGGGGAGCTACACTGTGTCATGTAATTGAATGCCCAGAGAGAAAAGAGAATCTGCCCTTGGAGATAACCAAAACCAGGCATTTAAATGACACCTAGCTCTTCTCTCCCTTGGTGATTTGCATCCTCGCTTTTGGCTTCATTTTCCAATCTGCAATTCCCTGGAAGTTACAACCATTTTTGCACAGCTCTCATACTGAGCTGTGTGGTCGGTAACCACAGAAAGCCCTTCTCTGGCAGAGAGTTCCAATTTTAAAACTCTCTGGGAAGAACTGCAATTGGTCTGACCTAGATTGTGTTCCTACACCTCAACCCTCATGATGAGAATACTTTCTCATGGCTAGATGGACTATGTGTGCACCCTTGTGGACAGAGGACATTGGGTCGAAACTCATAAGCATAGTAGTGAAGCAGATGACCCTAAAATGAAGTCAGCCTCACAGACCAATGAAGAGATAGTATTGTCATTTTAGCTGAACGTGATGGCCCTGTCATGTGTGGATTCCAGTTCCAATGGCCAGAGATCATTTTGGGTCGTCATATCAGTGTATTTTGTCTAATAAATACAAAAAGCTGATAAAGAATACTATCCCTGGAACAAAAGTGAAGAGTCAAGACCATGGGTTTGGCATTTGAAAAAAAAAAATCTTTCCTCTTTTCAATGGCAGGGTTTACTGACACAAAGGACAGGAGGGAGTGGAGAAGAAAGATTGGAGACGTAATAATTAAACTTCCAAGACAAACAAGTAGGAGTCCATGTGCAAGCCCATGGTTTCTCAACCATTTGTTGTCACACACCAGGGCCACAGTGCTCTGAAAAGCAGTCCAAGAGTTTCATTTTAATTCCGTGCTGTTAATAGATGAACTGCCATGGTTTATGAAATATTCCTCTCTCATTTCGGGGGGGGGGGATTACTGGGGATTGAACCCACGGCCTTCACAGGAACTAACTTACATCACCAGCCCTTTTAAGATTTTGAAGCAGGGTCTCACTAGGTTGCTAAGTTGACCAAGCTAGACTCAAATTCACAATTCTCCAGCTTCAGCCTCCCGGAGTACTGGGATTACAGGCATCTATGACCACACTCAGCTTCTCTCTTATTTTTTGATGATCCAAGCTGGATTTATAGCCATCCTTTGTGATAATAGCTCCCAGGATAACATACTTCCCAAGAGACAGGACCATCTTAATGATTGGGAAGACAGTCAACTGAGCAGACAGCCTGGATTTGAAACTTTAACTTGTTATTAGATGTATAATTTGGAATAAGTTCTTTAACTTCTTCATGCTTCATCTGTGCCTTAAAAATTTGGGGTAGTAATAATCCTATCTCATAGGAATGTCAAATTCAATGAGTTAATATAGTCAAAATGCTTGGAGTCGAATGAGACATAAATTAACTGCTACATAGATATTAGCAATCATCATTACTACTGTCATTGTCATTAACCTTGAGTTAGAGTGAAAGATTTATATCGAAGTCTAACACCACAGAAACGTGTGTGCCTCTAGGTACCACGGTGGGAGCATATCACTCATTCAGTGTCATCGGACCCGTATGTTGGGGGAAAAGATAATTTTAAATTTATCATTCTAAACTATCAATGGACTCGGTCACAATCTCTAGTAAAAGAGTGGTGTGGCAAGGCAGGTGAGTTGGAATGATTTGAGGGACATTTTGGCTGGAGAGACTGCGACATCTCTCTTGTCATATGTTAAACTCTGTACTGATTGCATATGAATCTTTCTTCAAATAATACAAGAGTAAATATATCCTGATGCATTTCCACAAGAAAAGAACATGTATTTGTGGGTTGTTAGTTTTCCAATTGCAGTAGCAAAGATTTAAACCATATTTAGGTCTCAACATATCCATCATAAAAGCTAATCTTTCCTAATGCCCATTTTTATCCAAGTACAGTGCATAATTAAATGCCAGCAAAGAGAAGCACTGTATTTAGAAAAGAACAAGGCAAGATCATCGACCACAGCTATTTATATTCTCCTCTAGCTCAAATGTTTCAGACTGTGCATGCTTCCTACTGATATTGTTTATCTTTTAAATCCTATAAGAAACTGTATAAATCACATTTTTGAAATATATGGCTATTGGATCATTACGTCATGTAATTTCAAAGCTCCAGTTACTAAATAAAACTTATATATCACTCAGTACACTTGAGTATTGTTTTACTAATTATTTTGAATGTCTCTGTCCCAAGTCACACAATGACTATGGAAGCAGTAACAGTATGACACGTGCATCCACTGTTCCATAGTAGTCAATACCAATTCCCTATAAAACTTCGACCCAGTTCCACACTCTCTCCAGAGTGATCAATCAGGGTGGGTGCTTCAAACAAATGAGAATTAGTACACAAGTTGATCTTGCCCCCAAGGCGGTGGTTAGCTAAGTAGGACCCAAGCACACCCAACTTCCATCTTTACCAATTCTCGCACTTCTAAACTATTCAAACTAGATTTGCCCATCTCCACACTATTTTGACAACTTTCCGTAAAGAATCAGCTCATCTGAATGAATATAGCAGTGAAACTCTTCGTGAAAATTATGTTTTTTAATGAGCCATCATTTAAATACCATAAATTATATTTATTTATATACCTATCATAAATTATATTCATACCTTTAGAGGACAGAATTCAGTGGATTTTAGTGTATCCACAAAGTTGTAAAACATCATCACTGTCCAACTCACAAACACTTCCATCACCCTAAAATGAACTCCAATGCTGATTAGCAGTCATTCCGCTAGTCCTCCCTGCCTTAGTTCCTGGGAACTAGTAACCAGGAATTCCCCTGTTCTGAACACTGCATGTAAGTGCACTCGTATGTTATGTGGCCTTCCACGTCTGGCTTCTTTCAGCATAATATTTTCAAATTTCATCCACTTTGTTGCATGTATCGGTAACTTTTTCCTTCTTGTGGACAAATAATATCCCATTGCATGATACATTTTGTTTATATATTCAACAGCTGATGGACATTTAGTGGTTTTTATTTGGGGCTATTATAAATAATCCTGCCATCAACATCCACGTACAAGTTTTTATATTGCATGTATTTGCATATATGTGTCTAGTAGTGCAATTATTCAGCCATTGAAGAACTTTCAAACTATTTAAAAAAGTGACTATCAATTGTACATTCACAGCAGCCATGGATTAAGCATTCCAGTTTCTTCCCACCCTCACCAAGTCTTGCTATTATCCTTGGTTATCACCTTGTAGGTACTGTTATCTCACTGTTGTTTTAATTTGCATTTACCCAATAACCAATGATCTTCAGCATCTTCTCACATACCTGTTGGGCAGCTGTGTATCTTCTATGGAAAACTTTGTATTCAAATCTTCTACTTATTTTTTAACTGAGTTCATCTTTTAATTGTCAACTTATAAGAGTTCTGCTATTTGTAATTGATCCTTATCGTATATATAAGATCTGAAAATATTGTTTCCCCCTTCGTGGGGTACTTTTCCACTTTCTTGACTGTGTGTATATGTTTGTGTGTGTTTGCTTTCAACACTCAGGCATTTAGCTTTCACTTCCTGCTTGCCATAGCCTCAAGGTGAACCAATGAGGCAGTTTATTGCCTTCTAGGGTCTTTCTTGAACATGCAGACAGCCTTGGGCATGTGCAGAGCTCTATGCATATGCACAGCATTCTAGACTCTCAAAAATATGTTAAAGCTATTCAAAGATCTCTATGGACATTCACTCCTCAGCTCTATTTTTTCAAGTTTTATTTAGCCTATTATTTGCTGCAACTTTTATTCACGACTTTAAGTAGCTGCAATGATGATGATGAATTGTCTCTGATCATTTTCAACAAACGCTCCTTGGGAAAGAGCTCTTCACATTAGATGAGACTCACGTTGAGCCTAATATAGGCAGTTTTAGAAGTCAGTTGTTCCCCCAAATCACCAGATAAATGAAATGATCGTAACTTTCTTACAATAGGGCTTCAAAACAGTTCAGCTGTGTTCTGCCCCCTCCAGCAACTTCCAGGTTGTGGTTTTTGTCATTGCAATCTGTTCATTTTCAAGATCAACACAGATCTGGGGCTGAGTGTGTGAACAAGGCACATTAAGATGCCTCAAACCTTGCTGTTCTTACCAATGTGCAGTTGGTTTTCCTGAATAAATCTTCCTTATATTTCTGTAGCTTTTTGGTTAATTTCTAGAGTTCCAAAACCATTGATTCTGACAATGTTTCCTGTGTCCTTGTACCCATTATGGACAATAGAATTTTCTAAATACTTACTGCACTATTTTCTTTCCTTCTTTTTTTTTTTTTTTTGGCCAACATTAGATTTACTTATTTATTTAGTAAGTCTTCATCAAGTTAATTAGGATAACTCTGGCTGTTATTCTGTGTTTTTTGATAATTCTATTTTGTATTTGGTGTTTATAGAGCACAGTTTGCATAGCTTACGCAGCATAAGTTTGTAAAATCAGAAGTCCTCATCAGGGTTTAGAGGACTCTACATGATCTAACCTCCTGTTTTCTTTTACAAGTTGTCTTATCCACCCTTCCCTCCTCTGCTAGGAACCATTTCTCTGAGTCTCTTTCTGTATTTCGGACAGCCTGAGTCATTACCTCACCAGAGTCCTAGCATCTTATATTTGCTATCTGCAGGTTTCTTATGCTTCTGGCCTCTCCTCAAATAGCATCTTCTTGGACACGACATCCCTGACCACCTTTTCTGGAAAGCTTTTGACTCTTAACCCAAAAGCTTCACAACTCCAAGTTACTTTTATCATATCCCAATTTGTGTAATTCACAGGCTCCGTCAAACTACAATTATTATTTTTTGCACATTTTGTTCCTTCTGAAAGAATGTGAGCTTCATGAGGAAAGGAACCTTGTTGGTTCTGAGCCTTCCTGTATCCCTGCACAATCAGTAGTATGTAAGAGGCATACAACTATAGATAGTGAAATGAATAATAGTGTAATGATGAGAAGTCTACTCAGCATCAATAACTTGCTTAGGTTTGGGATTCCTCAAATATACTCTCTTTCAGTTAAATTTCAAGGAAAAACCAACCAAGATGTGGTGAGGAGTTGATTACACTGAGATAACCAAAGGTACTTCAGATTCCTTCTATAGGAGAAAACTTGAGATGGAGGAATCAATTTCTTGCTGAAGGATTCTGATGTATTGTTCATTTTCGCCATCACCTATCACAAGGTGCCATTTTGAGATCAGCCTCCATTCTCCCCATCTCTATAATCACAAAATTGTATCAGGCAATCTCACAGTAGCTTCTAAACTTTCTTTCCTGGCCTTGGAGTCTCAAAATGCACTCTATTACCAATTAGGAAGAAAACTGCTTAAACTTCAGGAAGTAAAATTGATTTCAAATGCTATACAATGAAAGAATAAACATGAAACACCAGGATACCACTTTAGCAGAATTTTTTTTATGTCCATAATGGTACTTTAATGTTTTTTTTTGCCAGGGACTTTTTGAGGTTTATGGCACTATAATACAACGCGTAATCTTTCGTCTGGTTAACCAACTTTTATGGGTATTGTATTCTAAACTGCTCTAAGATGCCACTGGGATTAAATTTGCTGAGTTTTTTAATTTTTAATTTTAAATTAAACTAGTTGTGAACCAAATACACTGAGTGATGAAAGAGATTGTCTCTACATGGCTTCCATAACAACCTGGAATAGTACTCTGGCTTTCAAACTATTTTCTATCTCAAAAGATTACTTAGAGTTACAAACAATGGAACTCTTAAGTCAGGAAAATACAGTAAATGTGAAAGCAACAAATAGAAAGATAATTTCTATCTCTGAAGTAAAAGAAAATGTTCTTACAAAATGCTATGTTTTCTAGATCTGGATAAAGGGCCGGGGATGTAGCTCAGTGACACCGGGCCTGCCTCCCAAGTGCAAGGTCCCGAGTTTGATCCCCAGTACCAAAAAAAAAAAGTAGATCTAGATAACAATGTTTGGGTGTTTAAGATAGAGGCCAGGTGGGTAAACGAAGTGAATGATACACGCACATTTTCGGGAGTTATAATTTCCCATCCATGTGTCCCACAGAGTGAAGTTTCCCGTGTACATTGAACGGTGTCTGTCTTACTTACTTTCCTAATCACAGAAGCACAATACCTGACACCCACAACTTAAAGGAGAAAGTTTCATTTTGCCTCACAGTGTGTAGAGCTTTCAGTCCACAGTCTGCTGGCTCCACAGCAGGGTGGCATGGCAGGGGGACTTGGTGCAGGGGAGCTGGCCATGGCTTGGCATTCCAGAAGCAGAGAGACTTAAAGGAAGATCCAGGGAGTAAGGGAGACCCAAACACGCCCACAGTGACCTGAGTCTTCTGACAAGATCCCACCCCCTAACATCAAGTCAGCTGTGAGTCCCCAGAATCCAATCACCTTGCAAAAGTTCTGCCTAGGAGTGTATGAGGCTTTAGGGAGACATCTAGACAGAAACCACAACAGTGCCCATTTTAAAACAGGCAACGTGGTTTTAGGGTCGATGGGGATTTGGCCATTATTTAGCCCAACTCAAAATCAAGAGAATCCAACTTCAAACTTTCACCTGAGATTTGGAATAAAGCGTCCACACCCAAAGTTACTTCTTTCCTTCAAGAGCAAGCAGAATGGGCCAGATGTCTGGTACAATTCTCTGCACTAGAAGCATTGTATGGTGGACCCTAGCCAGGTTCAGTTTGAAAGGCAAGTAGGATGCGGCAGCATTTTGTACAAGGTGATCTTAAAATGATTTAAATTTTTAAATACCTAGTCGAAGAATATCACTACAGGACATGCCAATAAGCAGTTTATAGAGGAAACCTCTCTTTGGGCCATTCTTTCTGGACCGATGACATAATATTTAATTTATTTAACAATTATTCTTCAACCTGCATTATAGGAACATTTCTAGCACAGCAATGGCACTTTTTGCAGCAATTTGTTTGTTATCATTTTCCCCCCAAGGTTTGGTTCATTTAGACTTCGTAAGAACTCTACAAGGTACGCAGTAAGTAGAAGTGGACGTTTGATTGGATTTCATATTTTCGTATGCTTCAACCTCTTTAGTCTCTTGTCTACTGCTGGGGCTTCTCGTGACTTTGTAAATTTTATAGACTATAGAATATAGTGGTTAACAGTATAGGTTTGAGGGACTCATGCCATAAATCTGAATCTTCTCAACAAATTCCTAGCTCTATAAGCTTGAGCAAATTAGCTATACTGTCTGATTCATTTTTAATGGATACAACGAGCCGCTCTGAGAGGGTGGCTGTGAGGACTGAGTAGAATTACACACACAGATCCATGGCACGCAGAAAGCACTCAACTGCTATGAGTTTGGTTTTCAGATTCTTAAGCCCAACAGGTCTGGAAGGTGAGGTGCAGGAGCAGAGTGAGCCGAGGCATGGCATACAGTGGTGGGACTCTGGAGTGCTACAGAGGTCCCGTGCTATCTCTAGGTTTTCCAGCCAAGTTTTAAAAAAATGATAAGGCAAATAATGTACATTGGCAGAACAGAGTGGAGTCATGAGCCCCATTTTACTGAGACGGTAACTGAACAATTTTACTGAGAAGGTACTGAGAAGCTCAGAGGAGCCTGGCAGGGCTGTGCTCATTGCATCAATGATGTGTGTCTCAATGGTAGAGTTTCATATGAAACCTAAGTCTCTCAATTTTTTTTTTAACCAGGGCTTATTCTACTGCCTTGCATGCATTGTCTTCCACACCTTGAAAAATTACCTCTTGCTTTTATTTCTGTAATAGCTTCTGATATTTTCATGTCCTGAAAAAAGTTGTTCATATAGGGACCCGGGCTATGCTTATGGGCATGGGACAGCTCCTTCCAAGGCATCTAGGCATTAAAAGTGCTCCCCCCTGGATATCAGAGCCCCCCAGTGACAGACTGTGGAGTGTGCCAGCAGGAGGATTATAGTTTTCTATGGGGATGAAAGGGGCCAAGACTTGCAAATAAATGTAACTACCAATTAGACTTCCTTAACACTGTATTTAATTTACAGTCCTTAAAACAAACAAGACTTGTTTTATTTTAAATATCTGATTTTTAAGGCCACAACCTTTTAAACTATTTCTTGCTTTTGATCTTAAGCCAACTGGTTGGTAAACTCTTATATTTGACAGAATCATACCTTTTTGACATGGAAAGACAGTTTAAAAGTCCAGAAAGATTCCCAATATTATACATAAGTTTCAAAATATTTCTGCCAGTTTATTCCACCCTACATGCACACATGCACGCACACACACATACACACACACACACACACTTTTGTGCTCACTACTTATTATCTAATAGATCAAAGGCCATAACCATTTATTCAATTTTGTGTTATAGCACAAAGAAAAATGTATGGCTTGTCTTTTCTTTCTGTGCCTTAATTTCCTCCCTGTAACCTCTAGGCACTGATCCTAGGACTGGCATCAGAGGCTGGGTACTTGGCTTCCTTTTATGTCTTTTCCAGTCACTTGAAGGCTGGTTTCATGATTCCCCTGCCATGTCTTGTTTTTTATAATCCAAGTATTACTTTCTTCCTTCTCTGAAGTAGTTTTAGGTTCCTATAATACACTGATCATCCCAGGTGAACTGTTCAACAACTTGCTTGAATTTATATAAGAAGTTTAATTAGCCTCTTATATCTACATGCCACTTCTCATGTAATCTAAGCACATAGACCCTCTTCTCACAGCTAAAGACTAAATTACCCAGGCGTCTTTGTGTCAGTTACAGCTGTGCAGCTATTTAGGACAATGCAGTGTGAATGAAAGTACAACTTCTAAGTCATGTCCCTACAAGAAGTTACTCTCCCTTCTCCTGTCATCCTGCTTCCCATATTTCTGATGTCGGTGGCAGGCATTTTGGACCATGCAAATAATAAGCCCATTTTAGGAGTGGCAGGACAACAAATCCAGAAACACCCTAGATCTCTGGATAATCTTACAGATCACAGATGTCCTATCACTTTGGACTGCCCACATTTAGATATAAGAGAAAAATGCATGTGTTTTCTTACACCACTATTGAACTGACACTATTACGTACATGTGGACTTATGGTCAACAAACAGAGTCATGTTGCCACTCAATCTCATCATACCATGGAGGACCGCCTTGAAAACAAAATGGCACACATATGTTTCTGAGAGTGCTAAGGACATATTCAAGATATTGTAGTACATTCCTTCTGGATTGTCCAGAGGGAAGACTGAAGACAAGTAAGTCCATAAAAAGAAAGACATGCTTAACTCTCGCTTTCTTGGTGAAATCACATGATTATATTAAGGAACTGTCTTTAGTATGGTGTAATTTGCTGGAATTTGCCATTTACAACCTAATAATCCAAAGGAAAAAGAAAGAGATCTTTTAGTATTTTTGATGTCTTGGGAACATGGATAAACATAGAAAAATCCTTACAGTCTTACAAAGTCTTAAAGGTATGGCTGTGAACCACTGGTCCTTACAGCCTGTTTTTCAATTCTTCAGGCAAAGCCTATGATTAACATAATGTTGGCCATATATCAAAATTCAGTGAATAAACTTTTTTCTTATGTTCCCATCAGTATTGGACAATGGAAAATCTAAATATCTTCTCTTAAAGGCTTTCATTACCTTATTTGATGATTTTTGAATCAGTTATAAAACCTTTGCTCCAGACTCCTGAAGCCAGAAATAGGTGCTTCATCAACTGTATTGTTTGGGGATGTTTGAATGTCCAAAATCACAGTGCAAGATTTCTGCCTTGTGATATGGTTATATTGCTATAGAGTTTAGGGTACCAGCCTTTGTAGGCTTCTGTTACAGCAACTGTCTTCTACCCTGGAGTATGGCTCTGGTCACTTTTTTCTGATACCTCCTTGTTTCATAGAACATCGCCTCTGAAGAGTAAAATCAGCAATGAACTTGGAGTCCAAATACCTAGGTGGTTATTGAAGTCCTGCCACGCAACAGCCATGTGACTAAGGCCCTTCCCTTTGTATTAAGTAACACCCCCCCACACGCATACACACACACACGTGGAGTATTACTGGATCATATAACTGAAAAGATTCTGTAATAGTATCAGGCATGGCTGGAATTAGGGGTTCCAACAACACTGTCAGAACTATGCCATCTTTTATGTCTTGGTTCTAGTTTTCCTCTAAGCTCTTTGAATCCTGGAAGAGTCAGAAAGTAACTCATTTTAGTAGTTCCACCGTAAGTCCTAGAACTAAGCATCATTTCCTGTCTCGTGTCATGTGTCTATCCCTGAACAGTACTGAGGCCAGAACAATGGGTGGATTTAGCCGTACCTGGATTACTGCCATCCCTGGGGCCCCAGAGATCATGGGGAATACTTGAAGTGAGACTGAGAGATGAGAGGATTCTCCCAAGGGGAAATGGAGGTTCAGATTACAGATTAAAGAAGGAGAGACGGGTACTGTGATGGATGTGGAGAAAGAGCTCTACTACAGATAGAAAGACAGCTCTCCCACTGAGGTAAATACTCCTTTGCTAAGCCAGTATTTTAATCCCTTCCCTAACCTCTTCAAGGATCACCTGGGATACAGTCCTTCTCACCAGTGCCAATTTTTAATCTCGCAGCAGATACCTCACCTTCAGAATTTGGAGTCCCATTTCTACAGGTTTTTCCTCAGGGCTGTGTCTGCTCTTAGAAGTTCATCAGAGGAGGAAATCATTTCTGCACGAGAACTCATCCATAAGTAAGTGAAGTATTGGCCCCACAGAGCAGGGACTTACAGCTCTGTTGTTCCATGGCCTCATTTTCACCTATCACTGCTGCAAATTATCATGTAGCAGAAATTATACATGTCATCTAAATTCTCATCTCTACTAACTGGGGACCAGAGGAACATTCATTAAAGACTAAGGTTTAATAGCAACACTTAATTTCTTCCATGTATCTTCCACTTTAGCCTGTAGCTCTACCATTGTGTCTCTTCCCAAAGAAACTATGGCAGCATCACTTCTACCCCAGGAGGTGCCCTTCCTTTCAGCTGATTTCTAAGGCGTCTGCCACTGTGTCTTTCCTGGACCTGCAGTGAGATTTTGGGCATGGGATTCTGGACATGCAGCCTACCAATCTAAATCTCACTTCCCTCTTCTAAAGGAAAGGATAAAATAATCGTATTTTCTCTTCCTGGACTATTATGAAAATTATATGACCTATGTATGCAAGCTGTAGAGTGGTAGTGTTACACTGGAACAAGCTGTAGGGCCAGGAGATATGTGGGCATCATTGTGAATTCCTAGAGACAAAAGCAAACCCCAAATCATTATTCCATATTCAGTGAGATGGTACCTGAGCTCAAAAGACCTCCTTGATCACATTTCAAACAAGCATATGTGAGCTACCACAGTGTTTGCCTGATCAGAAAAGGCTGTTGCTCTTCCCAAGCCCACTGGCGTCGGTGCCCACTGTGTGGCTGCACTACTCTCAGGATCTTGCTCACCTGCACCACTGATCAGACTTCTGTCCTGGGTGTGTATTTAGAAGAGAGGACAGGCAGGGCCACTGTGTTCTGGGTCACCAGAAGGGAGCAGGGCCATCTGCTTATGCACAAGGACAGCTATGTTCACCACTCTGACGCATATGTGAATCACTGACCAAAAGACAGATTTTATTTTACTGGATAAAATATGCTCAGAAACTACAGTCCTGTGAGACTGGGGAGTGAGTGTAGAAAGAAATGGTCCATAAAAAACTTACTGATCTTTTGAAGTGATAATGCATCCTATGTGTTTCAAGCATATATTTTATATTATATACAGGGAATCCTCACTTATCCAACATGCACGTACTTGAGTAGCCATGCTTTAGTTAGATAATGCACGTCCCCTAATAATGGCTTATGAGCATAACACTGGTAGATAGCTGAGTAGGGCACAAACTCTGCTGTTAGCCTTTCAGTCCACAAGTCACTACATAAAGAAACAGATGCATGTCACAATTAGTGAGCTATCATGTCACTTCTTCAAAAGTCTGTGATAATTGGTCACTACATATCTGTAATTCAGATCACTGTGCATTTGTCACTTTAGAGAGTAAAGCATGAAGCTGTGCTGCCTTTTTATCTTCCGGTGACAAACCTATGTGACGTTTTAAAAAAATGAATAATGCAAATGGGGAATTGGCCAGCAAAGATGAAAATGCAATGCAGAAACAAAAACTAATAATGATGAGGCCAGGGAAGAGAACTGACCATGGGAATGTTGGCATTCCTACCGTTCAAGAAAATCTAAATGTTCAACTTAGCACTGAGAGTGCAGCTCAGTGGTAGAGGCCTTGTCCAGCATGCACAAAGCCCTGGGCTCTATCTGCAGCACTATAAAATTTAAAAATACAGAAGAAGCCAGGCATGGTGGTGCACACATGTAATCCCAGCACTTTGGGAGGTGGAGCAGGAAGATTACAAGTTTGAACCCAGCCTGGGCAATTTAGTGACTAAGACCCTGCCTTAAAATTTTAAAACTAAATTAATAAAAAATGCTGGAGATGTAACTCATTTTGAAGTCCCTGGGTTCAATCTCCAGTATTGAATGAAAAAAATGAATGAATGAATAAATAAACAAACAAACAAACTACAGGGTGAAAGTGAAATTATTGACATTAATGAAAAAAATGTGACAAAAGGATAAGGACATATCAGAAAAAGGCAGTAAACCCGATTAAGGAACTCTTGAGGATATTTCCTGACATTAGAAGAGAAAAAGATAAAATGTTAAAAGAGGGCAAGCATTAGTCAAACAACTCTCAATACTTTTTCTACAAAGAAATAAACACTTCAATTTTTTTTGGTTAAATTCTTTTATTGGTACATTTTACATATACAATACGTTTGGATTTATCACTGGGTGCTTGTACCTATACATGACTTATCTTGGTTCTTGTTTTTTCCCCATTACCTGTGCACCCAGGTAATGAGTAAACACTTTAATTTTAAATAGTGAAGCTAAATCCTAGTGTTACTATTTTTAAATTTCCTTACATATTTATATACAATACCAACTCAGTTTTTAAATTTTTGAGAAAAATTTAACAGTCATGTATAACAATCATAATTATTACACTGATGACTAAGACTGCTTTTGTGGCTACAATTTTCAGTCATTGAATGCTCCCATACTACCATCTAAAGTGAAGGGGTGTGTGTGTGTCTGTGATGAGTCACACAGGAAGGCTATATTCATATCATATGTACTGCCTATAAAATATGATTCTGGGAGTTGTAAGAAAGAAGAAAAGATTAGGTATGATTGTTAGCCTCAAAGGCTGCAAGATCTCCTTTAAGATGAAAATTTACATAAAGGAAGTCTTCAATATATAAAGATAATTCACATCTTAAATGCCCTTTTAAAGTAGGACTGAAGACAAGGACTAAGTTTTTTACAGTAAATATAGGATGGAAAACATTTACCCAAGAATAGATCTTGAAAAATAAAATTAGAATATAAACTGATTTTATTTTTTCACTAATATCCATTTAATTTATAAATCATAACAATATCCTCATTCATACACAAATAAAATATTAACTATATTATCTGTTGGCATACCTTTACTTTTTGTGATAGTATGATATGTCATGCTTGCTTAGGGTTGTTTCTTTAAACTCATGGATATAAAATAAATATTTTTTTGTACAAAATATTTGATAATTCACCTTTCTGAAGGGCTTTCCTACATCTTTTGATATTCAAGTTCTTTCTGCTTGAATCTTCTATAGTGTTACAATACTGATTTTTCCCCCTCTTCTACTGGTCTGACTTTATCAGATAGTCATTTGTCCACAGCTTATGTACATGTATATAGTTCAATCAGTTCTCCAGCATCACTTTCATACAGATATTGTGAAGTTTGCAAATTGGCCTTGTATCTCCTTTACATTAAGTTATAACTCTACACTTGACAATCAAAAGAAAATCACCAAATACAGGAGACATTATACTCTACATTGAGGTCAGCAAACAGTAGCCCAAGAAGCAAATCTGGCCCATTGTCTGTTTTCGTTTTAACATTTTCTTCTCAGTTCATTTTTGTAGTACATCATGTTTACATTCTTTGTATGGAGTTGGTGCATGTACATACTACATCTTAATTCTGCTTTTCTTCCCCTTCCCTTCTCTCTCTTCTCCCTCCCTGATTTCCTTTTTTTTTATATGTTTTCAATCCTTGCATGTATTATTTATGACTGCTGTCTTACCATACCAGCACTGGCTATTTCCAGAAATTGTTCGCCTACTCTTGACCTGAACTGATGCTAGTGTTGAGCAAATAGAGATGGTGGCATGGACTGATTCTATAAAGGGTCAATTAACTAGTAAATGTTCTAGGTTCACGATTTTTACTTTCATACTATTCCTTAAAAGTGGGGAAAAAAAGTCAGTAAACATTCAGCTAAAAAGGATCCCTCAATCTTAGAAAAAAAACAATTTAGACTTCTGGAGTGACATAAAATATATATATTCCGCAGGAGAAAGAGCTCTCCATGCTCCTGAAGGCATGGTAGGGCTCCCTGCGAGATATAGTATGGCTGCAGGACTTCAAAGGTTATGTAGGGTCAGGACTCACAACATGCTCTCAGAAGAACAACACGGGCTGCCATTTTCTGTAGTTACGAGCAAACAGTAGCAAACCACCCAGCAAAGAGAGCAGTCTAGCCAGTAGGAGAGAGGGATAAAGGCTGTGTCTCTACCCTGACTCCTGTTGAGTTAAAGAAGAGGGCAGAAGTTCCAGAATAGAGACATAGGAACCATCAGTGGTCATGCCCACCTATAACCAAGGCACCTACCACCAGCCCTGCTCAACGTTTACTGCCACGTCCAAGCCCCAGGGGTATCAGGACTAGTTCCTTCTCAACTAGGGAAAGGACTGGAAGGGAACCTGTGGGAAATCCCTTTTCATGAGATAAGCTGGTGATAAAAGCTTGCTGCCAGGCCTGCCCTTCCCAGAGAACCTTCAGAACCCAAAGGATTCAGGCCAATCCCTCTAGCAGTGTAACTTCAGACCAGGTAGAGGTGGAGATTCCCTCTTTCATCCACAAAAATGTTAATTTCTCTGGGATTACCTTGAAGTGCTCCTTTGATGTATGCTTTTAGCTTAGGTCTCCTTTAAATTAAGGCTCCCCTGGAAAGTACAGTTCGATTACCAGCTCCCAGATCCAAAGCAGAAGCATCCCATCCAGAAGCCTGCTCTCAGCAAGGTCTCTTTTTTAATGACCAGCCTTGTGCCCGCTGTGATCAGCTGTGATCAGCAGTGTGGGTGGCCCATGAGGCTGTGCAGAGACAGTCCAGCCCTCAGCTATAACTTGGCTTTCGTCAGCTGGGAGAAAGGCCCAAGCAGAAGCTCAGCAGTCATCTGTCAGGAGAAAAAGTAAAGCTGCCGAGGCCCGTGGTGCCTCTGGGTTCCACATCAGCCTTCTAAGGCCACCCTAGGGGTGGAGGGTGCTGGGGTGGAGGCAGCTTTCTTGGCTCTAGGCTCTGGCTCAAGACCACTTCAGGATTTTAAACAGCTTGGGAAGTGACAGCTGCCTCAGCAAGTGCCCTAGGGAACTGTGAGGGTGGGGAAGGAGTTGGGACTAATTACAAGGTCCTTCCCTGCTGCTACATGCTTTTCTGTCCCTTACAGTAGAGCACGATAGACAGTAACTTTCAAAGATTGTGGCTGCTCCACTGTGGCTTTCTTCCAGAAATAGAACCGTATGTTGCAGAGGATCTCCGAGCTGTTTCCATTGCACACCTGATGGGCCTCTGGCCCCACATCGTCTGCCAGTTGGCCATTGTCCCAAATTTCAAGGTCCAGGCATACTCCGCCTCCTCTTGACCATGACAGTCCCTATGAATCCTTCCTGTTCAGACTTGCTTATTCCAGCCAGCTACTGTCTTCCCTCCTGATCTAGAAGTTCTCTGTGGGCAAGGACTCTTTTATTCCTCTTTACATCCTCAATATGACCTAGCACTGTAAGGTACTCATTGTACTTGCTGTGAGTCATTGGCTGAGATCCTTCATCACTCTGACCCTCAGTTTTCTCTACTTTCAAATCAGAGAGTTGAAATACACAATCCCTTAAGTCCCATCCAGCATACTGTGTAGAGCAAAACACTGCACAAGTCTACCGTCAGTGTGTTAATATGGATGTTATCATCTTCTGGACTTATTTTTCTTTTGGGAATGGGGAATGCTATACTTTGGACATTGAATGTTTCTTTTCAAAGACCCATGTTGAGGCTTGGTACCTGTTTTGTCTTATATCTAGGTGTCTCCCCAAAGCCTCATGCATTCATAACTGGAGCTTTTCAGAGTTGGCTGAATCTCAGATGTGTGGGATAAGGGTGTGTGGTTCTAAATTAGTCCACTGATGGGAATTAGCATAGTTCTAGGTATGGATAATGGAAGCCCCACCATTGGGTGTGGGTGTGGGTGGCACCAATCAAGAGGCTTGTAGGATATAAAGGGATATAAAGGGATAGGATATCCTTAGGATATAAAGGGAGAGAGGGAAGGCAGGGTTGCTGTTCCTGCTGCTTCACTGTCTTCTGGCTACCATGCCATGAACTGTTCTGCCCTGTGACGCCCCTTTGCCATGCTGCCCTGCCTTGCAGCCAACTGACTATGGACTGGAACCTTTATAAACTGTGAGCCAAAATAAGCCTTTCCTCCTTTAACCTGTGGGTGTCAGGTATTTTGTCTCAGCAATGAGAAAAGTAACCCAGACAGTCCCCAAGATGGTACTATGGAAAAGGGGTAAAACCTTCAGGAGGTGGGGCCTACTGGGAGACCCTTAGGTCCTCCCCAGAGGGGACTGCGGGATCCTGGCCCCTTCTCTTCTTTTTTGGCGTCTTGGCTATTAGGTCAGCAGTCCAGCCCATTGCCTGCTTCTCTTGATTGCCACCAGCATGTCTGCTAGAAATTCAACGTAATGAATCATTTAGTCATGGACTGGAGTCTCTAAAGTTGGGAGCCAAAATAACCATTTTCTATTTATTATTTAATTATTTCAGGTATTTTGTGGTGGTGACAGAAAGCTGACTAGTGCAGACAATAATCCCTTTTCCTGTCAGCTATAGGGGTAATAAATATATATTATAAAATAATCACCAAAGGTTACTTTCTTTGTATGTATACATAAAATGCCATAAAATGGGATCTACTGTTTTTGCCATAATCCAGGTGAGAAAATAGGTTCAAAGGGAAATAAATGGTCCTTGGTCACAGAGTGAGGAAACATATTAGCTGCCATCTGAAGGTGAAGCAGGTCTGTCGCCTGTCCTGAGTTTTCATGAGACAAGTGCTTTCTACGCCAGTATATATAACAAAATTAACAGATGAATTTTCAACCACTTTCTTTGCCAGGAACAAAGTCTGTGATGTTCTGAAAAGCACTTAAAAAGTCTGCCTGTGATCTGACCTTGACCTGACCTTTAACTTAATGTTCAGTGAGATGATTCACACACATACATCCTTTAAATATACACATTCTTTGCGTGCCCCCATCTTTTACTTGGCTGGATTCACACCTAAAATGTCTCTTAGTTACGAATGAACCCACACGGTGGAAATATTTTTCCTTCTTTGTAATTGCAACTCAAATGATTATACTTCTAGAAAAACTTCCCTCATTGCTATTCTCCTTACTTCCCTTCAAATTTAATCCAATGATTCTCATACAAGGAAAGTTCAGCAGAGGGAAAAATTGGCACAGGCTGCGGCGGGGGGGCGGTTCTGAGAGTGTATACAGGTAAGGAGTAAGGCTGGGCAGAAGGAAGACACTCACACACGGGCAGGTCTCCCGTAGAAGATAAATCTATACTGCTTATTTCTGTTAGCTTCCAACCTAATTGGGATGAGGGACAAATAACATGAGGAAGAACTCAGGTTGAAATAAGATTTAGAAGCCTTGAATGCCAGTGAGAGGAGTCTGGAACTCATTCTACCACCTGACTTTGTGGCTCTCAAACCTTCTACCCCACCTGCAGGTCTTGTTGAGAGTGAAGCCTCCCATCTTACTGAGTTCCAGGCATTCACACTTCAACAAGCCCCCTAAGGACTGGCGTTGCACCTTCAAGTTTAAGAAGCTGTGTTTTGGTATTTAAGACAATCTGTAAATGAAGCTATAAAAAGAAATTCCTCAGACCTCAGGAATTTATTAAGGAAGAGCATTCAGGTGGCAATGTGGACAAGGAAATGGAGAAACAAGAAAATCTGGGGGTCCCAGTAATGGTCCTCAAAGATAATGATTGCATAGAGCTACCCTCGATGTTGATCATGACCTGGCTTTGACAGCTAGAATTCTGGGACATAATCTTCTGATTTATGTTTCTCCCTCTTTGTCAGTTTCTTATTTAAAAAGATTACTAGTTTTCAACATCAGTTATTTGCTTAAACCAAGCCAATGACTCCATGGGAATCCAGTGGTAATTTGGTTTCGGTGTAATAACATCCATCTCCAAAAAAGACAGTTTTCCATCTTCCAGTTACTCTTCCTATAAGCTCCAGGATTGTCAAGTCAGATTTATTACCACTTTATAGATGAGGAAACTGGGTCTATTCATATACAATATGCATAGTGACTCCTGGCTAGTTTAGAGCTCTTTTGACATCAGGTCAAAGCATTAAAAAAAAAACAAAACTGGCAACCAAGAGATAAAAGTCATTTCTTTTGTATTAAAAACAAAGAGCAAGTACTTAGATTTCTCAGAACACATTGCAGCTACAGTGAAACCTTTGGTTGTAATGGGAATACTTAAATACTGCCCTGATTTAGACAAAATATACAGAAACGGAGGGGGGTGATTTGAAATGTACAGCCTCTGAACTATGCCACGGGGGAGGCTGGAACAGACTGGGGGAGCCCCTCATCTTTACAAGCATCACAAAATGCAAGTGAAGAAAGCTGGCTCTCAATGTTCCTCGAGTTACACTTGGTAAGTATATAAAACAAAATCTCGATGGAACTTGTGTGACTCAGCATCATTAGTGTTTCCATGGATTTGGTACAGCCTGAATCTTTGGGTTACCAGAAGTGTGTGAGATGGTAACAGGAGGCCCCAGGGAACAAAGGATTAGATCATAGGTCATTGTCACAGCTTTCCCTGTTGTTCTGCCCCACCGCATTGTCTCTTCCCACAGACGGCTATGATTAATCAATTTCAAATTGCCTACTGCCTGCTGCTACATACAACATTGAAATTCCTATATTATTTCTTTTGCAGTTATCGACCCATATTTAAAGTTGGCAAGAGATAGTCACAGGACAAAGATTTACCTAAGTTTCAAGAACTGGAGTTATGAAAAACAGAACTTGGGCGTGGGCTTGCCTTGCAGGCAGCCCTCGGCTTAATCTCGAGCAGAAAGCAAAGCAAAGCAAGCCAGACACAGAGCATGGTGAGATGCTAGCTTCTGGCTCAGTCCCACCACAACTTCACACTGTTTATCAGAATTGGTTTTTAAGACTAGCATTGCTGGTCTAAGTATTTCACTAGGAACAGAGAGAGATAGACAGTGAGAGATTACTGGGAGACAAGCAAGTCCGTGAGTTTAGTGCCTGAATATCCAGCACCAATACTGGACATGTGGCAATCACTTAAGCTCTATGAATGAAAGGCACAAATCAAGGCACCCTAAGAAAGGCTTATTTGAAAAAGTCAAAAATTGAGAGTCTAAAGCTAGGGTACAGAAACCACAAAATGAACTTCAAGCATTTTATAGTACTAGAAAATAAAAAAATATTTAAAAGACATCCCAAAACAAAAGGAACGAGCATGTCACAGAGCCACAGGAACCAACCTTACCAAGTTCTCAATAACCAAATCTTGAACAGTCTGAGCCAAAAATTCAGTAATGTAATATTGTATCATAACCCGAAGTGCACAGTAAGCATGCACGAGTCAAAACTTAATAGGTTTTGAAAGAAATAGATAAATAGGAAGATGTGGTAAATCTTTCCTACAGAATAACTGCAAATAATACATGTAGATGCATTTTCCTATAGGAAGTAGGCCTCAGTCCTATCCCAGTAGAGTGTGGGCTGTGACTAGTGACTCACTTCCACAAAATACACCAGTGATGGGGAAAGCTAGTAATTTGCCATGAAGACAACTGACCAATACTAGCATGCAAAGTAGTGAGGATTACTACTATCATTCATGTGGAAACCATGCATCCCTAAAGTGTGGTAACAAGGTCACTTCATTTCTATGCTGTTCTTTCCAAACATCCATAACCCCAGGGTAATCATGAGAAAAACAAAAGATGAATGCAGATGACGAACGCTTTATAGAATACTTGGCCGACATTCCTCAAGATTTTCAAAACAGTGAAAAACAAGGGAAAACTGAGAAACTGTAATAGGTCAAAAGAGAACTGGGGACATGACAAATGACAGGAGTGTGGCGTCCTGGGGTGGATCACAGAATAGGAAAAGAAGGTCAGTGAAAAAACACTGAGATAAAGTGTTGAGTTTAGTTCTTGGCCAATGACAGTTTCCTACTTTTTTTTTTGGTACCAGGGATCAAACTCAGGACCTTGCATTCATGAGGCAGGTGGCACCACCACTGAGCTAAATCCCCGGCACTCAGTTTCCTACTTTTGACAGCTGTCTCTTGGTCAGGTAAAAAATTAATGATGGTGGTAAGCAGATGAGAGTTATATGGGAACTCTCTGCCCTATCTTTCCAATTTGAAAATTATCCCAGAAGAAAAGTTTATTTAAAAAAGATTAGACCACTTTGGCTAATCCTCAGTTGGAATCCAACATTATTTAATATTTACTGTATAAAAATTGGGTCACACAGGATTTAAGCCCTCTGATAAATAAAAAGTAAATTGTAAGACAATACTAAAAAAGGATCCAAAAGTTAAGTCATTTAGAATTATTGACATGAATTAAATAATACGTCTCCCTGTAGTTTACTGGAATAAATACAAACTATGTTATAAAAATGTGGCAACAGTCCAGCCGTGATAGCTAGCTATCTTAATGTCTAACCACAATTTTATTTTTACACAAAACTGGGTTCCAGAAATATTTTTTAAAGGATTTAACTAGTGTATTAGTTTTATAATCCTAATATCCAAAAACATCTCACTTTTGCCTATTTTTAGTGACTTAGTGGTCTTTTGTCAGAACTTAGACATGACACAATTAAATCTATTAGTTATCATTATACCATCCCAATCATTACCTGTGATTTTTTTTCCTTGTTTTAATTTTTCTTTTTCTTTAAGCAGGGAAGTATATTTTGTGCTCAAGTGTACACTTTTTGTAAGAACAAAAGTGCCTCAGAATAGAGGAAACTAATAGCAAAAGACCATACATATATACACACACACACACACACACACACACAACCCTTTCTGTTATGGCTTATGTCTAGATGTTCCTCCAAAGCCTCATGTGGTCAGAAAAAGGGCTTTTCAGAAGTGGCTGGCTCTACAGTGTGTAATGCTGGGATTGATTCATAGTACAATGCTAGGATTAAGGGTGTGAGTGCTACCCATCCTAGGGGAAGTAGCCTGAATACAATATAAGGGACAGAAAGAGGCTCATCCCTTGAACTTGCTGCTTGCTGCTGTCTGCCTGCCCTGCTTTGCCATGGACTGTTTCTCCTCTATGCTGTCCCTTACCATGCCAACCTGCCTTGGAGCCAGCCAATTATGGACCTCTGCAAACTGTAAGCTAAATAAACCTTTCTTCCCTTCACTTGTGGGCATTGGGTATTTTGACTCAGCAATGAGAAAAGTAACTAAGACACTTTCCTTCCTCATTGTTGCCTGTGAGCATTCTAAATTATGTTCAAACACATTAATACTCTAAGCAGAACAACCTCCCTCAGGTGCTTGGCCCTAAAGAATAAAGAAAAGAAAACTGAGAAGTTTAAATGTCAGTGAGAGCCACTGCTTCCTCAAAGAGCGATCAGTATGTTAAGTTGAAAATGAGACAAATGACTAATCCCTAAATCCCAAACATCTATTGATTAATGTACTGTCACCATTACAAATAAAGCCACAGGGCCAGGGATGTTGAATTATTAGTTTATGTCGACCTAGCCAATATGTGAGGAACTCAAAATTACTTAGAACTTAATTTTATTATTCCAGAATCAATGTTCTCAACTTCTATTTTGTACTGACCCTAAAGACAATAATATTATTGATTATAGATGTTTCCATTAAAACTACAATCAATGGCCATCTTTGTTCATAAAACTTGGGCCACATCTGAGGAATTTTTAAAAGTGAAATTTCTGGGTTAAAAGCTATGTATATTAAAGTTAATGTTTTATTAAATATCTTTCTTTGAATGATTGCATGAATTGATAATCAGTTTGGTTCTACATTCTTACTACAGCCTCACAATCCTTATCTCATTGTTTTTGATTTTCAATTTCTGCCATGTGAAATGCCTTGTTTTCCTTGGCATTTCCAGATTACATGTGTGGCTAGACTGGATTTGTTCTGCATGGGTACTGGCTTTTTTGCAATCACGATTCTGTTTTATTTTTATCTGCTTTTGGTAAGCTATTCCATTTCCTGGCCATCACATTCAGAGTCATTTATTTTCAAATATGTATTGAATGTCTATCCTATGTCAGGTATTTTGCCAGATGCTGGGATTATATTGGTGAATACAACAGTTTCAATTCAGGCTTTATGGAATTTATATTCCAGTGGAGATAAAAGACATTGAACAAATAATAATGATTGAAGTAAGAGCGGGTTGCTTTGGCAGCATATAGCAAGAGGACCTATTGTAATCTGGAAATTCAAGAAAGATTTCCCTGAGGGAGAGAATGAGATATGAATAAAAGTAGCTAGACAAAGGAGGAAGGCTGTTATCAACATGTACAACAACATGAAGATAAGAGAAATGTCATCTATTGGTTTTAAGGGGTTTTTTGGGGTTCATTTTTCTTGACACCTATCCCAGATCTCTGTATATTAAGGAAATTCATCTTTAATGTTGTTTGTTTTAAACATTATTTGTTCTTTCCTTTACACTCAAATATGTAATATCTTCACTCAGAAATTCTTTTTGCTTTTATACAAATGAAAATAAATGACTATTTTTGTGTGAACTTCAATAGACTCTCTAACTTATTTTCTGTTTCTGTTTCAAAATATTTCCTAGCTCAAAGATGTGTGACATTTACTTTACTTAGCTTATTCTCCTGCTATAGTTGAAGCTCTTTTTCCACTCCTTTCTACATCACCACCACTACCATCAAACAATATCTGTTACCTATTGCCATGTAATAAATGAACCTAAAATAATATGGTTTCTAAGCTCATATCATTTACTATTTACCCTAAGGTCTGGTTTCCAGTGTGGCTTGGCTCAGATTAGAGCCGGGCTGGTAGGGCTCACTTATGTATCTCAGGTGAGCTAAATTCAACTAGGTGGTTCTAGTGGGGCCTCTCAGGCACCTGGAGCCTTGAGTGGCCAGTTCATCTCCGTGATGATGCTGCTGCTGGTGAGGTGCAAGACCCCTCTCCTCCAGCTGCCATCTTCAACTTCTCTTGGTAGTTGAGGCATGGCTGTGAAGGGATGAGCACAGGTGTATTAAGCCTATTCATGAAACTGTCTGGATGTTACTTCTGCCACATTCTATTTGCTAAAACAAATGCTCAAGCTGGCTACATTCAAGAGTTGGAAAAATAGATTGCATATTATCATGGAAGGAACTGTAAAAATTGTACTGCTATACATGTTGGACACTTGGGTCTAATTTTACAACCAACCTTCCATAATTGCAATATGGAATTGTTGCTTCTTCATTTGTATTTGTAAAATTCAATGCTATGCATCACACTACCTAATATTTACACAGCACTTACTTTACTAAACACGGTGACAAATGATTTATGTCCTTCTGAGATTGAATCATTGCAATAAATATGTAAGGTAGATATATTATTATTATTGGCCTTGTTTTGTAGTTAATGAAATGTTTTATTCTGAGTACATTTTTAAGGGCTCAAAGCTAAGGCATAAGAGTCTGAGCCCAACCTCATGGATAACACAGAATTTTATGGCTTTAACTACTGAGCTTTCGCCTACTTAAAAGTCTAAGCTACTTATAGAAAGCCATAAAAAATTATATTAAACCAAAATAGCCATATTTCACTATCTGCTAAAGCAAATAAAATCTTAAGTTTATTTAGTATAAACAGATGTATATAAATAAAAGCCATCTATACTGAAAGCCTTTGATCCTGAAAGTGATGTTCATTAATTTACTTGCTTCCTAAAAATTAGAAGTAAAACTACATTATTCAATATTTAAGAAGGGCATCAATATGCTGTTTTATAGCAGCATAGTTAGAGAAATCCCTGCTTTAAAGGTGACAAAATGAAGCTAGCCTTATTTGTATACTACAGTTCCCTGAAATCAGAAATCAGGGCTCACACATCTGCTTGGATCCCCTACATCTAGCCTAGTGTGAAGGATGATAAACATAACTGTAGAACTAGAGACGCCTGGAGAGCATGTAGCATAAACTTTGTATGCTTGAAGTTAGAAAATGACCCAGAGAGGAGGTTTGATTGACAGAGAGTGACAAGAGCGATTAGTGACACATTCTGGACAAAACACTATCCTGTTTACTCTCAGCTTGGGGCTTCCTGTCACGTGTTTCCTTGATGCTAAGACATCCCTTATATATAGTGACATAGGGTTTTCTTTTTTCTTTTTCTCTAACTCATAAACTTGCTGGACTCAGTGCTCCTGGGAGTGTTAAAGCAGAATGCACTTATTTACTTTTATTTTTTTCTACCGTTTTCCTTCTTTTTTACGATCCTAGCTTCCGACTGTGTGGCAGAAACACATAAAAATTGGCATAAAAGTAGGAAAATGTGCCCCAGATGCTGTATTAACTATGAAATAAGTTTAAATGCCTCCAAAAGGGGTCTGATCTCCTGTCTGTCAGCTTTCGAAGCTGCTCATCCTAAATTGTGCCTTTTGTCTGCAATACAGAGATTCAGGGTGGGGCAAATACACTCTCAACTTGCAGATGGCTTTGCAACAAATCACCACAGAGGCTCAGGCAGCTGTTTCTTCTGTGGGCAGACAGGAAGTACAGACAAAGAATGGGCCCCTAGTGCTATCTGGTGAAACTGTCTGCTCATGGATTCGCCATCACTGTGGAGCCAGAGCTGGAGAATTTCAGGTAGTGGTCAGTATACTCACATTCCAAGGTCATGCATGGTTTGTGTTCTCAAAGTCTCGTTTCGTCTAGGAAAGCTGACAAAGGCCTCACCACTGCTGCGATGCTCCTGAGCCTGTCCTGACATCCAGTCTTGCTTGCGTGTTACATTCTCATGAGTCACAGAAACCACTGAAAGTCATGTTGTGCCACTGCCCTGCATAAAACCCTCACACCCTTCCACACTACACACCCGAAGGATGTCCACTCTCCAGGGTGAGGCTCACAAGCCCTTCTCCTCTCACACCCTGCTGTCCTCCCCGGTCTCTCTTCTCTCTCACGCCCCTACTTCTTGCAGCTCTTTCTGAATGGTGACTTTTCTCCTCTCCAGCTCTTCATGCAAGCCGTTCTTTCTACTGGGAACATGCTTTCCTCCTGTTCCTACATTCACTCCTGCTTTTAAGTCACAGCCCAGACAGAACTTGGAAGGCACAGGCTTTCCCTCCTCTCCCTGCCTCTGCTCCATGACTCCAGAACATCCTGGATGCCTTTATTGTAGCAGTCTTTTTTCCGTATTGTACTTGAGTCTTTGGTAAGATAAATAATTTGTGATATGTGCTAAATTATATCTTGATTTTGAACTCTAGTACTGAGCAAGAGGTTAAACGATTAGCATAGCTTAGTGATAAAGACAGTTAACTCCCTGTGTCTAATTCCTGGCTCCATCCTAGTTGTACAAATTTAATAAAGCCCCTAGTCTCTCCAAATGGAGTTTCCTCATCTTGGAAGCAAGAGTAAATAGCTCGCTTGGTTTTTTATAAGCAACAATGAATTGCTTGATTTACCTCACTGAGTCATGTTGAGGATCACACATTATTTCATGGAAATTAATTTGTATTAATTGCTTATTCTATAGCAAGTCTTTAAATGTTAGCTGTTACTTTAAGATGCTGACTTAACAAATATACTGAATGAATGAGAACCAACCATATCTGCCTAGAACTAGAAGCCTTCTGTTTAAGGTGGGATGGGTGTTACTTTCGCTCCAGGTTTTAGTTTCTTCTTCAGAAATCTGAAAACAGAAAGCAAAATGATCTCTAAGGTGTCAAAGTCAGGCATGAAACTGTTCCAGGCAGATGACACTGACTGACATTTTTGTTATTTAATTCTGTCTCTGTAGAAAACTTTCATGCCGGTGGGTAATTTGATAAACGAGAAGAATAAAGCCCAGTGAGGTAAGGTGACTTGCTTAAGATCTTGTGGAAAAATGGAAGAATCAAATCTAAAACTCGGGTTTAAGAACTGAAGGTTATTATCTTTTTTCACTGTTATTATGTCAGATTTTATCTTGAGCAAAGGAGTCTCACTTAATCTTTGTCAAAAATAAGAATTTTCTCAAGTTCACAGACTTTTAAAAACTATTTTAAATTTATTCTAATTTTGTGGATGTGGCAACTGAAGACTCAAAAGTTGAAGTTCACTCAAGGACGTCCAGCCATCACCATGGGCTGCCTCTTCAGAGAACCAAAGTCCCCCCAGACCCATCTTGGCTGATGGCCTTGGCTCAACTAGAATCCAAATACTTGCTGAAATGAAGCCTCTCTCAATTAAGGATCAGTTAAGTAGATAGGACCATGGAAAGAGGACCTTCTTGTCACTGACAGTAGCTACAATGGCTTCAGAGACCCAATACCCAGGTAATAGGTAGCACCCAGTGATATTTCAATTAAACATTTATTACTCATTTTATTCAATCACAAATGTTTGATGACTTACTATATGCTAGGTCTTGTTCTAAGTGCTAGTGCCCCCGAAGAGGCTAAACATAAAATCCTTACTTACAATACTTGATTAAATGTATTTCATCATTCATTATCTAGCCTTAGGGCTTAGACTAATTAAGTTTCAATGTAGGCACTGCAGTTTGGTTAAGGGTTCCCCAGAGGCTCACGTACTGAAAGCTGAGGCCCCAGCTCATATCTCTGTTGGGAGGAAGGAAACTTTGGAAGGTGGGTGTGGTGGGAGGAAGTTAGGTCACTGGGGCATGGCCTGGAAGGGAACATGGGGACCTCGACCTCTCTTTTCTTTGCTTTTCCTGGCAGCCCTGCTGTACCATGTGCTCCTGCTAGGGTGTACTGCTTCAACATAGGCCCAAAAGCAGTGGAGCCAGCATGGACTAAAACCTCTGAAACTGACTCAAAATAAACTTTTCCTCATTATAAGTTGTTTGTTTATGGTATTTTTTCATATTAACAGAAAGCTTAGTAACATAGCATATTACCCAAATTGTCAAGAAAATGATGTGAAAAGCTTAGTGTTTGTGGTGTCAAGTTTTATGGAGAGATACTTAGTGATAAATGAGTGGAAGCATTATACTGTACCATGTTACAACGCTAAGGTTAACAGTTTAGTCTCATATGGGACAACTGATTTTTTTCTAATCCCACCTCAGATGCTGGTCCTGGCCGTGAACGGTCATAGGACACTTACCTCCCCACCAAAGACAAATCTGCCCTTCTCAAATTTTATTCAATGCAGTCCTCTCTTACAGCTTTGGAGTTTATTTGTTTATGGTCTTTTTATCAATATCCTCCTTCAACTCTGAGTTCAAAGGACCTGTACAGATTGCTCTGCAAATTTGGAGTTTTCTTTGCAGAGATGGAGAAAGAATTGTCTAATAGTATAGAGTAAGTGAGATGGATGTGGACTAGAAATGAGGAACTTCTGATTCCCTGTGAGCTCTTTGCTCTAAATATAGTCCTCCAAGAGAACCTAAGAAATGGCCAGAGGGTGAAGGTGCCCTCATTTTACAAAGACAGTGAAGGCTGGAAAGAGTGGTGGATCTTGGGACTGGAAAGCAACCAAGAAGAGTCCAGATCTCAAGCTTCCTAACCCTGTTGATAACTTCCTAAGGTTATGAAGGTCATGATCAAGTGCAAAGAATAATGCCAAGACATCCTAATCTTCAAAGAGTGTAGCTGAGTTGCAGATAAAGAGTGATTTCTGAACGGAACCAATTCAGGCTTAACTCCTAGCCCTACCATCTGTCAACCTTGTGTTTTTACCAGAGAGAGTATGTGAGGGCCTGAAGACTACATGGGGAGGGAAAGTGGCCTTGCTGGGCCCAACACACTGGTAACTCCTATCAAGGCTCCAGGCAGAGGGATGAAATTATCTTCCAGAACAGCCTAACTACCACCTGAATACAAGAAAAAATGCCCAGCCAAGCTCTCTCCAAATCCCTGATATATAATGAAATATTGCTCTTTTAAGCCATTAATCTTAGAGCTATGTTGTTAGGCTATAACAGAAAGCAAGAACACTCTTCTGTCCCCAGCACATAGCGTGATATTTTACAGAGAGTATACGCTCAATAAATTTGGAAAATGACTATTGGGACAGTCTGAAGGAAGATCAGAATAATTAATGTGCATTAAAGGTGTACTCCAACTCTTCACAACAACTTTGCAAGGGATGTTTTGCTTTTATACTCAACTTAAAAATGCTAAAAGTCAGGCACATAAACATTAAATAACTTCCTGAAGAAGACAAATATGTGGTGAAATAAAAACTTTAATTAGACCCCCACAGACTACCATGCTATGCTATCTCTAGATAGTAAACTTCAACCAAGAAGGAAGTATTTGGGGAGCCCTTGTAGTGAGTAGAAAATATATATGGCTTACCACAGTCATAATAAGAAAGAAAATATGCTAAACACACTGTAGTAAACATAACTTCAATCAAGGTAATTTTCCTCTTTCTTCCTAGGTTCTCTTAACTGTAAGCCATATTTTAGCCATTTAAAGTATGGGCTCTGCATTAAGATCCAGTCTCAAATATGAGCTCTGTCACAAATTTCTTGTTCAATTTTGAATGTCACTTAGCTTCCAAGTCCCAGCTTGGGAAACTAAAGTGAGGCTAATGACATTACTTATCTAATTAGGTCATGGATAAACATATATATATATATATATATATATATATATATATATATATACACACACACACACACACACATACATACACACACACATACATATATATACACATACACACACACACACACACACACACACACACCAGAAGAGTAATCTGAAGGGCATGTACTGTCTAATAAAAAAAAACTGGAAACCTACAAATTAACAATGAAAATCTAATATCTCACAACTTCTCCCTCTAGACCTTGTCCTCTCTCCAGAGATTGCTTGAAAATCATATCCTGGCAGGTGAAGTAAACTCACTCCGATATTCTATGATGAAAATCCAAAAATATAACAAAACGAAGGCTTCATGGACCCACAGATGAGGATCACAAGACACTCTACCAATTATTAAATAAATAACTTGGGGATTGAAGATGGCTAAACAGAGGCACCCAGCACCCAGCTCTTCCTCCACAAAGAAGAACCAAAATAACAATCTTCAGCTAACTGAGGGGAGTAAGCATGAGAGAACACTATAAACCAACAGGAAATGAGACAGGAACCTTGTAAGACTCGGAGGCCTGGGAGGAGAGCTTAGGAATAGATTCAAAATACCCCAGCTTCTGCCTCTCTGGCCCTCCAACTGGGGCAGGGAAATTCTCCTTTTTCCAGAGGTAAAGGGGAGAGAGAAAGTCCCAGCAAAACTTCAGTACAGATGCTGGCAAATTGTAGCTATGGGAGAGTTTCACAGTCCTCACAGGTTTGAAGTTCACTTAGAGAATTAACCTGAAGTCTATATACCAGCCTTGTTTTGGAAAAGCATCTCTGTTCATGTCTAAGTGAATTCCCAGGATGCTCCAGTCAGGAGCCATCTTGAGAAAGGAGCTACTGTAGGAATTTGGGTTCCTTGAGAGTCAGAAATCCGTGCTTGTTTATATCTATGGCACCCTATAGACATATCACTGCACCAACTCTGTGGGTTGCTGCCTCATAAACCCAAGCTGGCCCAGCACAGTGAGCATGAGCCAAGCCTTCCAGGTGCCCTGCACTATGGGGCATGGGCATAGCAAATCAAGAGTGATGCAGGGAGCTTCCCATAAGAACCAGGAAATCAAGCTGCTCACCCTCTGAGACCAAGGGCATGATTATGGGTATGGACTTGTGCCGATGCTGGGATGGAAAACAGGTACCCACGTGGCCCCTACCACCGTACACACCATTCAGGTACTGTTACCGACAGGATGATGAAGTGAAGGAACACCAGATCCCCCACTCCTCACTACTGCCCTTTCACTGTTGTGCACTGAGGGGGCCTTGTACAACCCCACGGCTTTAGCAGTCACCTGAACATTTATGGTCAAAGGGGGCCAGGGGGACCTCTGCCCAGCTCCAGGGGCAATCTCACTCCTGAGCATGTGCTACAGCTGAAGGAGTCAGAGAAAAGTCCATGGCTCCAGCTGCTGCCCTGCCCCAAGTGCCACCAAAGCCATGGTGTGGATCACCACAGTTCCCGCTACCAACTCGTCTACGTAGTTCCCTCCACTGCCCCAGCTCTGCTGCTTGTCTAAGCACACAGTGCTTTCAAGACTGGATGCCACAGAGGGCATCCTGCCATTCCTAACACCCTCTGTCCCTGTGCAGCATCTAGGATCAGAGGACGTGTGCTTCAGACCCCTCAGAGCTCTTGGGGCTGCCAGTAGCAGAGGTCTTGCTAGTACGAGGTCAAGAAAACCACCATCACCCAATAGAACTCATTCTCATGTTGTAGGAGTAACCACACTATGAACACACTATATCCACTGTTGCAAACACGACACTTGCCTGAACTGCTAGAATGTCCCCATTCTTGCATGGCTCACAAAGACAAGAGGTCTCTTCAACTATACTGTGATATGTACTGTGCTCAAAGTCATTAATCACAGCCAAAGAAGCCATAGGGAGACTACACGATGGTACCCAATGGGAAATAAAATGAAAACTATGTAACAAATGGCTCCTGCAAGACCCACCATCAGGAGAAAATTGTTGACTAAGAAGACCACCCCAGAAAAGGAGCAGAGGTAAGTGATCCACCAGATGGGCCAATGTCAATGTAAGAGCACAAGAAATATGACAAAACTAGGTAAAATGACACTTTGATAAAACGTAATAATTCTCTAGTAGATCCCAAAGAAATTGATATGAACAAAATAGCTGAAAAAAATTTAAAGGAATGATTATAAAAAATTTCAATGACTTCTAAGCAAATTCAGATAAGTAGTTAGATAAAATGAGTAAGACTATGCAGGATATGAATGAGAAATTCAGCAGAAATAGAGATTTCAAGAAAGAACCAAGGCCAGGGATTTAGCTCAGTGGCACCAAACCTGCCTCGCAAACTCAAGATCCGGAGTTCCATCCCCAATACCAAAAAAGAAAAGAACCAAAGAGAATCCTAGAAATTAAGAGCAAAATAAGCCATATAAAAAGGCTGAAAATTTTAACAAGAGACTAGATCAAGTTGAAGAAAGAATACACAAACATGAAGAAATATCTGAAATATCTGTCATCAGTAGGCATATACACTTAAATTTTGTTTTTTGTTTTATCCAATCTTCCAGTTTGTGTCTTTTGACTAGGGAGTTGAGATAACTGACAGTGACTTACTGTTGTAAGGTATTTATTGAATTTTGCCCTTGCGTTATTTTTCTGGAGCTGATTCCTTTATTTTTTTTCCTCTTGTTTAGTTATTCTCCCAGTTACATATATACTTTCCTTTGAGCTCTTTGGTGCTGAAGGCCTCCCTGTCTGCCTAATATTCCCTTAAATGTTTTCTGCAATGCTAGTGGTCATGTATTTCTGTAGGATTTCTTTGTTGTGAAAAGATTTTACTTCTTAATTTTGAAGTCTAATTTTTTAGGATATAAATGTCTAGGTTGACAATTACTGTCTGTTAGGGTTTGGAAAACTTCACTGCAAGCTTTCCTGATCTTTAAGATTTTTGCTGAGAGACCTGCTGTTATTTTAAGAGGCTTGTCTTTATAGGTTATTTGCTGTATATCTCTCGTAGCTTTTAGTGTTCTCTCCTCTTGTTGACTTTCTGGAATTTTCATTATGATGTGTCATGGAGAGGTTCTTTTTGAGTCATGGCTATTTGGAGTTGCACATGTTTATTGTACTTCAATACTGAATCATTTCCCTAGATGTGGAAATTTTTCTGCTATGATTTTAGTGAATAAATTATTTTAACCTTTTTTAACCTTTTGAGTCATCTTCTAATTTTACCTTTATTCCTGTATTTCTGAGTTGCTTTTTGTAAGACATCGAATAGCTAGTGAAAGGATGGAAAATGATATTGCGTTCAACTACAGTTCCCAAACAAAAAAGAATACGTACCTTATTTTGTTACACAGCAGACTTCAAGCCAAAACTGATCAGAAGAGACAAAGATGGCTACAATGTACTGCTATAGGAAACAATTCAACAGGAAGAGATAACAATTGTAAACATCTATGCACCAAATGTTACTGCACCCAACTTTTCAAAGCAAAAGCTACTGAAAAAAAAATAACAGACAGACAACAGTACAGTCATAGCAGGGACCGTCAATACCCTATTCTCACAGTTAGACAGGTCAACCAGAAAAAAATCAACAAACGTCAGAGTTAAACCATACCATCAAATGAATGAATTTAACAGATACCTACAGTGTTTCACCGAACAATGGAATTCACATTTTTCTTAACAGCACGTGGTACTTTTTCCAAAATCACCATATCTTAGCCCTTGTATATAATTGGATCATAGCAGAAAGAAGTTAGAAATCAACAACGGCAGAAACCACAGAAACTGCTCCAATACATGGAGATTAAGTAATATATCATTGAATAATCAATGGATTATAGGAGAAGTCACAGGTGAAATAAAAATGTTTTTAGAATCAAATGACAATGGGAACACAACATACTAAAACCTTCAGGACACAATGAAAGCACTTCTAATAGTAAAGATAATAGCTATGAATGCACACATTAAAAGAATAGAATAATCCCAAATAAATAACCTAATAATGCACCTCAGGGTCCTAGGAAAACAAGAAACCTGCAAATTGAAAACTGTTAAAAGAAAGCCAAACATGGTGGAAGATTGCCATGACTATGAGGTCAGCTTGGACGATATAGTGAGGCCCTGTTTCAAAACAGAAAGAAAGAAAGAAAGAAAGAAAGAAAGAAAGAAAGAAAGAAAGAAAGAAAGAAAGAAAGAAAGAGAGAGAGAGAGAGAGAGAGAGAAAAGAAAAGAAAGGAAAAAATTATAAAGATCAGAGCAGAAATTAATGAAATTGAGCTAAAAAAAAATTCAAAGGATCAATGAGTCAAAAAACCCCACCCATAGCAACGCAAGTAGAAATGTAAAAGTTGAAATCACAACTGAAACTGCCAACATGCAGAGGATTATAGACACTATCTTGAAAACATATTCTGATAAATTTGGAAACCTAGAAGAAATGGAGATATTCCTAGACATGTACAAATTATTAAAATTGAACCAACAGATATGAAAACTCTGAATAGAGCACTAACAAGCAAAAGAATAGAGGAATAACAACTAAGAAAAGCCGTGTATGTGATTGATTCATTACAGAATTCTAGGAAATTCAGGGAAGATTTAATGCCAATATTCCCTAAACTTTCCCATGAAACTTAAAAAGAAGGAACACTGCCAAACTCATTCCAGGAAGCTAGCATTACCCTGATACCAAAACCAGACAAAGACTTAACAAAAAAAGAAAATTTTCAGCCCAATATTCTTAATGGGCATACATGTGAAAACCCTTAACGAGATACTGGAAAACAAATCATTAAAAATAGCATACAACATGACCAAACTGGTTTGATCCCAGGGACACAAGGATGGTTCAACGAATGCAAATCAATAAATGTAACACATCACATAAACAGAAGCAAAGACAAAAATCAAGTGATCCTTTCAAGAGATACAGGAAAAGCCCTTGACAAGACCCAACACGTATTCATGATAAAACCCTGGTGAAAACTGATAAAGAAGGGCCTTACTGCAAACAGATAAAAGCTATTCATAGCAAACTCACTGCCAAAATCACAGTTAAGAGGGGGAAAAGTGAAGACATTTTCATTATAGCAATAACGTAGAAAAATTTCAAAAACAATCTAGTTATGCATCTCAAAAAGCAAAATATTTCAAATTCAAAATTAGTAGAAGGAAAGAAATAACAAATATCATTAGTGGGAAAATAGGTCACCCTTGAGACCATAATGTTAAGTGAAATAAATCAGACACACAAGCTTAAATATTGCATTATTTATATTATATGAGAAACCCAAAATGTAAGTGAATTAAAAGAGCAAAATAAAAATACATAATAAATAGGACCAAAGGAGGGAGGGAAGGGGATGAAAAAATGATTAAGATGAGCTATATACACGTAGCAACTCTCCATGACAAATATCATCGTTATGTACTGCACACATGTACAATAGAAATAAAAGTTTGAAAAAAAGAAATAAATAGAAAAAAGACAAAAATACTAAATCAATGAAATGAGAAGTTGCTTCTTTTGACAAAGTAAACAAAATTAACAAACCTTTAGTTAGTCTACCAATGAAAAAAGGAGAGGACCTAAATAAATACAATTAGAAAAGAAAACTGAAACATTACAATTAATATCACCAAAATACAATAGATCATTACGTATTATTATAAAAAATGATATCATAACAAACTACAAAACCTAGAAGAAAGAGATAAATTTCTGAATACATATGACCTACCAAAATTGAACCATGATGGTTTAAGAACAAGAACACTGAATAAATCAGTAAAAAGCAATGAGATTGGATCACTAAGAAAAAGTCTTCCAATGAAGAAAAGCCCAAGACGAGATGCCTTCCTTGATGAATGTTTTATCAAACATTTAAAGAAGTACAAATGCCACTTCTCAAAATATTCTAAAGAATTGAAAGACAGGTAACCTATCTAAACTCATTCTATGGAGCCAGCATTATTACCCTTTTATCAAAATCAGACAAGAACACAACAATAAAAGAAAACTATAGATCAATATTCTCGGTGAAGACAAAAATATTCTCAGCAAAATGTCAATGAAACTCAACAATATACCAAACATTTTATTCATTATTATCAAGCTGGTTTCATCCCAAAGATGCAAGGATGGCTCAACTTTTGCAAATCAATAAATGTAACACATCACATCAACATAACAAAAGGATAAAAATCCTATGATTTCTCAGTAGATGCAGAAAAAGCATTTGATAAAATTCAACATCCTTTCAGGATAAGATCTCTGAACGAGTTAGGTATAAAAGGATCATAGTTCAACATCACAAAAGCTACATGTAGCAAATGCCCAGTCAACATGCCCCAGGTGGTCACCTGTAAGCATTATGTCTAAGAGGAGAACTAAGACCCAGGGGGTCCTCTTTCATTGCTTTTCTTTAATATAGCGCTAGAAGGCTTAGGCACAGAAGTTAGCAAGAGAAAGAGATAAAAGGCATACAGATAGGAAGAAACAAAATCAAATTATCCCTGTTTCAGATGATATTATTCTACATGTAGAAAAAGCTAAAGATCCCACCAAAAGAATATTAGAACTAATAAATTCAGTAAAGTAACAAGGAAGAAAATCAGTATATAAAATCCATAGCTTTTCTACCCAAGCAATAATGAATTTTCTGAGAAAAAAAAACATGAAAGCTACAAACAATAACAGCAACAACAAATGACTAAGAATAAATTTAAGCTTTTGAAAGATGTCTACATTGAAAATTACAAAACACTGATGAAAGAAATTAAAGACAGTAAAAATGGAAAAACCTTCCATGTTCATGGATTGGAGAAGTTATTGACAATATTAATATCTGTAGTACCCAAAACAACCTACAGATTCAACTCAATCCACATCAAAATGCTAACAACATTCTTCACGCAACTGGAAAAACAACCCTAAAATTCGTGTGAAAGCATACACATACACACAAAAACCAGAATAGTCAAAGCAACCCTAAGCATATAGAACAAAGCTGGAGGCAACACTATACCCGATTTCAAGACATAGTCCAGAGACACAGGAACAACACAGCATAATATTAGACAAATGGAACAGAATAGAGGGCCAAGGAGCAAACCGAGTCATCTACAACCAATTAATTCCTGACAAAGATGCCAAAGACGTGTTGAAGGAAGGGCGACCTTCTCTTTAAATGATTCTTAGAAAACTGGATGTCCATATGCAGAAGAGTGAACCTTGAGGCGTGTATTCCCCTTGAAAGAATCAAACCAAAATGAATCAAAGACATAAAAGTGAGACCTGAAAATCTGAAATTACTAGAAAGAAACACCAGGAGAACATCTCAAGACATTGATACAGGGAATGACTTTCTGGATACCACTCCAAAAAACAGAGAAAAATGGCAAAATTTAACAAATGCTATTACATCAAACTACAGACCTTCTGTACAACAAAGGAAACAATCGATAATGTGAGGAGACATATAGAATGGAAGAAAATATTTGACAGCTTTTATATAGGATATATAAGTTACTCAAAAAACTTAAGAAAAAATGCAAGTAATTCAACTTAAAATGGGCAAATTATCTGAACAAATATTTGTCTAAAGAAGAAATACAAATAGCTAAAAATGATGTGAAAAAAATACTCGATATCATTAGCCAGCAAGGAAATGGAAGTCAAAATTACAATGACATACTGTCCCACCATTATTAGAATGCCTATCCTCAGGAAATAAAAATAAAAATATGCTGATGAGGATGTGGAGAAAAAGACTCATATGCTGTTGGCGGGAATGTAAATTAGTAGAGCCATTGTGGAAAGCAGTCAGAATTTTCCTAAAAAACTGAAATTAGAGCCATCTTATGATCCAGCTATCCTACTTCTGGATTTATATCCAAAGGAAATTAATTCAATACACCAAAGGGCAGCCTCCATGGCAAAGAAATGCCTTCCTATTCTTACTGCGGCACTGTTCACAACAGTTAAGATAGGAAATCAGCCAAGCTGGCCATCAATGAAGGAAATGTGGTCCCATAGAGTTTGTTAGACTACAGAAAAATGCACCTTTTATGTTTATAAAGTACCAAAGCAAAATGCACATAAGAATAAAAATAGAATTACCAAAAGAAAATTCGGAAGATAAGAAGAGAAATAAGATAAGTAAGAGAATTAGTCTCAAATTTGCACATTTCCACTCTGGGAAATGAAGAAATTGATTTTAAATATCTCTTTCACTATAATACTTACAATTGAATTTTCTATTGCATTGACAATTAGTAATAACTTCTTTCTAAAAAAAATACTAACTTCTTTCTTATTCAACCATATAGTCTGTGTCTACCCTGGTATTTTGGACCTCACACGGCATGATAGTACTCTAGACAGTCAACTTAGGAAACTTGGACTTACGATTTTTCAGCTTTACAACAGTGAAAAAGTAATATCCATTCAATAAAAACTGGACTTTGAAAATATGTAGTATGTATACAACGAAATTCTTCAACTGCAGCAAAATGAATGAGAGGATGTTCTGTTAAGTAACATAAGCCAGACACAGAAAGGCAAGTACCACATGCTCTCTCTCATATGTTGAAGCTAGAAAAATTTGACCTGATAGAAGAGCAATAACTAGAAACTGGAAAAGGTATTGGTGGGAAGGTGGGAAAAGGGAGGTTGGGTTTCCTTAGGGTACACTATATTCACGTATGGAAGTATCACATTAAACCCTATCATTATCTATAATTAATGTGCATTAATAAAACATAAATAAAGGAACACTGTTCATTAAGTATCAGTTTTTGAGTATAAAAACTGGATACCTTACAGGGCTGAATTAGTTGCAGAAGGATTAGATGGGATGATGAGATCTCTCTTATTGTTCCTCCAAGACCAGCTTCAATCTCATTTCTCCTGTGAAAATTCACCCCAGAGCAGTGACCTGACCAAACAGAAATTTGCTCTATGCCCACTTTGGGCTGGTTGGAAGAAACACAGTAGTGCAAGTCCCTTGGCGGATGAGAGGTGACAAAAGACAGTTCTCAGAAATGCATGGCTTAGTCTATGTCTTGCACGCTGAGTGAGTACTGCAAAGATAATGATGCCCATTGTTTAACTATGGTGATTCTCTCATTATTTTGGTATGAAATTTTGTTTTATTTTTTCATACAATAAAAAAAGAGTATAAAGCAAAATTTGCCCTCTTTTTTTTATTTGTGCCTCCCCAGTTTGTTGAATAAACTTTCTGAGGGCAGATGTCTTTTAGTACACCCTTTCCACTCCCAGCACTGTCTCCCTGGTCCACACGACACCCTCCCTTGTCCGGCTGATGACAACCTCCTAACTGGTCTCCTTGAATCTTCTGGAACCGCCCAATTCATCCTCAGTGCTGTAGCCAGAGCACTGTTTTCACAAGCCAAAGCAAATAACCATTCCTCTTTAACTGCGTGCTCCATAGCTTCTCTTTTCTCTTTAGGAATTGGATAACATTTAAATGTGTCCATTGAACCTTGGCCCTTAGGGTCCCTCAGGCCCTGTTCCAAGTGACTCTTTCTTTGTGTGGTAGGGTGGAGTTCACTAAGTTGGTCAGGCTGGACTCTAGCTTGAGATCCACTGATCTCATCCTCCCAGAATACTGGGGTTACAGTGTGCATCCCAACACCTTGCTTCAATATGAGTCTTGATATCTCATACACTTGCTTGCTACAGTTCTGTTCTTTATTCATTCCACAACCTACTCTCTGTGGGCTACTCTGCCTACAAGAATACTTTGCCCTGTTGAAGCCAAATGGGGCTGACTTCATCGTTTTGTTAAATGGTAGTTCTTGAAGCAGACTGGTACTCATTCCATGAGTGCTTTTAAGACCCTTAAAATTTGAGACCAAAAGGAACTGCATCTGTCAGCTCCCACGAGCTTTTCATTGTATAGTGAAGGGAACTGAAAATCAGAGATGAGAAGACATATGTCAAAGGTTACAAAGTGATAGAATGGTAGAAGAATAAGAACACCACTGGAATCGATACTCCTCTCCCTGGAGAGCTTCAATGGACCCACCATTTTTTCAAGTGTTCATGTTGCTCTTGGCTGCGGTATAAGCATTACAGGAAGGTTCTGGAGTTAAGCTTTCAGCTGCAGTATTTTGGCTTGCAGCTCAGGCCCTCCCTGATGATTCCTTGCTCCCATGCTTTCATTGTCAAACACACCAGAAATGGATCCTGCATACATAGGAAGAAAACTAAACAGTTAATAAATATATATAAAGATATTCATGCTCATTACTAATCAGGAGAATGCAAATAAAAGCAATAGCCATAGTGCATTTTTTACAGATCAGATTGGCAGATATTAAAAAGATGGATCATATCCAGGGTATAATTTTTGAGTGTAAAGAATTGGTGTTACTATATACTGTTGATGAGAATGTACACAGGAAAGCCTTTGGGGACATCTGTCATCTAAAATGTGCCAGTTTTTGACCTAGCAATCCCCTTCTAAGGCTGTGTCCTGTTGAAGTACTCTTATAGGATTTAGAGATATTTGTAAGGCTGTTTATTGCAGATTGTATGGAATAACAAGCAATCAAAAGCAACTTGCAAGCTCACAGCAGGGAATTAACAATAGGGTATGTCTACTTTATGAATTGAATAAAGCCAATTTTAATGAGAAAATATATGTGTAAAAACAAGTTTAGGGATGAAGAAACAAAGGAATTGCAGGATATATACCAAAAAGAGAGACATTACAGTGAGTAACATATATGAAAATCTTCCCAAGAGTTAGAGATATCATATTACAATGATATACACATATCCATGTTTATAGAAGCATAGTTTATAACAGTTAAATCTTGGAAGCAGCCTATATGCCCACCGACAGATGAATGGATAATGAAAATGTGGTATTTACACACAATGGAGTACTACACTGCAGTAAAGATAAATTTGAGTCATTTGCAGAAAAATGGATGCACCTGGAAACCATAATGTTAGGGAAAGTAAGTTGGACACACAAGCGTAAATATTGCATGGTTTCTCTTACATGAGAAACCCAAATTATAAATAAAGAGCAAAACAAAAGATAGATGGGAAATAGGAAATCGGAAATGGGAAATAGGAAGACAGATCTTTCTCAAATGGGAAGGGCATCAAGAGGTGGAGGGAGGAGATAAAAAGGGTTACAAAAAGGAATTACGCTGTGTACATGTATCACTCCACACAAGGAATGTGAGTGTCACGTACTGCATTAGAATTGGTGAGGGACTACAAAAATGAATACTTCGTGCTTTATTTATATATTTATACTATTTTGCAAGAATAGCAATCTTTGCTGTAAATTAAAAACTTAAAATTTTAAAGGTGAAAATAAAATAAACAAGGTTAAAGAAGACACCAACCCTCTTCCTAAATTAGATTTAGTCAAACTTTTGCCTATACCAAAAGTCACAACTACTGGCGACTCAAGAAGTCTTACTGAGAAATCTGGTGCTTATAAAATACCGCCATTTCTTTTTTTCAGTCCCAGGGATCGAACTCAGGACCTTGTGCTTCCAAGGTAGGCGGCCGAACCACTGAGCTAAATCCCCAGCCCAAAATACTGTTATTTCTAAGGAGAGACTTGCTGAGTTCAGCAGGCAGGACACGGGGAGAAGAGCTGATTGGCAGATCAGAGCCAGCCTGTGCTACACAAGCTGGCAGAAACATAGGCATGCAGGGCACACAGACATGCGTTGGATCCTCCTGACCTGGGATGGCAGCACTGCAGTCTATAAATACTGTTCAGGTGAAGCCAGACTTTTCTGCCCCCCGAACATCAGTTTTGCATTCCCTGCGTTCACTGCCCTAATGCTGTCACACAGGGACCGTGTACCTGCATATGTGCTGCTTTCTTTTCTATTGCTGCTGTCATAGTTGTCGTGAACTTACCGGGTTAAGACACACACACACACTCTCACACATGTACACACATACACATACACTCTGAGGGGCTTAAAACACACACTAATTCAGGTGGTCATAGTCTGAAATGGGTCTCTTAAGGCTCAGTTTAAGATGCTGAGGAATCTAATTTCCTCCTGGAGGCTCCAGGGTAAACTCCCCACCCTCCTTTTCCAGGGTCTAGAGGCCTCACGTTACTCAACAGAAATGTGCATCACAGGAACTCTGTTCTTGATAGCACATCTCCTTCTCCCACTCTGACTTTCCTCTGTCCCTCAAATAATCCAGGATCCTTAACTTAGTCACACCCAGGAAGCCCTTTTCATCATCTATGGCGATAAGAGGTCCCCAAAATTAGGATGTAGATATTGTTCTGCCTACCACTTGGTCATTTAGAAGACTGAGATTAGCCATCTGCCCCAAGAGGAGGCATCTTGATCTGCTCAAAGCAAATTTAAAATTGAAAACCTGTAGCCTTTCCTGCCCCACCCTGTGGGAGAGGCTGGGATGACTTCAGGTAGCTCTGACTTCCTGCCATGTTGGAAGAAAGGTGCCTGGAAAATGCTCATGGTGGCATGAACGATGTTACCCATGAACATATCAGTTTTGATTCTGCTCTTTTTTTTTTTTTTTGACAATATGGATTTGATTCTGCTGTTTTCAGCTCTTTGGAAAAAGAACTATTGCTTTAGCCCTTAGTGAAGAGTTTTCCTACACATTCACACTGTGGATGCTCGTTCGTTGCCCTACATTTTGCCCTACTATGCTCTATGGGGCAACTTTATACATGGGGTATTTTAGAAGGAATTGATCATCACATGTATGGTAACAGAAGACAGCTCCCTGTAAAGTCCCCTGCACACACAAAATCAGTGATGCTAAGTGCTCTGCCCAGGAACCCATGCAGTTCCAGATGTCTCAGGAATGCATGTGAATGGGATTCAAGAATACAATGGCACAAACATACATAGGGAAGAAATGCACTGACAAATTACAATGTGTGAGCAAAATATATAGCTGCAAGTATTAACAGAGTGGTGCTGAGATGCAGTATTTTCTCTGTATTTAACAAAAACTTGTAATGTTATGCTCTGGATACTTCAAATGATAACCCTTTATGTGCTCATATGATTTTTTAAAAATGTTCAGAGTACAGAAACCCTTTATTCCTACATGGTCTCTTCACCAACCCTAAGATGCTGGTTGGGTCGCTTACCTGTCATTATTTCACAGAGCAGATACGAGGCTCTGAGCTACTGCTGAAGGCTCAGACTCTTCAAGAGATCAATTGTGACCTGGAACTTGGCTCTCCTGTCTTCTGTGCTTCTAGTCTCTTAACTTTGAAATGGAAAATTTTAGAAATAGATTCTTTTCTGAGAAGTAGCTATTAATACTTATAAATTAGAATACTTCTTGACACATAATAAAGGCTCAATGAATAACATGATATCTAAATGCCCAATCAGACCTGTTTTCCATATATTGTTTTGGAAGTTTATTGGAACTTCCTTGAGTACTAAAGGGAGGAGGTAGTAGTTGTATGAGTTATAGGTTAGCACCTACATATATGTAAGCTTTACCCCATTGTAACACCGCCACCCTCCATACACCCAGAGCCCTCATTCAAAATCAGATGTCTCTTCCATTGCTTATGTGTCTGGCATAGCACTTATTTCTGTCCCTAACTATAGATGTATGATAACTTAATCAGTAGCTACACCTGCCATTCAACTCACAGCTCTGTGTAGGCCCGATCTCAGGTCCTGCGGCTCACTACTGTATTTCCAGCATCTAAATGCCACCTGGAAGATGGGCAAATATTTAAGGAACTGGGCCAGAAAGCGAATCTCAATTGTGCCATTCTCTTTGTTCCCAGTTGCTATATTTCCTCTCCCTGATAAAACTGTGGGATGATATCAACCATAACTGTTGGGAAAAGAATCTTAATTCCTAACTTTCTTTTATGTATAAGTTGAGTCATTAGATTAATATGTAACTCATATTTGAGGCTGTAAGACAGGTCCATAATCTTTTATTGCCTTTTTTTCAAGTCTCACTAGAGCTCTAAAAGGTAGCTATGCCAAGTTTTGTCTCCCTTTTAGAAATAATAAAACAGAAGGCCAAAGGTCATAAAACTAATCTATATTAGAAATACACTAGACAGATCATTTGCATCTTCTGTAATAATAATAAATTTGTTGACGATTATCTAGTAGGTAGGAACAGACCAATACACACAGAGTCTTTCAGTGTACCCAATCATTCTATTAATTAGGTGACACTGTCGTTATTTTAGAAATAAAGAAAGTGGGACAGTTCACGGTTAAAGTTTGCACAATTAATAACTGTGAATTTTTCCAGCAGAAATAAATCTTGTGGCTATATGGCTCCAGGGCCAGCGGTTTAAACTGCCATACTGCACTGTCTTCCTTTTCCTATGATTTTATTTCCACTACAAGACTGTGACTCCCCTGTGCCCTTTCTTGACAGCTAATGTGTTTATTGCCTTATTCCCTGATGTATGAAGTCCTACGTGCTTTCACTTTTCCTATTTTTACTCCTTTCTGACCTCAGGGAATAAGATGGCCAGAGCTGGGACAGCCTCTACCTTCCCCATCTGACAGAAATAAAAGAGAAGACGGCCTTCAATTTCCGTCACCTCAACTCGTGGGGCGACGCGCTTTGAAAAGAGTCCATAATGAGTTTTCATGGGACAGAGGAAACTATCCAAAGCATACCATGTTTCCGCAGTGAAACTTGCTTATGAGTACTTTGCCGTCAGCAGTCCTCAGTACATCCCATTTACGAATCCCCACGGGATGTATGTTTAGCGGAGGGCTCTCAGCTTTGCTCCTGAGAGAGTGGGACATACTTCCACTTCCCAATCTAGTTAGGGCTTCAGGCTGTGAGACGTGGCAGGGAGTCACAGCACCCAAAAATGTTACATCTGAATGAGAACGCGGAACAGATCCGCTAGAGTACAGTCTCTGGCTCACGGCTATATCCTCTACTTCACAAGATGTTCACACAGAGAAAAGACTCCATGAGGATTTCAAACGTGTTGAATAAATGAAGACCCATTTTACAGATGGCAAAACAGAACCTCAGACAAGGAAAGCGACTTATCTAAAAATCACCCAGAAAATCAAAAGTAAGTTTTCTTTCTCTGATTCTTTTTCAATCTGTTAATTCAGCCATTCGTTCCAGGGTTGCATATGTGATTTAAAATAGAGAAGAGTGCATGAGGAAGTGAAAGGTGGTTCCTGACTTCTATATCCACTGGGGCAAATGAGACAGGATGGCAAGTATGAGAGTAGAGAGGGAGAACAATCCATCCTATAGCACCTCACAGGCCCACTTCAGAAGGTACTTGTAAGAAGAGATTTGTGGAAGCCTCTTATGATGTTGGGAAAGTATCAACCCTTATATGCAGATTGACAAGATGAATAGAAACTAAACTACAATGCATCCACATAAGAAAATATTGTATGACCATTGAAATTTATGAAATGATCTATAGATACTGACATAGAAAGATCGCTACCAACAGCATGGGCTTGGAGAAAACAGTCAATCTTCAAAGCACATATAAAGTATATGCCCACTTATATACTTCTACTCATAAATTACAAGGTGAGCCAGGCATGGTGGCACATGCCTGGAATCCCAGCACTCTGGAGACAGAGGCAGGAGGATCGCCATGAGTTCAAGGCCAACCTGGGCTACATAGTGAGTTCAGGGCCAGCCTGAACTACAAAGCAAGACCGACTCAAAAAAAAAAAATCACGAGCTAGAAATCTGTGGGTAGGTTTTATCCTGTGTATAAGTATCTTATAGACACTTGGCCCATAAAGCATTTATGAAAATTTAGAGTTCATTGCCAATATCTTCAAGTCAGATGCTTTCACCAAAAGAAGTCTAGATTTGGGGATGGGTTTAAGAAATATGAGCATCTGATAATACTAGGGGTCTGTATTCGTAGGGGAGCAACAGCAATCAGTGGAGCCGGGTGTGGCTTCCCCTGCAAACAAGACACACACTCTCAGACATTCACTGTCTAGCCCTTCTGGCCTTTTGGTTGTGCACCTGCCCCCTTACTAAAGGAGAATGCACTAGGATCACCTGGAGTTTGCACACTGAACACCTTTGGCTGAAGGAGAGGGCTAGGACACGAGTGAGCGGTTTTCATGGTTCAGTTTAGAAACTCACAAAAGATGAAGAAAGTGTAAATACTGGAAGTAAAAAGTAGAACCTTCAGGCAGTGTTTGGTCCACAGCTGGAAAGATGGCTGTGGCTTGAGCACTTGGGGACGTAGGTAGCACAACCCAGGCAGAGGAGAAGCTCATAGCAAGGGCTCTCAACTGCGTTCTTTCTTTTCAATCCGGCCCCCAGTTTGTGGGTTCCTGAGAGCACACATAGACTTCTTTGCCTGGAGAAGTTGCAGAGCCTAGGCCTGTGTCTGCCAGCCCTGCGAGGGCTCTCCCTCTCCCCACAGCAAGCGCCCATAAGCTCTACACCTCGTAGGCAGCCGGCACCCGGCAGCTGGCAGCCTCTTATCCACGGGGAACTTTAGCTTCAACTCTGTAAATTCTCGGATTCTATAGATAGGAGAGGATTCTGCAAAATATCCTAGGTTAGGAGTTGGGAGGAGAGGAGAAAGGAGAAACCAAATCGTGAATTGCCTTCTAGTTGTGACCCTGACTGAGGTTCTCGTAGGCCTCAGTTTCCACACCCATCAAATGAGGGAGAAGAACTGAATGCTTTCAACAGCGTTAAAGCTCTAAAATGGGCCTTGAGGTGTGAACTGACCCATCTGGGAAATTAGAAATGCGCTTCAAATGGCTCATGTTGCCTTCGTTTCATGAATTTTGTAACAGTTCTTATCCAGCACATGGACATCTTCTTTCCCAAGATTATCCAAAGTTATCATCACAGAGATTATTCCAACTGATGCTTGAATTCCACAACCTAGTACAGTAATAAGACTTTGATGTGTACAAATTTTACATTTCTCCAATGCTATCCATTTCTGCCCTGAATTTCATACTTATAGGATAAAATACTTACAGTATTTCATACATATAGTATATTAGTACTATAATGTACGCAAGGCAAGATTTTTAAAATAACAGTTGAACAAAAAACTAAATAAAAACAACAGTTGAACAATGAGAAAACTTGAAATTAAAGCAGCAAAGATATACAGTGGACCCTCGAGTTACGACCGGCCTGGCATACGAACAACTTGAGTTATGACCAGAATTTTAGTTGTAACTTAGGAACAAAGTCTGGAGTTACAACCTGAACGCCAGATGCTTGTGATTCCAGATGGCCTCAAGTACAGAGTTCTGGAAGGAACATTACAACATCCTTCCCCATGTGGGGCTGAGAATTTCTGGGCCAGTGTCTCTCTGAGGACACTGAGATCTGCCTGGAAGACAGTGTGGCTGAAAATGACACAGGAGAGAGACTGAAGGCAAGTGCCCAACTTGAGTTACAAGCAGCCCTTGGGAACGAATTGAGTTTGTAAATCCAGTGTCCACTGTACTCCAAGGGAGGCTTTAAACCTGGTTCTCTCTCCTGGTTTATTTGTTGGAAAGCTCCCTGTGTGACTTTGAGCGAGTTGTTTTAGCTCCCCGAGTCCCAAGGGCCCATCTCTTTCCCAGGTGTAACTATTCACCTGCAGGATCCAATGGGTTCCAAACCAGACCGGCCTGCCAACGTTCATCTTGCACAAGAGGGAGATGAGTGGTTGGTGCAGAGTGACAAAGAGCGCTAAAGAGGATTGGAGAGGGAAGGACGGTCTGGCTGCTCGTACAGATGATCAGCCCATTCCTGATGGGCAAGGCCGGCGGCTGCTACCCTGCTCACTCCCTGACGGAGGGCTGGAGGGTCCTGAGCAGGCTTTGTGGAGAAGGGGCTGGCGTGAGATGGGCTCTAGGCAAGTTGATTTTAAACAACTGTGATATTCAAAAGCTGTCATCGGAGGGCTTCCTCCAACCTGGCTAAAATCTGGGCCTTGGGCTCGCAGGGGGCCTTGTAGAGTACGTAAGAAGGACTGGGTGGGAATACCGTCCTCAGGAATGGTGACCCAGGCTCCTTTCGTGACAAGGCCTGGTCTGGAAGTGTTAGCTGTCCATTAGATCTGAGGACAGGCCTGTCCCCAGGGGCACTTCTTCTGCCATTTCCAGGTGCCCTGGCAACCGTCGCGCTTGCTCAACTGCTAACTCATGAAAGTTAACATGAAAAGTTAAGCACCGCCCTGCAGAGAGGCAGGACTTAGCTACATGCTTAATGTCTAGAGGAAGCAAGCACACAGCTCCTAGTACAGACTCCAGTAAGCCTAACATGAAAGGTCCTTGAACCCCATTGTTCATGACACTGGATTTTAATTCTGTGAGCAACTTATACTCCAAGGGCTTGTGGTCATGAACATTTTGTTGTGGATTGTTAGGCGCAGGATGAACGGTAACTGGAAATGCACACGTCCCGAAGGGCTCTCCATTAAGCGCAGCCTGTCTAGCCAGTCTTTGATGAGGAGACACTACTTTTGTCCCAACCGCAGATGGAGGAAGAGGAGAAGGAAGAGAAGGGGACTTAGGCTCTTTTTCACCCTCATCTTCATTTTCTCTCAAGGGTACACTAGGTGTAGGATGTTCCCGAGTTCAAGGGCAAAGAAAATTTTAGGGGATATAGCAGAGCCCTGGGCACAAGCACACTGAAAATCCTCTCTTATTCAAGCCCAATTGTTTCTTTGTTTGCTGTTGGCACTAGGGATCAAACTCGGGTCCTTGCAATTGTGAGTTAGGTGGCGGAGTCGGCCCTCGACTCCAACTCTCTATATCAAATGTACCCATCTGAAGGATTATGTGTGATAACGTCTTGCAACATCTGAGAAATCAACTGGGTACTAACTTGAGTGTCAGACTGGCACAACAGAATTTCCAGCAAAGGGATATAATGCTGTGTTTCAATCGATGAACTCTGCCCCATTACCCCGGCTGACTGTACTGCACATACTCACCTTTCTTTTGCCAGCGGCTTCTCTCCACTGCAGAAGTCCTTGTCGCTGATTCACTGTATTTTTCCCCTGGGGCAGACTTCCTTGACCAGGTCCCTGTTCAGGGTGCCACTTCTAGAGACCAGTCTAAGAGCTTGAACCTGACCAGGGGGTGACGACATGAGAACCAGAAACACAGAATCAGGTCAAAATGTGGGGTTCCAGCCCACTCCTGTCTCCCTTCAACATAGCCCTGAGAGACTGGCACACCTTGGCTTGATTCACTCAAACTCGGGAACAATTAGAGCTCCACAGGACTCACCTGACTCCCATCCTCCATGGACCTTGTCCAGGCAAACAACAGGACCTCAGGTGTTTTTGCTTTTCCTTGAAGTGTGTCAGCATGCTTACACGCCCTCTTTCTTCTTAGTGCTCACCGAGGAGGCAAATTACACCTCAATCTTGCTATATGGTCTCCCATAAAAGGAGATATCTAAAAGACAGAATTCGAGGCCTTACATGCTGGATTTGTTTGTTTTCTTTGCTTGCTTGCTTGTTTTAAAGTAATACCTCATCTCATATTAATCCCATTCCCTTCTATCCTTTCCCCTAGCCCTCCCACTTCCTTCCCCTTTGTCCCTTTTCTTCCTATTTCACATTACCTATTATACATTTAGTCCTTATTTACACTTTCAGTTTCTCACACCAGAGAAACTATTCGGTATTTACACATGTGTGTCCTATTTACTTCACTTAAGAGTATCGCCTCAATGTGCATCCACTTAGCTATAAATGTCTCTAATTTCTCATTTTTTATGGCTGAGTAGCACTCCATTTTATAAAAAAAAAACCCCACATTTTCTTTATCCAGTCTCCAGTTGATGAGCATTTGGGGTGCTTCCAAGTTTTAGCTATCACAAACTGTCCTGCTATGAACATGGGCGCACATATATCGCTGTGGTATGATTCTTTTAATTCTTTGGGGAAGATCCCCAGCGGTGGAATAGCGGGGTCAAATGGGACTTCCAGTCCTAGTTCTTTGAGGTATCTCCATACTGATTTCCACAGTGCTTGCACCAGTCTACACTCCCACCAGCAGTGGAGCAGGAATCCTCTTTCCCCACAGCCCTGCCAGCATTTGTTTTTGGTTGATTTCATGAGAGCAGCCATTCTTTCTGGAGTAAAGTGGAATCTCAGCATTGTTTTCATTTGCATCTCTCGAATGAAATGGAAAAATAGGAAGAAAATCTTTGTAAATAGGGAGGAATGGAGGGGTTGAAGGGAGGGCTGGGCAAGGGTGAAAAATAAGAACCAAGAGAGACTATGTAAAAAAGGTGCAAATTTCCAATGATGAATGTCATTATACTGTATACCTAAAATGTACCAATGATTAGAATGAATAATCGATAATGTAAAATAGGAAGAAAAGGTCCAAAGGGGTAGGGGTAGTGGGAGGGGCAGGGGAAAGGAAAGAAGGGAAAGGAAAAATGATGAGAAATGGAAAAAATGGAAATAAAGTCTTTGTAAATAGGGAAGGGTGGGTGAGGAATGGGGAAAAAATAAGAACCAAGATGCATCATGGAAAGGTACAATTCCCAATGAGAAATGTAAATGTGTTGTATACCTACCATGTACCAATAAAAGAATTTAATACAAAAAATACTTGATCTAATAAATGTAAAAGTGTTGTCCCACTAAAATTAAAGTAGTGTTTTAGGATGTTGCCCCGAGTGATTGTTGAAGATGGAGGGTCACCTAACCTATCATTTGAGGGTGTCTAGTATTTCCCCAAGTAATCAGAGTATTACTTACTGACTTGTTACCTGCAATGAAACAAAAATCTATAGTAAAATAATTTTTTAAAAACACAATATATCTACATTCCATTTTCCCTTTCCTCAAAGATTGACAGGAATTTATTAAAAGCTTTCTGAAGTATGGTCCTAAGGCAAGCTTGTTTAATTTTAAGCTCAACATCTACCTATCTCATCAGATCAACAAAATACCTTCATTTTTCCCAAGTCATTCAAATTGATTGCTTGTAAATCTGGTTTAGTGGCATAGGTTTTTCAATGTTTTCATGTGTCCACAGAGGAAATGGGAACCTCAGGGAGGCCCGTGACTTCCGGAAGTTAATTGGTTAATAGTTCTCCAAGAAGAACCCATTTTTCCTGACTATTTTTCTTGGTTTCTGTTTTCCTTCCTGCGCTGATGGCATAGTACTGTTCTGTGAAGAAAAGCAGATGGACAACAGACAAATTCAGCTTTTATTCTTCACCAGGCTCTGCAAAACATCCCCTGAAATTGCCTTCACCCCACTGGCTTCTTAAGTCATCCAGAAAATAAGCCAATTCATGTTTTAATAACATAAGTTTATACTCTTGTCACACTTATTATTCAGGGTTATCAAATCAGCCTACCAACCTTAATGAGTTTTCACGATGCTCCTGCAGAAGAGATTAAGGGCCCATCTTACTACTTCGACTCTCTGGGTCCATTTTAATGAGGATATTGATAGTCTCTTGCTAGGCACATCTTCAAGTGAGTCTTTGTGGGAGAGAGGAGCCTCTCTCTGTTTGGTTGTGCAATTACTCCACAAACACACACATCCCAACAGCCCCATCCATCTCGACCACAAAGCCATTGATTTCAGTGGCATATTACCATTTTACAGACCTTCTACATGGCCATTACCGATTCTTTCCTATTGCAACACGAGAAGGGGGGTCACTTCCAGTTTATGATGAAAGAATTGCTTCTAGCAAAAATGAAGTGGCCTTTCCAAAGTCCAGCCAGGAATCAGGGCTCATATCCTGAGGTAGTCACTCATTTCTACTAGTACTGAGCTCTCACATGGGGTGGGGAGTACATCAATAAACACATAGCCATGGTCTCTACTATCTTGGACAGACCACAGAGAAGGAGAAAAGAAAACAAATGATGATACTGTGAACACAACTCTGAAGAAAACAAATAAGCCCATTTTTTGTAAGCAGATGTTCCGATTTCTTGCTCCCTGGCTTCATTCATGGTTCTGGTCAGAGCCAAGGCTCCAGGTGACCTAATGGAGCTGAGAAGAGGACATGGGGACATCCCGACTGGTAAGAGCAAGAGGTCCCAAAGGGAGGGATGGGGACCAGAAACCACTGTAGATGAATTATTAAACAATGACTTTTCTCCCTGGAGGGTCTTTACAGATCCTAAATTCATGTCGCAGAACAGCAAATGATTTGAAATAGAGAAGACAGGACCAACTGAGTCATGGCCAAAGGCTGATCCTTCCTCTAAGAAGGAAGGATGTATTATGCGTCAGCGTGGAGAAACCAAGCAGGAGAGAGATGATAGAAACAGGGCCCCGTTAAAGGACTGACAAGTCCTGAACATTGCTTCGTCTTCTGAACCTGCAGCCTTTCCAGCCTCAATACCTGGAAACCCACTGGGCTCCAGGCCCAGCACCAGCACCAGCACCGTTCCATGAGCCGCATCGCCATAGAAACTTGCAGGGGGTACATTCTCGGCCACATGTCAAACTAATGGAACTGCACAACTTCCTTAGCAGCTGGGGAATGTAAGAGTGAATCTCACATTTAATCATACTCCCAGCATTGACATTCAAATCAAAAGGCTTTGTTAGGGCTCCTGGAAAATGGAGTGTCATTTTGCCAGCACAATGTTTCACTCAGAGCCACATCCTTCCCGCTTTGCAGTGCCGAGTGAATGGTAAAGAGAAAAGCTTTTTTGCTTAAGGGTCCGGGAGGGTGGGAGGGAGGGAGAAGGAAGGAACAAAATCTGGATGAATAACAGGGAGATGAATAAATGCTGCTAAATCAAATTCAAGTTCAACGCAAATGCTGTTGAAAATCCTTGTCTTGTGATTTTTCTGTTTGTTTTTTTTTTTGTCTTTTAAAGAGGCAGCAGCATTTATGGAAACAGCTTTGGGCTCAGAGTCCTACTCTGTGCCTCCTTGTTCTGAAACAAAGGCCAGTCACTTATCCCCAGGAACCTTAATTTCCTGAATCAGACAGAACTGGAGCCAAATTAATAGCCACCAGAGGCCTTTCTGAGGGTAAACGAAGTGTACAGCTGCACACAGTGCAATGTCTCATACACGGCAGACACACATATGGCCATTTTCCTTCCAGTTTGTGCCTTACTATTCAGCTAATCTTCTGCCAGCACTGGGCAACATCCTAACATTCTGGGGGCCTCACTTACCTTGCATTTAAACTAGGACAAAAGCAGTTCTGGGATGCAGTTTTTATGTTGTTGTCCCCATTTTAGAGATAAAGACACAGAGGTTTGGAGGATTTTTATAGGGTTTTTTTTTTTCTTTGTGAAGACTACAAAGATTGCTAGAGAGGAGCACAAACTGGTTCATTTGGCTGTAGGGTCTCAAGACCTGGGATCTGCTGGCTCACAGAAACCAGAGCTGGGTAATAAAGGTTGGGCACTGAACCCAGGACCACCAATGGCCAACTGTGATGTACTTGAATGCAGTACGTGCTGACGTCTGGGACCAGGAAAATCTTTTGAGGGCTCAAAGGGTGTATCCTTGTGTTTACATTTACCAGAGGTATGAAGATTTCACAAGACAGAAGATAACCAAGACACACAGCATTCAAGATGAGCGGATTTCCTGACTCTCATCTTAGATGGAAGAATGATCCCTAAGAGTTCTTCACTATTGAGAATAAAATAAAGATAATAACAAGAGTGGTGGTCATTGTAGCTAATCATTTTTAAACTCTTGACCTAGGGAGTTTTCACAACCACCCTATGAAGTAGGTACTCAGTAATCTCCGTTTTCATATGAAATTGGGACCCTGAACAGGTGAGTGCAGAGCTGGGTGTGGAAACCACAGGCTGGCTCCCAGGATCTTACTCCTCAGGTTCCTCGAGTTGTGGGTCACCTTGGTCATTGGGCCCCCAGCCCTTGGCCTTGGCTGGTATGCACAGTTTTGCCTTAGTCTGATAGCTTCAAGCAGAATAGTTACTTTTATTCCTGCTTGACTTATGAGGAACCCCTGGAAACTCAAATGAGTAAGCGACTTGTCATTTGGGAAAGGGTAGAAGAGGGAGACTTTGAGATAAAAGTATTGCCCTGTGAGGCTTTGCATTGTTCCTCTTGCTGGGAGGCTGTGGCGGGCTGGCTTCGTAATCCTTCTTAGTTATCCTGTCCTGACCCCCATGCTAGGTGGAGAGAAGGATGAATGGCTTCTCCTGTCATCACACTATGGGCAGAGATGATACAACTCAGGCCAAGGTGTCACCAGTGCAGAATGACAGAGCTAACAGAGGGGGAGGTGGGAGGAACCGCAGGGCTTCGCCTCACTGTGCACTGCAGGCTTTAGGAGGGTTTCTCTCCTACCTTCTCCACGTGCTGCACTCACATCATCATTTTTCATGTCTGCAGTTGCATCTTTGCAGAAGAAGATGAAAAGCAGTGTGGATCATCCATCAGGCAACAGAACAAGGTGTTGGAAACTGCCCTGGGTGCAGCATCAGGAGGTGGAGATCCGAGTCCTTCCTCTGCCTACAATCTCTTTGTGCCTGGTCCTCACTCACCCTACACTTTGCTTGGCTGAGTCATGCACTTCTCCTTCCTCCCCTGCCTTTTGAGCTGGTTGGCCTGGAATGCTAGGATTTAGGGGAGTGCATCTATGCAGTGAGTGACAGAAGAAAGCATTGCCAGTGAGAAGACCCCAGGAAGCAGAACCCTACCTACTCACCGATACAGACACAGCCTGGGAGGAGGCCACCACGTGGCATGGGAACAGCTGTCAAGCTTCTCCTTCTCCCTTGGTCCAGAGGCAGTAGCCTCCTATAAACACAAAGCATTCAGAAAATGGATGGGAAGGCCCAGTGACAGGCTCCGCGGCGGGCGCGCAGGCTGCGCACTGAAGTGTGATCTGCAGAGCTCCAGTGAAAAGTCACAGGGAAAGAGCAGCTGCCCTGGCTGACTCCCCACATTCCTCCCCAAGAGCCCTCTAATATCCCTCCTGCACAGCCCCTCCATGCTGTGTTTGCATAAAGAATCTCAGACCAGAGGCTGGCCTGGGCCCTGCCAGTAAAGAATTAGGTGGTTGAACAAAGCTGGTTTGTTTTAATGCGTCAGTTTCCTTCTCTATAAATGAGAGACAAGATAAATAATGCTTGTAGATACGGAGCATTTAGGGGCCAGACTATGTGTCGTCTCTTACATCACTTAAACGTCCCTAGGAGACGCCTTGGTCCTCCTGACAGATGAGGACACAGGCACCAGGTTAAGTAATCTGCAGGTAACCACGTATCTAGGAAGGGTCGTCTGCCTGCTGAGTCTGTACTTTCTCCCCAGGGGGAGACCGGACATGAGCACTACCTACCTCCCTGCACCTAGTCCCGGCACTCTGCACCCCTGGCAGGTACTACCTGTCTTTACCCGCATTCCTACTGCAACTGACACCTGAAAGACTCTAGAAAGACTGGTTTATTAAGCTTTCACTTTAATCGTACCACAGTTCACTCCCATGTTAGAAGCTAAGTCGATGCTTTAAAAATAAATCAGATTGTCATTTCCCATATCAAATGGTTTCCCACCTTACTCCTATATGAGTCCTTATTGTGATCTTCAAAGTCCTACATGATCTGACTTCTTGCTATCTTTTCAACTTTCTTGGCTACTCCTATTCTTGTTGTTTGTCCTATTTTCACCATTCTGGCTTTTTTGCTTTGCAAAAACCTTAAACCTAGCATTCACCAACCCCTGGACCTTTGTACTTGCTGTTTAATCTGTCTAGAAAGCTTTTCATCGTTATAGTCACCTTTCTCTCCTCTTATTCATGTCCTATTTCAATGATCTTTCCTCAAAGAAGGTGATCCTGACCACCTATCCCAAGTGATGCCTTTCTCCCCTGTATTTTTACTCTGTTTAGGTCAATATTTATTATTGATTTATACTAAAGTTTATATTTGGATTTTTTTCCCCTTCCTATAATTTGTTTTATTAAACCAAGGACTCTTTCCTTTATTGCTGTCTCATCAATCCTCCAACAACATCCTCCACCTAAAAGGAATCCAATAAATGAATTGAGATGATGAGGATTAATGATTATGCCCTCTTATAGTTGAATATGGTAATTTATACTGGATTTTTGCTGCCATACATTGATTTACTTAGCAGTGAAGGTGGAGGTAATGGGATTGAAAGTGTACACCCATTCTGGAAGGAAAGGCATATTTGAATATCTTGCTCTAGGCAAACGATAGGAGTGTGGCCATTGAGTTGCATCCCTCTGGTGTTCCCGGACCAATCCAAATGGCCTTTCAGAGCAACAGCTTTGTTCTGGAGATCTGCTGCCATCCAGGGTTATTACATAGTTTATACACATCGTAATCTCTCACCTACCAAATGGTCGGGGGGAAAGAAATCTTGATTGAATTGGCTATTTTAGTTAATAAAAAATAACCCCCCAATTAAGTAAAATGCAACCTCCTTTTCTACCCTAGGCATGAGATTTAGGTGCTAATCTTAGGGATCCCCCAAATCGAGTCCATCTTGAATAACTAATGAGTCCACAGTCATTTCCCGGAAAGATGTGGAATTGGAGCAGGTGAGAAAAGGGTAGGCTGCCTCCCAGTCTTTTTCTAAAAGACACATCAAGACTAAACTAAGCTCACTGTTACCTTCATGTCTTGAATTTGCTGCTTCTGGACCAAAGAGCTTGGGAATGATTTCTTATTAGTAGTACTGGCTCATCCTCTGCATAGAAAATTAACGAATTGATAAACTCTTGAGAGTTAGGCTCATCTGTACCTATCCGGTGTCAGAATTATTCTCTTTTCTCATAGAATTCAATGCCACGATTGCAGAGGGTGTATACTATTCCCTGCACGCATGCTGTGTGCGTGTTCATTTCTGGAACAAAACTCCTAAGAACACGGACATTATCTTCCTCCTGTCACCACTAGGCCTGGTACAATCCAGGTACTGGATCAATATTTATTTAATTAGTGAAGAAGTGGGCGAAGACAATCCACCTGACTTCTACTTCTACTCAGATGAATGCTGGGTTTTCCTAATTCGATATTTTCTAGCTCCTTATCAGCACTGGACATTCAAACCTTTGCAATAAGTAGAAGCAGAGAGGATAATTTCTCTTTACAAACAGCATCAGGGGCTCACAGTGGTTGCCTGGCTTTGCTAAATTCATCCTCCAAGGTGTATCCAAGCAGAGCCTGGCAAAGAAGCCTGCTGGCTTCCCCACTCAGCTCATGTCTTCCGGGATTTAAGGCCAGGACGGAGTGTGGTTCCCAGCTGGAAAAACATCCAGAGCGATGTGAGCACTAACCTGGACCATTCCTACCACACAGGTCCAGTTTACAGCCATACCTGAAGAATGGAGCCTAGGTTCAAACCTCAACTCTGCCATGTATCTGAGTGCCTCAGTAACCTCATTCACAAAATGGGAATGTGGACAGTCCACGCCTTGCGGAGTAGTTGTCAGGACTCAATGAAGCTATGCATTTAAAAACATGTAGAGCTGAGTGTGGCTCCGGCCCATCCCTCTCCTATCCCACAACATTCTGGGAGGTGAGATATACACATCCCATCTTGTAGTTGAGGAAATTGAGGCTCAATAACATTATCAGCTTTTACAACAGGGATCTCTCTGCTGACCCCTGGAAGAAGTCACATTCAAATGCAGGACTGCATGACCTCAAAGCCCCAGGCTTAATGAAGCTGTGTACACAGTGACTCACTCCAGTCTCAAAGGACACTGCCACTTGGAGAAAAATGCTGGAGTAAAGCAGGCTGAGCTCACAGCGTTAAATTCTCAGTGTCACCTGGGTGGAGCAAAACTTTTTATTTTATTTTATTTTATTTATTTATTTTTTGGAGTAAAACTTTTTAAAGAGTAAGAGCAATCCTTCCAGTCCCCTGGGGACTGGGGAGAGAATGTCCTTCCCCTTTATGGGAGTCGATGAGCAGCCTGCTAACACCCACTCCAGGCTGACCCGAGGTGCACTAAGGATTTGATCACACCTGCTTTCCCAGGCCTGCCTGCACCCACTCCACCCACAGAGCTTTCCAATTAGATGACTAAAAGGCACGTGCTACATCACTGCACAATGGAACCTGCGATGCAAAAAATCTCTAAAATGAAAGCAATTTCCTGTGGTGGTTAGCATGGCTGGCTAGGTCTCAGCAGGCTGTTAGCCGTAATCCCCCCACAGTCCCCGAGGAAACTCTCTAACCCCCACCCCAAGTTCCCTGCTCTTTGCTACCTTACAGCAAACGCTCTTTCCTGGAGGGAGGGGCGCTGTTGCCCGAAGAAAACACTCAGCACCGGTGCATCCTGCCCGCTTGGCTGCAGAAATTGTAAAGGAAGGGTCTTTCCAGGGAAAGTGATGAAAAATCAGTGTGCACCAGGAGCTTTATAAAATAAACAAACTCAGTTTTGTTCACTTTAAAGGGAAAGAAACTTGCCTTAACACACTGAAGCAGGCAAATCCGTCCTTCTTAGAGGAAATAGGAACACGAGCAAAACTGTAACCCACAAGACAGGTACAGAGATCTGAGGCTGAGAATTTCTCCCTGCTTGCTCCCAGGAAAGCAGGGATGAGGGAACTGCCCTCCCGGGAAACCTCCAAGCTCCCTCCCCAGGCCTGTTTCCACGCTCCCCTTCCACCATTCCAGCACACTCTCTATACCCGGAATCAGTGTCATTGTCTTGCCTCTCCGGCCGCTTCTCAATTTCCGCCTCAACCTGGAGTCTTACGCACCAGCTCCTGCTTTAAGGACCCTCTTCTCTCTCTCCTCCAAGACAGAACGGATCATCTCCTCACCCTCCACTCTCAGAAAAGCAATTTGTTTTGTCTGTTCTCCATGTGTTTGTTTCTACATCGTGGGTTAAGGCACCTCCCGCAGGTCAGAAGGCAACTCAAGGGCAGTCTCTTGACTTTCTGTCCTGTGATCTTTACATGGCATCAAACTTCCTCTCAAGCTCCAGAAGGCAAAATCTGAAGTGAGAATAGAAACCAAAAGAGGATCTTTTGTTTCTTCCACAGGTTGCCAAAGAAGCCTCACAAAAAGGCAGCAACCTAAGTCCCAGAAGCTTTGGGGCTGCAGGGACCATGGAAGTCACTGTGACAGGTGTATTTGTCTACACAGTGGAGCCCCTTTGTCAACAGGGATAAAAGAAAAGTCAGTGCATCCCTGACCCCGAGAAGCACCTATGAGGCTGCTCACACATAACTGGAAATACAATGAGATGGAGAAAAACACTTGATGTACTGGAATTCCTACAGGGAAAGTGGGAGAAGTTAAACGGAATATTTGGCTCAGGGATTTAGGATTGATGTTTGATGCCCAAGGATCATGACCACCACCGGCTGACAAGAGATAATCCCTAAACTGCCCTAAATGACAAATGCTTGCCTTCCAGCCATCCCTCTTCTTTCCTAAGAGACTCCTGATTTTTTGTGGTGTCAGCTTTTCCCTCAACTGACTCAGGAGGGGAACATCTGCATCCCATCACTTCTTTCCTCTAGGAGGGCATCTGACTAGTCTCAGCCAGGGGTCAGCAAACTAAAGCCCATGGATCCAATGCAGTCAGCCACCGCTGCCTGTAAGGGAGGATGGATTGTACGTTTTCAAAGGACTGGGAAAAAATTTAAAAAGAAGAAAAATGTTTCTTGAGATATAAGTCAGATAAAATATAATTCCTATATCTAACGTGTACAATTCAATGGGGTTTTTTGTATATTCACGGCGTTTTACAACTATTACCACAGTAAATTTTAGAGCATTTTCATCACATCAAAAAAGAAACCCCTGTTCCTTAAGCTATCACCCCAGAAATTCCCCATCCCCTCAATCTCTAAACAGCCAGAAATCAGTATTCAGTCCCTAAGATTTTTCTGTCCTGGCCATGCCATACACACAAAGTTTTAATGGCACACTTCTATACTCATGTATTGTCTATGGCTACTTTCACATTGTGATAGCAGAACTGAATTATTGTGACAGAGACCATATGTCTCACAAAGCAATATTTACTATCTGGACTCCAAAAGAAAAAGTTTACAGATTTCTAGTCTAAATCAATAAGTATTGAACTTTCTTTGAAGTCGATTTTTGGAATAAGGGCGCATACTTGACCTATGCTGACCCAATCAGACAGAGGAGATGTTTCTTCTTCCTATTGAATGGGTTTCCCTTTGTAGGGCCTCATAGGATGTGACTCAGCAGCCATCAGATGCTATCTAGAGACCATAAGAGGATAACCTAAGGACAACAATGAGTAGTGATATAGCTGAGAAAGAGAAAGAATGTAGATGATGATTACACGGAAACAAATGACCCGAAACCTACCTTCCTCTGGATTTCCAGTCATATGAAATGTCCATATTCTTTAAGATAATATGAAACAGTTTGTTATCTACAGCCAAGAGCATCCTACCAGCTAAACCTCTTCCTAAAGAGGATGGTTGAGTAGCACCTGCTAGCTTGTGGCAAAGTTGAATTCCCCCCAGTAGCACAGGGAGGCTCAGCAGAGTCACCCCAAATCTCTTTTCCTCATGCAATGTTTGTCTCAGAAGCAGTTGGTCAGGGTTTGGAGGGTGCCCTAACCCACTGGCTTAGCTGCTTGATCCCTATGTCCCTGGCTTTGCATCTAGCCTGCCAAATTTTGAGATGCAGTCCTTGATCTCTTTGATAAATAGATAAATAAAAGAAGAACCGTTCTGGGTAGAGTAGAAGTGCTACACTGTGTAGTGTTGTGTAGGGTCCGATCTGTGTCTCACTTTTCCCCAGACGCCGGAGGGCATTCCATGGAGCGTACTGAGAGAGCTACTCCCCATCTAAACCAGCGAGTAACGGACTAAGACGCAGCTACTTTCTTCCTTTCCTGTTTCTTCCCTCACCCACTCAACTCCTTCCCTCCTTTCATCCTTCCTTTCTGCACTTGTTAAGTGAGTTAAGAAGTTTTGCTATTTGAAGCTGGGCGTAGTAATTCAGGTTTTTTTCTTTCTTTGTGCTTTTCTGAGTTACCATGTTTACAATGTATACTTTTTGTAATCAAAATTTAACCTTTTGAGCTGGGGATTTAGCTCAGTGTTTCCACTGCCTGCCTCGCAAGCACAAGGTCCCGAGTTCGATCCCTGGTACACACACACACACACACAAAATTAACATGTAAAAATACTCCTTATTTTTCCCTGGGTTATCCTGAAGCCTCAGTTCCTCAGCAGTGTGGTTGTTCACTGTCGAGATGAGAATCATTTCAAGTTCAGAAACAGGGTGTAAGTCTAAACAATGCTGCTATACGAAAACATTTTCAATAATTGATGCCACAGCAATAACAAGTGGTAGCATTTAGGTCCTGAGGCTGAACCCTCAACCTTGCCACTAGCTTGTTGGGTGGCATTAGCTGGTGAGCTTCCTTCTACCCTCCAGGCTCACAAACGCATTTCCTGAGGTCCCCTAGTCCTTCCGAAGATGAATTAGATAACCAACTTCTATACTCCTCAAGTGCCCTGGTCCATTACTCCATTATAGCTCTCATCTGGCTGAATTTCTAAAATTATTTTACAAAATTCCTCAGCTATATAGTGAAGGCTTTGTAGGAAAAAAAAAAAAAACTGTCTCTTTTTGTCTCAGTTTCTCTGACTGTGATAGAGCCTATCCATTTGATAAGTGGTTTTCAAAGGAATGAATAAGCAGGTTTCATTATTCACTCTATACAATAAGGCAGTTGACCAAACTCATCCTTTGCATCTCTCAAGCTGAATCCTCCTCTAATTGCTAAATGATCTATAATAAAAGTATTTATGAAAACTGCAGCATATCATTTAGAAATTCTTTTTGACTGAGAGTGACAAATGCCCAGATGACAGCATCTGAAGTTAGACACTTAATTTTTCTCTCCTGGTAAAGATGTACAGAGATGGGTACCCCATCATCAGAGACCACCCTGGTCCTGCTCTACCGTCTTTGCTGAATGGCTGCTCTTTCCAGGTTGCTCTCCTGGTTCTTAGTGACTGTTGACGCCCCCGTCACTAAGTAGATGTTTCGGGCACCTGGAAGGAGGGATAAAAAAGAGCAAAGAACATATTTCCTTTGTGAGTCAGCTCCTTTTCAAGTCCCTACCGGTGACTTGCATATATAACATCTATCCGTGGGGGAGGCTGGAAGGTATAAAATTACAGCCAGGCAAATTGTCACGCCCAACATTATATGGGCCTCTTGCTAAAGAGGAAGGGGAAATGGGTATTGGAGGCAAGGAAGGAAGTCTCTACGCTCCTCAGCAAGCGCCCTTTCGAGGGCAGCTTGCTAGAGGATCAGAGTTGGCTCCTGACAGTTGGCTCTTCCTGTCAGCGGAGTGACTTCCTCTAAGTAGCCACTAGGGGCATCAGGCTATGCAGCGTGGCAGATTTGGTAGACTGAGCTTAGATGCTGCTAAGCACCTCCTCAGCGTGTTAGACAAAACTCTTAAACTGCTGAAATGACCCTTTAAAATATTTTGATTTCGCCATTGGGAACAAGCATTTTCCCACTTTTTCCCACACTGAACTATATGGTTTTCATTCGTGAGTGTCAAGTGTACAAAGATCTCCCTACTATGAAGCCCTGGGAGCTGTGACCCTTTCAGGGACCATGTGGATGTCTTCTTGACACCCACTGACTCTGGCATGTAAAGGGTGAGGGCACCGTGCCATTTAAAAGGCACCCACTGAAATTCCCCATCCGCTCTAAGGCTCTCAGTCATTCTGGTGCAATTTAGCAAGTTAAATCTGTGTATGTCACGTCCCCAAATTCATCATTCTGGATATCTAGCTTTAAGTCTAATAAAAATTTTAATATATATATAGACGAGGCCACACAACCAGGCTAAGCATGTGGGTGTTACTCAGCACATTTCTAGACATACTCATAGACGTGGTTCTGTTTCTCTAAGGCTGTCAGAGTCTCCACTAAGTTGTTTGCTGGCATTTATGCTTCTAACCAGAGCCTCAAGCCTCCTTGATGGTGGAATTTCAGATGCATCATCAGGCAGTTGAAGCAAGGTTATATTTAGGGGCCAAGCATTCTCATCGCTCTCTGCAAAATCAATCTGCCTGCTTCTACAGAGAGGTTCGGCTTGAGATTCTGAGTAGTTTTTCATTTCGTTTGCTTTTATATTTTTAAGAGAATATTGAACTGTTTCCACGGTGACATTTCATAATCACAGAGTCTGGAACAAAAAAAAAAGCACCATAGTAGCAAAGCTAGAGGAACAGTAGGTTTCTGCATAAATCACCAGCAGTTTTGATGGTGCTGTCTAGTTTCCATGTACCGCCGACTCTGAGGCCCATGGATGGTAACTAGGACCTAAAAGACCAAGAGACAAAAGACCCAGGGAACTGTTATGTCCTGAAAAACCAGGCAGGAATAGAAAATTGTTGATATCTTTAAATAATCTTAAAATTGTACCTCTTTATTCCCTTTATTTTCTTAAACCTAAGAAAATATTTATGGAGCATTTTAATTTCTGACCCCAGGACAGAGAGAAAAAAAAAAGTGAGGGAGAAAAGAAAAGCTGAATTTAAACATGATACATTGCCATCTTCCAAACACAAAAAAATATGGCTTGTCAGTTCTGGTTAGGAGGTGTGAGAGGGAGAAAGATCCAATGTAAATCCCAGCTTCCGGTCCCAGCTATGCCAAAAACTAGCAGTAACCTTAGCAAAAGAAAAGCTGATCACTTCGTCTAAGAACACAGGTAGGGAACAAGCATTTTAGAATCTCCTCTGCTACAAATTGGGTTTTGCTTTGAAAAATGGTTTCAGAAAAAGGTATTGTGTTCTATTACATAGCTAAATAAACTTAGAGAAGCCTGTGTATCCCCCCACCCCATTATAGGATCACAGTTCTCAAGTACTGCACTATACGCTCTGGGAGGACAGAGGATGATTTCTAAGAATGAAATTCAATCAAATTGAATTTGATCAAATATATATATGGTTTTTATTTAGAGCTCTCATAGAATTAAGTTTTCTGTAGAACATAGCTTGACAAATCCTAGATTAAAATGATAATTAAAGACCATGGTGATTTTTAAATATTGGTATTTTATGACTTGGTAATGCTCCATTAAGCAGCTCATCAAGCTTGTTGCCATGCTGTGATAACTGAAGTTCCTATGATGACCTATGCAGTTTTAAGATCCTGAAGGGCAATCTGAGCCAACAAAGAACAATTAGATCCATGCTCCTTGTCGTTTAGGACCAGCTGTGTTCTTACATCTGTGTCTTTTAAATATCAGTAGCGAGTTTGTGTGTGTGTGTGTGTGTGTGTGTGTGTGTACTCAGTATATACTACTAAAAGGTGGAAGTTTTAAACTACATGTGTTTATGACTGCACAGGCATTGTGTGTTCATAGTACAAATCTTAATCAAACTCTGCTGGGGGGGAAAGTAGGGTACCACCCCCCAAATCCTTCTGGTAAGGTTTTATGTAAGGCTCCAATTAGAGGCTCTGTGTTGTTTGAACCATGGATGGGCTCGGCTATCAAGCAGAAGTATATCTAGAAGGCTCAGTTCTTTGACCCTGCAAGTTATCTTTCTAAACCTCAGTATCCTCATCTATAAAATAGAAATAATAGTAGCCACTTCTTAGTGTTAAAAAGCAAACGAAAGCTGGATGTGGTGGCATATGTCTATAATCCCAGCACTCTGGGAGGTTGAGCCGGGAGGATCACAAGTTCTAGCCCAGCCTGGGTAATTTACTGAGACCCTGCCTCCAAACCAAAGGGTTGGGGATATAGGTGGGAAGCCCCTGGGTTCAATCCCGAGTATGGGACCCGGTAAATGTAAAAAATGTAAATGTAAAGCATGCAGCACATAGGAGGAACTCGATGGCAACTGCAGTGACACTTCTCAGGGTGTCTTCCGCAGCCCGAGATGTAACTTCTAAACTTGGATCCTGTGCAGCATTAGCAAAGAGTGGGCGCTCCTGCCAGGTGTTAACTGTTTAAAACTCAATCCTAAATTTTGAAATAAACTTGCATGCCCTCTCCTGCTAAGTCTGTTGGCAAAAGAACTTGAATATTCTTTTCCTTCACACCATCATGGTTCTCTCCCTATGAACCTCACATTGTCACTTCCTCAATGACCTTGACCAGTCACCATCCTTTCGTGGACACCAGGCATACATCTCTCCATTTCTCTGCCCCTCTTTCTGGGTCCTCCTCACTCCTTTACTCTGTGCTTCTTTGATAGTTTTCTGCCCTCTGCACCCAGTCTAAAGCTATCTGAGGGCAAAGACTAGGGCTGCTTCTGCCTCCCAGTTTTATCTCCAGTACTTAGCACGGTGTTTGGCACAAAGAAGGTGCTGAATAAATATTTGAATGGATGAATAAATGTTCTCTTTCCACTTATTCCGGAGAGCTCACTCCTTGCAGATTTTTCATCAAGTCTGCACACCATAAATATACCAGCGCTGGAGCTGTGTCTGTTCCCTACCCTGTGTGGGAATCTAAGCAAGTGACAAATGAAAGGTGATGTCCTAAGGGCTTTTGGTCCTCTTAGTTACAACTGGGTTCCATAGGGCCAGGAAAGCCAAAGGAGACACAGGAAACCAGTTGGATACCATCTCCACGTTGTGCTCCCTTGCTTGCTGCTGGGCACATGCACCTGTCTGCCCAGCTTGGCTTGATACACAGGTTCTCCACCTGACCTTGGAGCTGGGAAATTTTGAAGACTTCATCTCTGGTGGGCTCATATTTGCAAGAGTTCTGACCCTTTCTTCACTGCTCCATGCAGTGACGTGTGTGACTTCATTGCCTGCCTTCTGATTCCATCCCTCCCCAGACACCCAAAGCTCCTAGTGCTGTGTTCCCCAGTCCTGGCTCTGATCTGGGCCCCCTCAACCTGATGACCCCATGGCCCAGCATGATAGAATGACTCACTCAATGAAATTTGCCTTTGGAAACATCACCCAAGGGCAAGATGAGGCCTGGATGTAAATATCCAAACTGCATTTCTTTGCTGCTGCAGAGATGGAAGAATTGTGTTCAGTGGGGTTTTTCCAAACTTGTGTGCTGGTGTGCTCGGCAGGCTCTGTGGCTTTATCAGGCACCGTGCACGGCCCTGGTTTGATTCTTTAGCTATTCTTCAGCTGACCTTGGCAGATGGCCCTGTTTCCTGGGATCTTTCTCCTCTAAACCCGAACATGGAGATCCTGGGGAGAGAGAATGCTAAATAAAGGCCAGTGGTGGTGTTTACTTAGAACAGATGGTGCAGAATCCCAAGCTTTCTCTCTGAGCATTACTCCAGGAGAATTTTCTGGGTCTCATACAGCTGAGAAAGGATGAATTCAGACACATTCGCTCTCTGCGCTTGTCTACAAAGAGCGTGTTAAAAACTCATTATTCATTTTTAAAAATAGAGACCTGTGCCATGAATTCCACTGCTATGTTCGTAGTGTGTGCACCAGCATTATATTGGAAAGAAACCAGACTACGTGTCTGGAGATTTGCATTCTACTTCCAGCTTAGACAAGTTATTTAATTTCTCTGCTCTCATTTTCCTTGTAATTTCAGCTGCCTATAGTTTCCTTATATTACTATGACTCTACTAATAAGTCAGGCTTAAAATAATATGGGTAGCAACAAAAGCTAATGTTTATCTAGGGCTCATGTGTACCAGATATTCCTCAAAGAATTTTGAGGTTTTTAACTATTTATTGCATGAATAGATCACTGTGAAACAGGAAAATGAATCCAAGTCCTTTTGAGAAGCTTTCTTTTATATTTTTTCCTACATATTCTAAGTTAGTTGCTCCTTCTCAAACCTGACTTTAACATTGCCCCTGCCACCTTGGTAATAGATTTATTGGAGTCCTGGGTATCGCTAGATGGTAAGAGTCATGTTCTCTCATTCATGCTTGTTTTCCCAGCACCTGGCACAAAATCTTAGCAGATAAAAGTGTTCGGTAAGTGTAAGACTAGTAAGCGGCTCAAGGCCACTAACATGTAAGTTCCAGTGAGGACAGGAGAGGACTGGGGCTGTCTCTTGTATTCTTCTCTACTTCTCTGTGCTTAGACTCCTGCTTGGCAAAGGTAGATTTTCAATAGCTACATGAATGGGTGAATGAATGAGCCAGCAGACAAACCAATGAGCAAACAGTAAGGAATCTACTGACAAAACCATGGAGGTAAAACTGCTCAAGGGTCTGCGGAGCGACAGCAAAACTCGAGGCCAGATAGGTTGTGGACTTAACGACCCTCGCTGGGCACCAGGAGTGGGGAGGGGCTTCTTGCACGGTGTTGGGCAATGCAGCAGTTTGTGATTAGCTGGATAGCTCATCCATCCTCTTTAAGCACAACCACAATAAAGGAGATTTGGATCTCAAGCTGCTGTGAGGAATGAAAATTGATACTTCTTCTCCGGAATAAGCAGGCTTCATTAGAAGTTTGGTTCTTTTGACTCCTGGGAAGTCGGTGATCAGCCACTCCAGGCGAGGCCCGCATGCGCAGTGTTTATCTGTTAGATGTGCCAGGGAATTGGACAGCGCTGCTGCCCCCACTCAGAGGGTGTCATCTCTGCTAGCCGGCTTGAATCATGGCGATCGCTACCGCTGTCATCTCCCCGTCCTGGCCCTGCTCTTTATAATCTGCATCTTTTTGGCTTTCTCATTTCACGTTTGTTTTCTGCTTTTTTGGTTTGGATGCTGGGAATTAAAAATGAGCATCAAATCGTATTTCAGATCTGCACAGCCTAGTCTTCACAACTTGTCATTGACTCTCCCAGTAGGGTTCCTGCTGAGAAAATCCAGGCGAGAGGAACTTCAGGTTCAAACAATTGAGAAAACAGAAAACTCGGCGGTTGTCGATTGTAGCCTAGACCTCTTAAGCCTTTGGTTATGTAATAGAAAGAAATAAACAACAAAATCTGAAACTCTTAAAGCCATGTTATACATTTGGAGTCAAGATTGTTGTATATCAGGCCATTTTGTCAACTTTTGAAAATTCATTCTTTATTGAGCTATAGCTTTGAAATGAAAAATCGCGACAGAACGCGTGGTGGAATAGAACAGTTGGAGAGTTCGTTGACAGCCTTCCTGGTGACCTTAAAACATTTACCTATTTTTGGTCTTTGAACGGACAATAACATATCGTGCTTTGTAAACTAAGATTTAGACATGAACCTTAGCGGAAGATAGAAGATAAAAAGCGAGACACAGGCTAGAACTGAGAAATTCCTGACCAAGTTTTCCAGCCTTTTCAGATGTCAGTACAAAACATGTTCATAGAAGATGACAATAATAAAAATAATAATTGTAGTAGCCATTGCTAACATTGGAAAATGTTCTTTGTGCCAGACACTGTGCTTCCTGCTTTATAACCATTGCATCATTTAATTCTTGCAACTCCAGCCTGGGGTGACAACTTTTTTATCCCCAAAATATCAATAAAGAGCTATGGTTTAAAAGAGGTTCAAAAGCTGACTCCCCAAACTAGGTCAGATTCTCTTATTATATCCTGTACTTTTCTTTCATATCAATTATCAAAGTTCATACTTAAATATTTATGTTACTCATTCAAGGCCTGCCTTGTATTAGATTATAAACCCCATTAGGACACATCTGTCACTATTTGTGTACTGCTGGGTCCCTTTAACAATTACAGTACCTGAGGCAGTGGGGAGCCATACTGGATCCTAGTGTAGAGGAGAAGTCAACAGGGCTTAGGGGGTGAGGGGTATTGATGGTCAAGAGCGTCCAGAAACAAGAAAGCTTTGGTACACACACATCATCCAAGAGCTAACAGGCAGGTGACAAAATCCAGTTCCAACCCTATCATCTAAAGAATGAGATTTGGTTCCTAGAAGGCAGAATGGTACACAATACTATTATTCAAAGGGTATTCCCTCCTGTGATTTCAGTTACAAGTGGTCAATCGTGGTCTAAAAATATTACATAGAAATTCCAGAAAAAAGCAATTCACAAATTTTAAACTGCCCAATGTTCTCAGTAACATGGTGAAATCCCATACTATCCCACTTCCCCCAGCGTGAGATATGAATCATCCTTTTGTCCAGTGTACCCAGGCTGTATACACTATCCATCTATTAGCCACTCCTAGCCATCTTAGTTGTCATATCAATTGTTTGCAATCACTGTGTTTGTGTTCAAGTAACTCTAATTTTACTCAACAATGGCCCCAAAATACAAGAACAGTGATGCTAGCTCTTCAGATAGACCAAAGAGAATCTATAAAGTGCTTCCTTTAAGTGAAAAGGTAAAACTTTACAGTAAGTATAGATAGGGGAAACTAATATATATAAGGTTCAGCACTATTCACAGTTCCAACATCTTCTGAGGGTCTTGGAATGTGTTCCCTGCACTTAAAGGGTGACTGTTGTAGTAGAAAAAGTATCAGCTTTGAAGCCAGAAAAGATCTAGATTTAAACCTAAGAGTGACAACTCACAGCTGCATGGTGTTATGCTTCTCAGTCAGATCACCTTATAATACCTTAAAATTACCTGAAAGCTAGGAAGAAATGTTGTCTTGGGAAGCTGGGGAAGCATTTATTGGGTACTGAGTAACCACGGATGCCTGTGTGAACACTTTGCATGCATTCACTCACTTCTACCTCACAATGTTTCTACCATACGGCTGTGTCCCCAGCATTCTACAGAAGGGAAACATTGAAATCAGAGACCCCTATCCATGGGCAGAAGCAAGCAAGGGCAGAAGAAGCTGGGAAATAAGGCTGGGAAAGGGATGAGTTCTATTCCTTCTTTTCCCTACAGACCTCACAATGTTCCCCTCAGTGAGGATAGGACCATACAGTCCTCTTCAACCCTGTACCCCAAGTTATCAGACCCATTTTGGGAGTTCACATCTGAAGAAAAACCTGGTGACCTTCTCTTTCCTCTTCTGGATGAGCTTGAAATTTGCTTTTGTTATTCTGATGCTATCATTAATTACTAGATTTCACTTCTGTCCTCTATCATGGTCTAAAGAAAATTTCAAAAACATTAGAGGAGACAATAGGACGCTTTTGGGAACCAGAGCTTATCTGAGCCCATTAAAAGGAGAAAGAGATTGCCTCCTTTACCTCCCTTGACTTCCCCATGCATACTGGGCCCATCATCTGTCCTTCTCTTCCACCAAAGTCTATATTCCAAAATGCTCCCTGAGTCAGGTGTGGTGGCAAACCTCTGTAATCCCAGCACTCTGAGAGGCTGAGGCAGGACAATGGCAAGTTTAGGCCCAGCCTGGGCAACTTAGCCACTTCATTATGAAACAACTAACTCCAGAAACTGTGTAAAAGCAAGCCCATTGTCACATCAAATTGAAGAATAAAATTGCAGACAAAAAGGAGGAAATTAGAAGATTGTTTACTGGAAGTATAAAAAGAAGAAGAAAGCTGTCAGTAGCCAGAAGGGGCCCCAGGAAATGGAGTGCCTGGGGGCTCTTTGTCCAGAATTTTTATGGATAAGCAGAGCATGGAAATTTGCTCAGTTGTGCAATGGTCACATATCACAGATGGCTCCATGAGTTTAAAGTGGCCAACTGGGACTCAGGCTCTCTGAACCAGTTACTCAGCATGTGGAGTTGAAAGGAAATTAAGTTTTGTTTTTTTTTAAAAAGCCAATTATTCTGCATTTTTAAATTCCTGGAAACTCAGCCCCAGATGCAGGGAGGGGTTACATTCCATTTCTCTGGAGAAATTCCTTTCTGGGTCAGAGTCCTGCTGCTTATCCTTAGTTTAAATCCTACCAGCAAGGTCAACGACCCTGACTCAGTTTTAGGCCCTGTCTTTCACTAGCTGCCAATTCATAAGTTCAAAACTACACTGCCACTTAGAAGACACTGCCTCAAAATAAGAAACTTAAAAAGGGCTAGGGATGTAGCTCAGTGCAAAGGTCCTGCGTTTAATCCCTAGTAAAATGAGAGAGAGAGAGAGAGAGAGAGAGAGAGAAAGAAAGAAAGAAAGAAAGAAAGAAAGAAAGAAAGAAAGAAAGAAAGAAAGAAAGAAAGAAAGAAAGGAAGGAAGTGGGCCATGACAGAGTTTTGCCTGGGGACAACAAAGTTTGACCCACCCACAGGAATGTTAATTACAATAGAAATCAAAGGTTTGAAACAGAAGGAATAATTATGAGCATCAAATGAAATATGAAAAAATCTATACTTTTCAGCATAGGGTAGGGGATATGGTGTATCGCCATATTCTCTAAAATTACATAATTTGTATCATAAACTACTTCATCTCTGTATACCGCTAGTCCTGTCCCAGAAAAGCCCTGATTTCTCTAACTATTCATACAAAAGGAGATCTGATATTCAAACAAAAGGACATTAGGGTGTGATAAACTGGCTGAGCAAGTGGACATCACCTTTTAGTAATGGACATCCAAGAAATGCAAAGAAAAACAGCTCCCAAAGCCCTGCCCTTGGGACCAATCAGAGAAGGCTAACTTCAGTTCCTCTCCCGGGAACTCAGGCAGGATTTTGATAGGATGGCCTAGACCTGACCTCAGACTAAGGAGAGGGAGATGAGGAAGATGGCCGCCATCAACCTCAGGACCATGTGCTCTCTTTCTCCTCTGCTCTTTCACAGCGGTCTACTCTCACCCCGCAGTGTACTTCTTTTCCTACTTTTAATTGTCCCACACTCACTCTGAAGATCATGTTTCTTTTCCTATCTTTAATTAATGTAAAACCTCACTACCTTCTGTGTTTGTTTTGTCCAATTCTTTGTTCAAGATAAGAAAAATCTAGAAATAATGTCTCGAAGGAGTCTCCAGCTCCCCAAACCCAATAACAATATAACATGTAGTTTATCACCTGGTAAAATGGGAAGCATGTTCTGAGAGATATCATTATCAAGCCATTATGTTTTTGTCTCATTCTGTCCCTTTTAACAGGGCTATTAGTTCCTCTCTGCCAGTACTGGCCTCATAGTCTGCATGGCTTCACGATCTCAACCCAGAGAGAAAAAATTTCAGGCCTATGTGACGATGGTATTTTTCAAGTTTAAAAGGAAAATTTCTCCCTAGACCCAAATTGTACTCTTTTTAAGAGGAAAGTTGAAAATGATGGTCAGTGACATGGGTCATGGATGGCTTCTGATCTCTTTCCCTGCCTTGCATTTATAGCCTTCCTCTAGCTTGCTAGCCCAGACTCCTCTCTTCAAGACTGAAAGTGCTTGAGGAAGAGGAACAAGAAGGTCCACCTTGACTGACACCGCCATGTCCCTGTTTACAGGTGACTGTCTTAATTGCAGGGGTATCCAGGGAGCTTGTAATATTGGGTATCTGGCATCCACAATTCTGTCAAAGTGGGTTTTTGTATCTCTGTTTTGCCTCATTACTTACAGCTTCTTGATCCATCCCTGGGAATCAGGTGACATAACTCCACCTCTTTTTGGGTGACACCTCTTCATTTCCTCAGGAAGCCCTCTTGGAAATGCACAAGGTGACCCTGGTCCAGTGTGTATCACACATGGCCCATATTTAGTCCATGAGAATTGCTCAGGGACCCTTATCCCTAATGTCCCCAAGTTCATACCTACTTCTTGGCTCTGCCACTTAGGGAGCTGGCTAGTCCCTTTCCCTCAGTGATAACCAAGTCACTGCAATATGTCCCACCCAACTTCTTCTTCCTTCTGACCCCACCAAGAAAGACAAATATACTGTCTAATTAGCTTTTAAAGCCCTCTACCTGGCAAAGGGACAAGCTCCTGTGCATGCCTCCCCCATGACAGCAGGTTCACAATGTTTCCACCAATATCAATGATGATGATGATGATGATAATGATGATGATGATATGCACATTTATTGCATGCAGACAGTGATTTCTCTCTAAAAATCCCCTCTCAGTCTCTCTGTTCTCCATTTCTCAGACTCTCCAACTTTAAAGGCTGAAGTAAGTGGGTGACTGAGGATAGTAAATCAATTATCCGCCATCTTCTCTTTGCAAATCCTATACAACATTCATACTTTAAAATGTAGCTATTTTCTTCATAACTCAAATAAAACTGAGATAGGAACTTTCAGTGCTCCCTTAAGCCTCCATTTAACCCTCAGAATCATTTTTCGATACTGGTGCTTCATTAGGGTAGCTTTTAGAATGCACAGCTAAATTCAATATTAGTAAAGGTGTGCTAATTTCTCAAAGTATTTCAGTATCAATATTTTATTAGATCTTTTCTCTCATGTGAGCTGTATAATTCTCTCATGAGGATGTCTCCATTTCATTAGTGTTCATATTTAGGAAGTACTGGGTTCAAAGTTGGAATGCAAGCCTCCTCATCTTGTGATCAGCTATTTTCCAAAAATATTGATGATAATGATGATGACAACAATATGATGATGATGCATGTTTACACTGCATGTAGACACTGATTTTAAGTGCAATAGTCTTACTAACCTGACAACTTATACAAAGATAATACTGTGTTGTCCATTTTGCTGATGAGGAAACTACCACCACTCGTGTTAGGTAACTTACCCATGACAACCTTGTTAGTAAAGGGCAGAGAACTGGGTTCAGAGTCTACATACTCAGCCCTTAGGAATAAAGTGTATCTACTGTACACTTCACCTTCACAAGTCTTGGATATATATTGTTGCATTTTGATCTCTAAATGATATGGTAGAGACCAGGATGACTTTCTTTCTTGACAGATGAGAAGTGCAAGACATACAAGCTGAGGAGGAGATGGATTTGAGGATGCACTGCAAATTAAGGACAGAGCCTAACTGTGAACTCAGGTTTTTGAAGCCCCATCTAGGTATCCTGCTATGTTATGTGCCCTGGTGTGACCTTCTGTAGCTGGTATTCCTAAAGGGATTTTTAAAACTACTGCAAGGGATCTTTCTCATGATCTAGTCCAGTGCCATTTAAATTAATTTATTGAGATTTGAGAGACACAATAAAAACAGGGAACTAGAAAAAAGTCCCTGCTCCAAACAGACTTTCTCCTTTTATGGATCATTTTCCACTTAATGTTTTGTTTGAATAAAGAAAAGGAGATATGCTACCTATATTTATGTAAACAGCCAATGCAGTCCAACTTTCAGTCTATAGGATGGAAACTAAGTCTCAGAGGACAATAACTGAAGTCACACAGTGAGTTGGTACAGAGCAGAATCCAGAAGCCTGTCAGCACTGCAGTCCTCTGAACTGGCAGTTTGGTTGCTCATCCTTGCTGGTCCTCCTGTGTGATCCCACATCCTAAAGTCAGGAAGGCAGCTAACCTATAAGCAGTGTAAGATGTACCAATACCTCGGCAGTAAAACAAACTGATTATGTTTCAATTAATGACATATGCATATGCATGCCATAAAGAAACACTCTGCCAATGCATATGCATCTATTATTAATTAAGCAACATGCTTTCTTACATTCATATTTTCACTACTTTTTATAGCATTAATTACTTCATTAAATTGAAGAAAAATGGAAGGGATGGCATAAAAGCAAGCTTTACTGCCAGTGGGTTAATCAAGCACTAAGTGGCATGGGGCTGTCTGTGTGTCAATGAACATTTCTTTCCAACCTGTGTCTTCGACAGTTGCCACATCATCTACTCTTTGATTTGTACCCTGTGTGTGTGTGTGTGTGTGTGTGTGTGTGTGTGTGTGTGTGTCCGTGTGCACTGTTATGTGAGGTCCTCAAAAGCCCTGGGTAACTGACATTCTGTCCCAACATCTGCAAGTGCAAAAGCATTGGAGCTGGAGTTTGAAGAGCTGAGCTGTTAAGTACACCTGGGCTCCAGCAAACTTTGTGACTCTGGGTAATTCAGTCTCTTCTCTAATTTTATTTTTTCTTTTTCTCATCCATAATAGAGAAAATTTCTTGCCACGGAAATGCAAAGAGACAAGGCACTGGTGGAAAGGCTGGATGTGGATCAGGTGAGAGGAGCTTCACAGAGGTGAAGAAGAAAGAGAACTTGGGCCTTAGGACAACAGCGCCCCACTCGCCTCTGAAATTCCTCTTTATTGCTCCTTCCCTTTCTAACTCTAGCCACCTTGCCCTTTGCCCCACTCCTTAAATAGGCCAGGTTTCCTCCTCTTTCTGGAGGTCCTCACACTGCCTTCCATCTGGACCCTCCCTCCTGACCCTTGTATTTTTCGTTGGTCTTGCTCTCACTAGTTCTTCAGGTCTCTCATAAGCCCCTATGTCAGGAGGCTCTGGTACACATTCCAGATGCTTCTCCCCTATTTAAACACCAAGCTTGCTTTCCTGTGATTATTTACTCAATATTGGCCTTGTCAGGTAGACTAAGCCTCCCTGGTGGCGTGAACTGTGTCTGTCCAGTTTTTACTGTATCCCCAGAGCCTCAACCCAGAGAGAAAGTACTCAAATATTTGTCAGATGAATGGTATCTAAAAAGACTATATTTGATATGGTTCCTTTTATATAAAATTCTTAAAATTCAAACTAACCTATAATGGCAGAAAGCAGATCAATGGTTCCCAGGGAACTTGAGAGGGGTGACAGATTTGGGGGGGCAACTGGAAATATTTAGGAGTGACCCTGTTTGGTGTGATGGTTTCACAAACACATACATGTATCAAATTGTACACTTTAGATATGTGCAGTCCATTGTACTCAATTATAATTCAATAAAGCTGTAAAAATATTGAAGCACAGAACAAATAAAAGTGATGTTCTAGGAAAAGAAAACGAAATGATTGGTTAAAATGTTCAGCGTTAGCTCTGCTGGTACATACTTGTCGTCTCAGTGCTCTGGAGGCAAAGACAGGAGGATCTCAAGTTCAAGCCCAGCCTGGGCAACTTAGTGACTTAGTGTGTCTCAAAAGAAACCCGAAAAGGACCGAGAATATAGCTTCACATGAAGGCTCTGGGTTTAATCCCCAGTACCACCAAAATAAAAAACACAAAATTGTTGAATGTTGCACAGAGCTCAGTAAAGGTCAGATTAGAAATGTCCCTTAGATGGAATGCTTTCAGATCCTTGGAGGACCTTAGCCAAATCAGTGGACAGAAATCCAACATCAGTGAACAGGCTTTCCAATTGACTGATTTTCTGCCTAATCACTCCAGTGAAAAGGCATCCTTTTCCCAGCTCCAGTGGCTCCCTATACCACTTATGTTACTCTGAAAGGCATTTTGCTTTTAAGGAATAGAAATGATCCAATGGATGCTTCTTACAGAAAAAAGAGAAATGGTGATCTGGATGGACCTCAAAACTATTGGTTAAAAGTTTAGGGGATCAGCCAGATATGCAGAGTGGGGATTAGAGGCTCCAATACAAAATTGAGCCCAAGGTAGCTCATGCATCTCTCCAAAGTACAGTGCAAGTCTCCCGGACTATTGAGCCTGAGCCTTGTGCCCTTGTTAGAACACCAGATGATTTTCATAAAACAATTCTACTTTCAACAAAAACTCTAACTCTCATTTGAACTTGGGTGCAAATGAATGCAAATAGCCTGAGGTCTGATCCCAGCACTTTTGAGAGGAAAGAGTGGAGGGGAAGTGGGATGGATTTATCTTTTAGTGGAAACCAAAGATTTCAGCTGAAAAGTCTTGTATTAATGGCAATATTTCAGTCATCCTTTTGTGCCCATGTAGTTTAAAAGGGACAGCAGCCCATTTGGAAGCCCATAAGCTACACTGCACAGGTAATGATTAATGCAGCCATTTTGAAATAGCTATTTCTTTTTTTTTCCTCCAAGGTCATGAGGAAATGAAGGTACATTTGGTAATTTTTTTGTCAGAAAGAGTTCTGACTCCAGATATTTCCAACTTGCTTAGACAGGGTGTTGGAGATCACCCTAGGAGGTGGATTTTTTAATGCCTATTTTAGGGCAATGCCTCAACTCAGACAGAGCATGAGAAGTTCAGATGACTGAGAAATAACCACTCTAGTGTGGTCATGTTAAGTAAACTACATGTGGTTTCAGCCTGCAAAGAAGCCACCATGACAGAGAGCAGAAAAACAGGAACAGGACTCGGAGAGCCTGACTAGCTTCTTCCAATCTGTGTTTAAAGAACCAGAGCTGGCCATTTGACTTATTGGGTGACCATGTTCTTGTGCCCTTTGGCTATAAAGCCCAGCCCTGAGTGCTTGGCAGTAGAGGATTGGTGTGTGAGCTGAATAGATCGCATAGAGTTTCTGCTATCAGAGCTCTAACAGTGGAGCAGAAGGGAGGTTTATGGATCCAGACACAATGTATAAAGGGATACATCCCCAGAGACACGATACACTCGAGTATTTGGGGGATCTTCATGGTTCATATTTAATTTCTTCTTCCACAAACACCAATAATGTGCTTCCTTCATCACCAATGACACTATTATTCCTTCAGTTTTCAGATAACTGGAATTATCTTTGAATCTGCCCTCTTCATCAACTTCCATACCAACCATAATCACATCTTCAATTGACTTTCTCTTTAAAACATATCTTGAAGTTCCTACTTCCTATTACCATTTTTTCCAGTCCAGCATCTTTTTTCTTTTTTTTTTTTTTTTTTTTTTTTTTTGGTACCGGGGATTGAACTCGGGTCCTTGCGCTTGGAGGGAGGCAATGCAACCACTGGGCTAAATCCCCGGCCCTCCACCATCTTCTCTTATCTGCCAATTGCAGGAGTTTCCCCACATGTTTACTTGCATTTATAGTCAACCCTCTCAAATCTTTTCTGAACTCTATTGGTACAGAAATCTTAAAATGCAAATTCTGTGAATTTCCTTTTAGGAATATGACTTTTTGATTGTTTCCCCCTTGTCTTTGGAATAAGGATCCCAACCCTTAGGCTGGCTTGCAAAGCCATCCATGATTGGCCCTTGCCCACACTTACCTCTAGTGCCTTCCACCTCTCCTGTCAGCTTTCGGGGTGAGTCCGGGTTAGGTTTGCTGTTGTACATTGCTCCTTCAGAAAACTTACTCCAATGACAAATTAATTATATAACATCCTTCCCACTGAACTATTAGTCTCATGAGGACAATAATCATCTGCTTCATTTACTGCTGCATTTAATGTTTGGCACAGAACCTGACACTCAATACACATCTGTTGAATGGAGCCCAGGAACTTCAGGGATGATGCAGAAAAGGGAGTATGTGAGTGAATTGTGGAGGGCTGCAAATGCCAAGCCAAGGCGAGAAAACTCAAAATCCATAGCCTATTTCCAAAGCCTTTCCATGCTTCCTTTTCATTACTCTTCATGTAAGAGTGTCCCTCTACCACCTTGTCCCTTAGCTACTGTCAATCGGAGGGTGAAGACTGTGCTTTATCATCTTTATACCCTCAAACAGTGACACAGGACCAGCCAGAGCCATGCAAGGCCCAGTCAGATTAGGATAGGTTAGGCTACATTGGAAAAAGACACCTGAATCTTAACACTGGCTTAATTCTTTATTGCATAGAGCCCACTGAAAGTGTAGCTGGGTCTTCAAGGCAACTGGCCTTTATATCGTGGTTATGTACATGTGACAACTACTCCTATGTCAATACCTCTTCCGAGGTCATAAATGACTCACACTTCATTTGCCAAAGCAATTCATATGGCTGTGCTTAATTTAAAATATATATATATGATATTCATACAATATATACAATCATTCTATAAAATAGAGGAAAAGTGGCTATCAATAAACAATAGTAATACCTGCCAGTGAACACTTGTAATGTCAATTTTGAGTAAATAATTCAATAATAATAACAGTTTAAGAACAAGGAGTGGCCCTTGTGCTAGAGCAGACCCAAGTGCCTAGCAAGCAATACCTCTGATTTCAGTGGCCCAGGGTCTCCAGTTCTGAATCATGTCCACTTACGATAGAAAATTATCATCCCAGAACTCTGACCCCCTGGTTTCCTAACTCTGTCTCTTCCAATGCCCCATCCTTCCTCATCAGTTCACTGTCATGGTCTTTGCTAGGTCCTAACCCTTCCGTTCCTCTAAAATATTACTGTCGGGGCATCTACAATGGCCTATATTTCCAGCTCATTCCCTGGAATCCCTGAGTCAACTAGTCCCTGAACTCACTTATTTCTTTCGATCTGTCGATCATACCATTTTTATACTATCCTTCATCCCTTGCCTTATTGCCTTGTTCCCCTGTTTATCCAAATTAAGTGATCTGATTGTCTTCATAGTCATTCTCGTTGACATACTTTAATTCCCTGTGACATATCCTGATTTCCTGAATGCATTGTATTTGCTGGCCTATCTTACTATCCTAGGTGTATTTAACTCTTCACCCACTCAGGTCAAGAGTTGAGCAACAAGAAAGGCCAGAAAATAAACCCCCACCAAATTACTGATTCAGCTTTCAACTTTTGATCAATAAGAAGTTCTTAAGGCTGCCCTGAAATCAATCATATGATGTTTCCCTGGTGTGCGCTCCTTCCCACTCTCCCAGGTAATTATTTCACGCTTTCTCATTTCTTCTGAAACCCCCAGCACTTCTTCCCCATCTGAATGTACAGCCTGTGACCTTGCTTTGCACTTGACAAAAAATGAAGTACTTGAAAAATAACATCATTGCTCTCATTTACTCAGCTTTATTCTAGCCACTTTTTAATTTTCCCTCTCCTGTTGAGTCATTTCCATCACCATACTTACAGCTACTGTTTTTCATATCTTCCCTTTCATTAATGCTCCCTTTTCTCTACTTCTCTCCCAGCACTTCTCCATGAAGAGTGTGTGTAAACTTACTGTCTTCAGTGTGTCCCTTTTCATTTTCTCTTCAGCCATCATCAATCAGGGTGTTTTTCTTCTTTTCATCAAGGTTAATGGTGACCTCGACATTAAGCCCAGAATTTCTCAGTCCTCATCTAGACTTTTTCTTCCCCATAGCATTTGACACAGGGCATCAGTCTGTCCTTCCAGCGCTTGCTTCTCTCAGATTCCAGAATGCTGTACTCACTAGTTTTCTTCCACGCTTCTGGATTCTTTTCTTCGGATCATCTGCATCTTTCCGACATCTGAATGTGGCAGTGCTCCAGGGCTCAGTCCCTGAACTGCTTCTCTTTCAAGGCTATGCTCACTCCCTACTTGATTCTGTCCCATTTCCTTGCTTTAAATACCATCCTGCGTCACCAAATACACAGCCCCAGCTTAGGTTTCGTTCCCAAACTCTACATTCACATTCAACTGTACTTGACATTTCCACCCGAATGTTGAATAGGCATTTTAAATTAAACATATGCCTGAAATTAAGCTTATGCATTCTCCCCACACCCAAAATGTGCTTTATTAATGGCAACTCCATTCCTCTCCTTGCCTTGGATAATCCGTAACTCCTCTCTCACATTTCCCACTTCCAGCCACTTTCCAGATCCTGTCTGTTCTAACTTCAAAAGATATTCAGAATTTAATTACTTTTCACCAGATCCTTTGCTACCTTTCTGATCCAAGACACTTTTGCTTTAGTTTTAATAACTTCTTGTCT